>NC_133162.1:26400000-26727500 GCF_040802235.1 Manis javanica
TATTTTCAGAATATATATGGTTTTGGATGAGATTTCCGCTACCTTACTCACGTCACCATCTTGAGAATCTGTCTCTGTCCTTTGTGTTTTAAAAGGTGGAAATGGACCAGACTTGGATGTTTCCCAGAGTATATCTGGCTAAAGATGAGAAATGCCAGTAACAGAGATGATAATCAGTAATGGAATGAACCTATTCTGTTTATACTTTCAGTAAACTGCATGTTTCTATAATTATGGGGAGTCATACTTTAATCAGTATGGCTTTGCTCATAGACTATTCATAGATAAAAATGCCTATGGATTTCACAAATTTGGTTATCCCACCAGAGGAGCTAAATTTCAGTCAAGACTTTCTTACACTTTAAATGATCAAATCATAAATGGACCTAAATCATTTGGCTACTAGAAATGGAGTATAAACTGAGAGCCTATGTACTCATCATCTGTCAGAGCTACGACAGTTAGTAATACATTTCAGTCACCACTCCTCAAAACAGAGTATTTCCATATGAGGTCAATTCAAATGAGTTACTGTTAACCACTACAACATATTGTATTGTTTTAAGAGTTTACTTGGCCTTAGAGTAGGAAGAATTAGTTTCAAATTCTAGCTCTTCAACTTATTAGCTATGTGATAGAATGAATAGATTTTTTCTGAGTCTCTGTTTCCCTCATCTGTAAAATGGGGATAATTATGGAATCTATTTTATTGGGTTTTTGTGAGGGTCAAATAAAATCTCAGAAGAGCATCCTTAGCTCACCACCTGGCACACAGTAAAGTGCTCAATAAGCCAATACTTAATGAAGTTATGACCCTGGGGGAGTTGGACTTTCCCTCCCTTTTTGGAAATACATCTTTCTTTCTTTCTATGTAATGTATATATATTTGAAACCTTTAATTTTCATTGAAGTATAATATACATAACAGTACATAATCATAAGTGTAAAGCTTGCTGAATTTTTATAAAGTGCTACATGTAACCAGCACCCAGATCAAGAAACAGGTTATCATGAGCCTCATAAGTCCTGCCTTGCTATCCTTTTTTGGGGTCACTAGCCTCCTAAAGGTAATCACTATACACATTTCATCTTTTTTTGAAATATATTTTTAAAAACTGTCTGCCTATACAATATACAATAGCATTAAAAAACATGTAATACTTAGGAATAAATTTAACAGTATATATATATATATATATATATATATATATGTATAATGCCTGTAAACTGAAAACTAAAAAACATTGTTGAGGGAAATTTGAGATGACTTAAATAAATGGTGAGATATATTATGTTCATAAACTGGACTCAATTATTGTTAAGATATCATCTTTCCAACTGAGTCAATGCAATATCAATCAGAATTCCAGCAGGCACATTGATAAACTGATTCTAAAATTTTTACGGAATTCCAAAGGACCTAAATTTTGGCCAAAATAATCTTGAAAAATAAAAACAAAGATGGAGGACTCACATTACCGAATTTCAAGGCTACAATAAAGCAGTAGTAATCAAGATAGTATGGCTTTGGTACAGGACAAAAATGTAGATTAATGGAACAGAATAGAGTTCACAAATATATATGACCAGTTGATTTTTGAGAAAGGTGCCAAGATAATTCAATAGGGAAATGACAGTCTTTTCAACAGATGATGTTGAAATAACTGGATATTCACACAGAAAAAAAAAAATCTTGTTCTTCACTTTAGACCATATATAAAAATTAACTTAAGTGAATCCTGGATTTATATGAGGGGCTAAAACAGAACTTCTTGAAGAAAACATTGGAGAAAATCTTGGTGTTCTTGGGATAGGCAAACATTTCAAAAATAGGGCACAAAGTACAAAAAAATACAAACTTTTTTTTAAAGAATTTGCATGTGGTAAAATTTCAAACTTCTGGTTTCCAAAAGAAACAGTTCAGAAAATAAAAATACAAACCACAAACTGGAAAAAAATACTTGCAATATACATATTTGACAGAGGATTTCTAGAATATATAAAGAAATATTAGAACTCAGTAATAAGAAAACAGACCTTTTTGAAAAAATGGACAGAGTCGCAGACACTTCACACACACAAAAAATCAGCAGATGGCCAAAAGCCCATGAAAAGTTGTTCAACATCATTAGTCACTAGGGGAATTTATAATGATAAAAACAGACTGAGTAAAAGGCACAAAGGAAGTTTTTGGGACAATTAAAATATTCTGTAGCTTGACAAAAATGAATGGGACTATATCAAACTACAAAGCTTCTGTACAGCAAAGGACACCATCAGTAGAACAAAAAGGCATCCTACAGTATGGGAGAATATATTCGTAAACGACATACCCAATAAGGAGTTAACATCCAAAATATATAAAGAGCTCACAAGCCTAAACATCCAAAAAGCAAATAACCTAGTTAAAAAATGGGCAGAGGATTTAAATAGACACTTCTCCAAAGAAGAAATTCAGACGGCCAATAGGCACATGAAAAGATGTTCCACATCACCAATTGTCAGGGAAATGCAAATTAAAACCACATTGAGGTATCACCTCACACCAGTTAGGTTGGCCAACATCGAAAGACAAGGAACAACAAATGCTGGCAAGAGATGGAGAAAGGGGAACCCTCCCACACTGTTGGTGGGAATGTACTTTGGTTCATCCATCGTGGAAAGCAATACGGAGGTTCCGCAGAAAACTAAAAATAGAAATATCATTTGACTCAGGAATTCCACTCCTAGGAATTTACATGAAGAATACAAAATCCCAGATTCAAAAAGACATATGCACCCCTATGTTTATCACAGCACTTTTGCAGTAGCCAAGATAGGGAAGCAACCTAAGTGTCCATCAGTAGATGAATGGATAAAGAAGATGTGGTAATATACACAATGGAATATTATTCAGTCATAAGAAGAAAATAAATCCTACTATTTGAACAACATGGATGGAACTAGAGGGTATTATGCTCAGTGAAATACGCCAGGTGGAGAAAGACAAATACCAAATTATTTCACTCATTTGTGGAGTATAACAACAAAGAAAACTGAAGGAACAAAAAGAAGGGACTACAGGCTATGAAAGGGAAAGGGGTGGGGAAGGAGGGAAAGGGGATTAAGGGGCATTATGATTACCACACATAATAGAAGGGGGGGTCACAAGGAAGACAGTATAGCACAGAGAAAACAAGTAGTGACTCTACAGCATCTTATTACACTGATGGACAGTGACTGCAATGGGGTGTGGGATGGGGACTTGATAATATGGGTGAATGTAGTAACCACAATGCTGCTCATGTGAAATCTTTCATAAGATTGTACATCAATGATACTCAAAAAAAATAGCTTGATTGTTATGCAGGTATATATATTTGCCAGAACTCATCGAACTTTATACTTCAAATGGGTATCTTTTATTGCATTTTAAATTACATCTTAATAAAATTTATTTTAAAAACAGAGTATTCCTAAGGATAAATGCTACTGTAATATTTAATTTCATTTGTAATCAGGATATTACATTTGTAGAGAACTCTAGAGATGAAGTTTTTTGTTATCAAACCTCTTAGTTCTCTATCATTCTTCTATACACATCTTCCTCCTAATGGCTGAAGCAAACGCAGCAAAATTTCAATTTGAGAACCTCTGAAAATCCACAAGGGTACAGTGATAAAGTTCACTTATTAAAAAAACCAAAAGGTTGTATATTAGAGTGCATGGGAGAGAGGGTAATTGTTATTGGTGGCAGTAGAACTGATTTGGCTTTCCCAACAAAAGCCTGATGACTCAACCACTACTGTTCAAATGTCTAGGAAAGCTGACAAAACAACCTCAGTTTAATGGTTACACTAACTTTCTGCTACCCCTGCACATCTTCTCTTCTGCTTTCTTGTTTACAAAGAATGGTTATCTCCAGAAAAAAGAAAGAAGCTGTCAGGTGACATGTATACAAAATGAAAGGACTTAAGTATTTATACGACTGTCCTCAGCTTAATCCTCAATGGCTAGGAGCTAACATTCCTCCCCCACCCCGAAAACATACTACATGCACCACTTTCAAAATCACCATGAATTTCTCTGAAGCTGCTCCCTAGTCTAGAAGGGAAATACATACCTGTAGACACCAACTAGCCTAACCACTATGACTGTGATATTTAGTGTGCTGAGTTTGCTAAATGAATTGTGTATAAGCTGGGAAGACACAGCATGGACTGGCTGAAATTGATGGTGAAATGAAAGGTGTTTCTAGTTTGCATGCAAACCCTGCTTTAACCACAAGGAAGGGTTTGCTAAGTGGAGAAAGAAAAATGTTCCAGACATAGGACACCATTTGGAATTGGGAGTACAAGGACTAGATGGAGAGAGTAATGTTTCAGACTGGAGAGTTGCAAATGATATTTAAGGGTTCTGCCTGGTCTTATGAAGGGCTTTAAGGAAAGACTCTGGCATTGAAACCCATGGTAGGGGAGAAGGGATATAATGATTAAAATTATGAATGAATTTAAGAATAAAATGGACAAGGGCTGTGCTGGGGATAAGGCTGTAGCCTTGGATGGATGGGACAAGAATTTTGACCAAGTCTGGAACTTGAGAGAGTTAATCATCAACCAACAACCATTTAATGAGTGATTACCCTGTGCAGGGCTTTTTTCTAGGTGCTAGGGACACTGTGGTGGGTGGCACCAAAAGTTTCTTTACTTTCCTGGGGGAGGAGTAGAGCGAGAATATATAATACATATGTTAACTTCAGAAACCAATAAGTATTGTGAAGGAAAACAAAGGTAACATAAAATAAGGAAGTGAATAGTATAGACTACTTGAACTGAGGTCTTCACGAAATGATACTGAAGTGGGTAACATCTGAAAGATCTCCATCTGAAAGATGAAAAAGAGTCAGTCTTTTTAAGATCTGGGGGAAAAGCAGACTTTCCAGACAGGAAGAAGAGCAAGTCAAAGGTGTATGCAGGTGAAAGACAGAAAACAAGTCAGAATGGTTGGGGCAGAGTGAATGAGGGAGGAAGTGGTAGGAAAGGAGGTCAGTGGGCCTGGGACCAGATCATATAAGGCCTCCCAGGCCACAGTAGAGTTTGGATCCTAAGTGTAATGGAGAGCCACTGGAGGTTTTGAAGTAGTCAAATATGACAGCATCTGATTTATGCTTTAGAAATATTTACACTAGCTGTCATTTACAGAACTGAAGAGGTGGGGTGCCTACGGAGGTGGGGAGGAGATAACAAGTTAGAAGAACAGAGGAAGGAAGACCAATTGGAAGGATGATAAAAGAATCCAGGCAAGAGGTGATCATGGGTAAAATCAGAAGAAGCAGATTAGGAAGAGTTTGGAAGAAAGATATTTTACCTTCACAAGAAAGGAGGAGAAAGGACCTGTTGAGAATTTTAAGTCTGCGTTGTAATACACATTTATTTCAGTACAGTGATTTACTTTTTCAGTAGGGCTGATCCTTCAAATATTTAATCTAGTACATTAATCTGGATGCAGATATGCAAAGAGAACCAGGGTTCTTGCTCCTTGGCTAGGTGAAACAAGGAAAACATTCAAGAGTTTTGTGGAGGAAAAGCAAGGATTTTTCCAAAGGTCTGTACTATATTCCCTATTGGCTGCCGCCAGGCTTTAGTTAGATAAGAAACAAAATCACTGATTTTAAAGCCCTTTTCCTTGATTTCTTTGTTAAACTATCTCTTTTAAAAAGTTACATTGTGTTGGGTGAATTAAGAGGAAATGGTATTGTCTATTTATGGATTAGGACTGAAAGAGGTAAGTGAGCACACTTAGGGATGGAGATGGTGATAGCAGGAGGATCCAGAATAGCTCTAAAACTCACCCCACCCCCCGCCTCTGCAAAAAAAAAAAAAAAAAAAAAAAGAGTAGAAAAGAAAAAGGAACCCAAAAAGGGATAAAGCCCATTGGTATTTGGGCATGTTTTAATAAGGGGATTTCAAAAGAAATTGGGCCATAAATTGAACATGCAGAGTAAAAGGTAAATGCCCAAAAGTGGGATTACAACTTTTAACATTCCAGTTTCCAGTTCTTAAAAAACGTTTATAATTTACAGTGCCCAAAGTAGTCATCCATTATCTTTTTGGGGGGATGACAGTGCAATGAAAAGAAAATGGTGGCTGTTTGTACAGAATGGGACATCATTTCAACAGAAGTAAACTACATCACATTTCTCAGTGGGATTATTGCATTAATATTTTAACAGCTTCTACTAAGCGTGATTACATATTAGGTGAACTCATAAATATGTCAAATCTGATTAGTGAACGTTGAAGACAGGAAGGGGCAGATTTGTCAGCAGAAGGAAGTTCATGTTATGAATCTGACTGGTTTCTTATAACCAACAAGAAAATGCTTGCAGTCACTTCAATTCTTTCAAATAAAACTCACCAGGAAATGAACTCACAAAAATCTCAGTACATATGACTATTTGAAGACTGGACACTTGCTAATTTTTTAAAATTTACTAATTACAGGAAAAGTCATATAAAAAATTCATCAAAAACAAAACAAAGCCATTTTTATTATTTCCAGATTTCTCAGGTAGTTAAAGTGATAGGGGAGTCACTCAACATTTTTAGGTCTCAAAACTGGAGCTCTTGCTTCTGCAGTGGGTTCCCTCGTGCAACGTTATAGCTTCCAGGGCAATAGGTTCTTTTGTTCTAAACCAAGAAACAGCAGTTTAATTTACTGCTGCATTATTATAGCTACTAACTACACACACCTTCAAGGCTGGCAAACCCACTGATGTAGACAGTGCCACCTTAAAAGGATTTTTGGATGGGTCTTAGTGATGGGGAAAAAAAAGGACATAATGTTTAATTATAAGAAATGATTGAAATAGGCACAGACATACCCTGGGTGCCTCTGCACTGCAGCAAGCTCTAAACTTGTTATCGTTAATGGTTTAAATTTCACTGTGCTAATCATTTCAGGACACAAGCCTTTCTTGATAATCTAATGAATTATTCCAACATCCTTCAGCAAAAAAAAAATCCTCTATGACAGCACTAATTACAAGACGTTTTCCCAGTGCTTATGTAAAATATGACAGAGCAGCAGCTTAGGGAATTGCAGAAAACTGCTTCTAATTTCCACTGAGAAACTGACAAACACCTCTCTTTCATCTCTCCCAGCTCTCAAGTAAGATTTAACTTTCTCATTTAGTTAATTACCGAGTGAGGATCATCATTTCCCCGGATCGGAGCGGCACAGAGCCTTTATCGTGTTAACTTGTGAACTTGATCGATGGCTGCTGCTAAAACTTAATAACTTCACCCCCTGGCAAATTGTAAGATAAATATAATAGGAGAAACTCTGACAGTAAAAACCTGCCAGAAATGAGCGCTGTGTTTATGTTTCTTTGCAGGCAGGAAAAAAACAACCGACAGCCTTATTACTGGTTGCGTGTTACTTATATTTAAAAGACTCCAGGCAGTTAACTTTCTATGTACTGTTAAAACTTTGCTCACAAGATGGGGAAAAATGGGAAAAAGCACCAGTAATGTATACTTGAGGAAGTGAGGAAAGAAGGAAATAAACAGGGAGAAGGGCAAAGCAAGGGAACAAATATATTGCATAAAATATTTTTAAATGTTGTATTTATTAAAAAATGTCTAGCCAGCATAAAGAGGCATAAAACCCTTTTTTAAAAAAGAATTCTAGACTTCTAAGACACTGTATGAACTGTATGTAGGAGCAAAGTGAGAGAATTTTGCTCAATTTTTTTCAGTGACCTTAAGTCCATGCCTGAAGAATTCAATTAACTGCAGAATTCCTAGATCTCTTTTCAAAACCCCTGCAGTTAGAAAACTATTCACTAACTACCCCATTTAACCCCTTCTAAAATGAGTAATTTATAGCTAGGAAATGCATCACTTTGTTTAGAAAACTTCATCTAGTCTATGGTCACCTTCCACACCTAAACTAGCTAACAGAAGGACATAGTCTGGAAGTTTTTCTTTTGGTTGAACTTGAATCTGACAGAATCCGGACCTGAGTGCCACCTTCTGAATAAGCCCACCCACCAACTCAGAGAGACCTAGGTGTCATTTTACTTAGGCTACAAGCATCCTCCAGAGGACACATCAGCAAGCCACAAGCCCACCTTTCCCCTGACCCCTCCCCTCAAAGAGCCAGCGAAAGCCCTGGCCATAAAAAGCCTCTTGACCTGTTAAGAGACTCTCTTTCCTTTGTTCTGCTGGCCAGGACAAGAGGGGTCCCTCTCAGGTTCAGCAATAAACCTACTTGGACTGTTGAGTTCGCAACCCCTCTCTTCTTTCAGAATCTGAACTTGGAATTTGAACATTTAACTGTGGGAGAGTTGGTATCATGGCCTAGTACAGCATGGATTTAATGTCTTTTATAGCAACAGTACCAAGGACAGCAACAACATATACGAATGAGGCATAACAATAACGAAGTGGCTGCTCACCAGTGCCAATCTCTTCTACCCCACAAGACTGATTAACTGGGTGAAAACAAATTTGGATATAAATTGCCAAGTCACACTGACCACCCTCATAGTATAGAAATACTAAGGGTAGAAAAAGGCAGAAAAGGTCTTGCAGGCTTTAGAGTATAAGCTTAACTTGTGAGACTACATTTAACACCCACATGTGCTACGACAGCACCCATAGCAAAAGGCTTCATGTTGTGGTCCAAGGGGCCACCATTTTGAAAGCTGAAAGGATATGGAAAACTAAACATCAAAATAGCAAACCAAATTCATATTCACTAGTGGATCAAATCTGATTCTCACTTTGTTTTGTTCTTACTTTCATTAAAGATCTATTGGGGCCAAGCAAAGAAAGATTGCTTTATTTTTAAAAAACAGCACTTACAATAGATATTCCTTAGAAAATATGAACAGTACAGAAACACAAATTGCCCATAATTTCCACCATCAGCAAATAAACAATATTCATATTTTGGTAGGTATATATCCTTCTGGTCTTTAAAATAATGAGTTGATTTTTTGATGTACAGGGGTGGTGTGTGTTTTTGTGTGTCATCTAGAGGATTCTTTGACTATAACATTAAATTAATCAGAGCAGGCAAAATTTATCTCCTTCGCTGAACACCTTAGAAAAGTCAAGATCTGATCCTGGAGGAGACAGAATTAATAGATGATTGTGATTGTGGAGAGGAAGGGAGAATGGAGGAGGAGGAGGGGAGAAACAGGAGGGATGGAGGACAGGAGAGAAAAGAAAAGAAAGCCAAGTGATTGGTGATGCGGGAAAGGAGAGACTGGAAACTTGGGGGGTGGTAGGTGAGAGACCAGGAAGAGATGGAAAGGATAAGCAGGGGTAGGAGAGGAGGGAAAGGGGAGAGAGAAGAGGAGCAAGGCAAGAGACAGAGGGAGATATGGAGGGGAAGTGAGTGTAGAGTAGGGCTGAAGTATTGAGAGATGAGGGAAAAGAATATAACCAAATGCACAGGGACCTAGCATTACCAAGATCATCTGCTCTTAGAAAAACAATATGCTTGTTGGACAAACAAGTCCTCTCCCACACAATAAACAATAAACATCAAAAGGGAGAGGAGAGGAAAAACTATTGTCCTAAACCACTACTCAATATTTCAGGCAGTGTAATAAAGCTTAATTGTCTGGAATCTGGTTGCTCTTTCTGTAGACTTCCTCAGATAGAGGTTGCTCATCTGGATGTTAAATAATATTAATATTACTAAAATATAATTTTTGTTATGGAGAAATTTTAAACTAAGTGTCTTCTCCCTGACTTCCCCCTCACATCCTCCCTTTATTTTAGCATCAGAAAGTTAAGTTCTACCATAAATAACAAGGAATGACGGAGGTATTGGCTGCCAGAGGAAAACAGACATACTTAAAGCACAATTAAAAAGTACATGGGAAAACCACAGTCAGTTTTAAATAAAGAAGAAAAACACTATACTCCTCTTCTTTGTGCTCTAATCCTTACATTTCTGTGTCTAATAAATAGGTCTCAAGATTTGATAAAACTCACTCCTGAAGAAAGCCTTTGAGAATTTATATCTGGATTAGGAAAATAGAAGGGTTTTTTTTGGATAGGATCTTAAGAAGCCAACTCAGCTTTCTAGAAGAAATTCAACTCTTTCCAAATGCTTGTTAATGCATGTTAAATGCAGCAAGAAATAATCCTATGAGGCAGCAGCACAGGCCTCTCTTAGCTGCAGTGAATGAAGTAAATGACTTGTAACTTCTGGAAGTCTTGGTTATCTGCAGGTAAAACTTTAATAACCCTTGGAGCATCAAGGGACTAAAGACATTTCTCTCTGGAATACTTGGGTAATTGTTTTCTTAATTTATCCAGGAGAAGCTTAGTTTGGATGCAGCATCTGTGTTTTTAGCAGAAGTGATCAAAATAATTTGCTTGGATTCACATAAGTTAGGCTAAATTTCAGAGTTCAGGCTAAATTTCAAAATGCTGTTGTAACATTAAGTGTACAGCTTTTCTAAAATGAAATTCTGGCCCTCTTTTTTTTTTTATAATGAAACTTCAAGTCAATGATTAAGACTACATACAGAGGGCCAGGACTGCTTTGCATAGATGGATTAATATATTTTCTATAGCCAAAAGTGGCTTACATGAGCACCAAAACCACAAGTGCCACAATGAAGCTAGATCAAATGTCATTTTTTTAAGGAGTTTATCTTTATGTAATAGAATACACTAAAAAATAACGCCATGACTTGGTACTGATTCTATTCTGCTCTACCATTTACTTGATGTGTGATCTTGGATAAGTAGCTCAACTTCTCTGTGCCTCAATTTCTCCATCTGTAAAATGGTTCTTACAGTAATTGTCTGCAAGGGTCAATGTTAGAATAAAAATAAGTGAATACATGTAAAAGGCATTTAGAAGAGTATCTGGCACATAGTAAAGGCATTAGCTATCATTAAGATTTAAACTAGAGAGGACTGTAAATGTACATAGTTGCTGACTATAATTAGCTTAAACTTTATAAAATACAATCTTCTCTGTTTTTATAATTTAATGTCCAGAAACCTTCACTTTCAAACTAGATTTTAAACTCTGAAGGACAGAGAATATGACATAAGTCTTTTATATCTATGTAGCAGCAGCTCAAAAATATTCAGTAAACCAAATTTTTAATCCTAATATAAGGAGTAGGCATTGTTTTTTGGGAGTGCAGTGGTAAAATGCTTTGTAGTGTAAACATATTTTGGACTCCCCTTCACTCACCAACAAGGATGTTTCTATCACTAGGATTGATGCTTTGAAGTACTCTAACTTGGCAATCTTTAATCCATTGTTTCCTAAGGTTGATTTCAACATTATAAGTACAAAATACTACTATGCAAAAATTTACGAATCAAAGAAAAGCTGAACTTCTAGAAGGAATGACTGACATTAGATTGTTTTCATTAAGTTTAACAAAAAGAAGATTTCAAAATATGTTCTTCAATATGGAATAAAATTGCACATTGATTGTTTTGTTTTCAATCTTTCAGAGCAATTGCCAAAACATTCCCATATCACTGACATTTAGTGAGGTAAGAACAGTAAGGAAATTATTAGAATGGTAGGTAACAAGACTCTCAATGTTCCAAATTTTAAAAACCACTTTACTGGTTTCTACCAATAAAGTGCAAGTTTTTATTTTTTGAAATTCGGTGCTTTGGAAACATAAACAGCCCCACAGCAAAAGTGAGGCAGCATGATGGCATAGTCCTAACACTAATTAGCTATGTGATCTTGGGCAAGTCTCTACTGCTGTTGGATCTTACCTATAAAATGAGAGCTAACATCCTGTAGGGTACAGAATACATTTTGCTTCTATTACTTTGTATTTTGTTTTAATAATCAGAAAAGACAGAGCTAGGGCAGAAACCAGACTAAAATTCTAGCTGTCCTCAGCATCCACTCTCTCTCAAAAATTGTCAGAAACACTATCACTGTGTGATTTTGTCTGAAGGTTATTTACATTTCCCCCCCACATGGGCACTATTTTTATGGGGTTTCATCATGGGCCAGAGATGCAGATTTTTGGTGTTTCTGATGAAAGACTGAATATTGTGTGTCACAAAAATTTTTATTTTTTCAGAATGGGACAAACTCCCATCAGGGATTTTGTGTGTGTATTTGTTGGGAGTGAAAAATCAGGAAGACAGTTACTTCCATAATATTTATGTACTTGATTTAAAAATAGAATTGTATCCTTTCTTTGCAGAACTTGGCCTTTCTTAATTAAAGCATGAAATGGTTTCTATAAAGACAGTTCCTGATTTTCTACCCAACCTTTTTTACTTCACCTGGGTGTGGTATAAGCTCACATGAAACATTATAAATATGAAATTCAAGGGTAGCAACATTTTTTCATGAAATTTATCTGTTCTCAAACATACTGAAGTCACTCTATGTCTATTTTCTGTGTAAGGAATACATACTGAAATTTGACACTTTAGAAATATGAACAGCCTCTATAATTAGCAATCACAATATAGGTAGGTAACAGGGAAGGCGGTGCAGCATGGAGAAGACAAGTAATGACTCTATAGCATCTTACTATGCTGATGGACAGTGACTGCAATGGGGTTGGGGTGGGAGAAACTTGATAATATGGGTGAATGTTGAAACTACAATGTTGTTCATGTGAAACTTTCATAAGACTGTACATCAATGATACCTTAATTAAAAAAAGAAAATATAAACAGCCCCACGCAAAAGTGAGGCAGCATAATGGTACACTCTTATCACTAATTAGCTCTGTGGTCTTGGGCAAGTCTCTACTGCCATGGGATCTCACCTGTAAAATGAGTGGTGGATGGGATAATCAGGCCCAGTCAGACTTTTATATTTTTGAGTCTATGATTCAGTTCCATGGTAATTTAAAATAGAGCTGAGTAAATAAATTTAAAAATAGAGATTCATTCTTCACATTTTCTTACTAAAAAAACCAACATATAGAGTTTAAGTACTCCTCTAAAGTGAAAAGAGAAGTATCTTTCATACTATTATTTAAACAAGCAATACAAAAATAAGAAACTTTTCTGCAACAATTGAGTTTTTAATGCAAAGAAACACTATTATTCTGAATGACAGGTACACAGGTAACATTATTATTCTTCCAAATTTCTACATGTTAGAATATTCTATAATTAAGAAATTTAAACTTTAAAGGTGTTAGCCTTTCTCAAGGTTGACACTAAGACCTGAAGATCTAATTACGCCTTTTTGACATTTTCTGGGTCTCAATATGCCTCATTTCTTTCATATTTACTCTATTTCCCCACCCATCTCTCTCCATAATTCTCCCATTATTTAAGGAAAAGTTTTTTAGAAATCTGTCAGTAAATGAATGCATCAATTAAAAATCCTTTTACTTCACATGGAGGCAAAAAATCATATCAATTTAACACACCAACTTGTTTCATTTAGGACCAAATCAAAGTAGTAAGATTATATGAAGAATCTTCAAATAGATATGAAAAACCTACTGGGATCCTCTTAGTATTTTATCGAGGTTATGGTAATGATCAGATGGCAGCAGCTCTCTTCCAGTTCAATTTTCAGCATTATAGCCCACAGCTTGCTGTATCTTAGAGATCTTTTTTTTTCAGATTCCAAAGGCCAGCAAGTGCTCTCAAGGTCACGGTGGAATATTAGTTACCAAAATAAATAAATGAACATGGAAAAGAACTGGGCTTCAATTTCCATTTGAAAGATTAAATTTCACTGGAAGTTACAAACAGAATTTGTGGCATCATCTTCCATGGTGATAGTATTTTTTAATAGCAAACAATCTAATAGGTCTACATTGTAAGTAAGGCTGGAAGAGTGGGCTGATGGTATCAGGATGGACATGAGTAGCAGTGACAATGTGGGGTGGGGTTGGGAAGAAGACAGAATCAAAACATTTTGGAGGATATATTTTTAGAAATAACAGCAAAGAGCCTGGGCATTACTTACAGAGTAAATAAAACAAATTATCATTTAAATGTAGTATTATATAGTGTCAGACAAGCCTAGGTTCAAGCCCCAAGTCTGTAATGTACAAACTACACAGGTTTGAGCAAGCTAATTATCCTCTTTAAACCTGCAAAGGGGAATAATACCACCTATTTCCCAGGGCTGTGAAAAGAAATAACAGATTATATAAACTGCCAAACACAGGGTCTGGTAAATAAATGCTCAAAAAAGGTAGCTGTTATTTGCTAGTATATAGAAACCATCTCAGCAATTCAGGCTGCATCAGGACCTTCCCACCAAACTTTGAAACTGAAGTTGAAATTGAAATGCCACATCAAATTCCTCAGGAAGAGGAATTACAAACCAAAATATTTTAATATATGCTAACTTTTCTGGTCACCATTGACTAATGTTGCTGGGGACAGAACTGTGAATAAAGAAAGAAAATTTAAGATATGGTAAGATTGTTAAGAGCAGCCCAGCAAAGCCAGGATCAAAGGCTCTGGGTGAAATTAAAGGAAACTACAACTTAGGGAACTTCTGTGTGTAGGGAGTTATCTCATTTAAACAAAATTTTAAGGACTTTTTACAAGCAAGTGCTATACTAAGTGATGCAAAGTTCACACAGATGGTAAATATGACAAATTGATTTTAAAATTTATATGGAAATACAAATGGCCAAGAATAACCAAGGTAATATTGAAGAATAACAACAAAGATGGAGGGCTTACTATCAGAGTTCAAGACTTGACAAAGACCTATACATATAGGTCATGTAACTTAGGACAAAGGAAACAAGGCAGTGTGGCATGAAACACATGTTTAATTAATGGTGCTGGGTTAAGTGAACATCACATTAAAAGAAAAAAAAAAAAAAAACTGACCTCTGCCTAACACCACACACAAAAATCAAATGGATTGAAGACTTAAATGTGAAACATGAAACAATAAAGACTTAAGGAAAAAACATAATACAGTATCTTCATGACAGTGGGGTAGTACAGATTTCTTAAGTAGAACAGAAAAATACTAATTATATAAGGCAAAGATCAATACTTTGATATATTAAAATTAACAACCTCTGTTTATCAATAGACATTTGAAAAGTGCAAAGACAAATCACAGAGTAGGAAAAAATATTTGCAACACATTTACCAAAGGAGTTGTACTCAGAATTTATAAAGAACTCCTATAAACTAAGAAAACTACATAAAATCCACTAGAAAAATGGGCAGAAGACGAACAGGCACTTCACATTTAGACGATCAATATATAAAAAATACTCATTTTTTTTATTGTTAAAGTATTATCAATATACAATCTTATGATTGTTTCACATAAACAACAATGCGATTTCAACATTCTCCTATATTATCAAGTCCTCACCCCCTCTGTTGCGGTCACTGTCCCATCAGCGTAGTAAGATGTTATATTACTTGTCTTCTCCGCACTGCACTGCCTTCCCAGTGACCTACCTATACTATGATTGTGTATTATAGTGCCCCTTAATCCCCTTCTCCCTCCCCACCTGCCCTCCCCAGCCCCTTCTCCTTGGTAACCACTAGTCCCTTCTTGGAGTCTGTGAGTCTGCCGCTATTTTGTTCCTTCCGTTTTGCTTTGTTTTTATACTCCACAAATGAGTGAAGTCATTTGGTATTTGTCTTTCTCCACCTGGCTTATTTCACTGAGCATAATATCCTCTAGATTCATCAATTTTGTTGCAAATGGCAGGATTTTTTTATGACTGAATAATATTCCATTGTGTGTATGTACTGCATCTTCTTTATCCATTTATCTATTGATGGACACTTAGAATGCTTCCATATCTTGGCTATTGTAAACAATGCAGCAATAAACATAGGGTGCATATGTCTTTTTGAATCAGGGATCTTGTTTTCTTCGGGTAAATTCCTAGGAGTGGAATTCCTGGGTAAAATGGTATTTCTATGTTTAGTTTTTTGAGGAACCTCCATATTGCTTTCCACAATGGCTGAACCAATTTACATTCCCACCAACAGTGTAGGAGGGTTCCCCTGTTGGTGTAGGAGGGTTCCCCTTTCCCTGCATCCTCGCCAGCATTTGTTGTTTCTTGTCTGTTGGATGTTGGCCATCCTAACTGGTATGAGGTGATACCTCATTGTGGTTTTAATTTGCGTTTCCCTGATGATTAGCAATATGGAGCAAAAGATGCTTAATTTTAAGTGCTAAGGGAAATTTAATTTAAAAAGCACAATGTGGGAACAATATGAATATACCTAAAACTAGTGAACTATACTCTTAAAATGTTTAATATGGAAAAGTTTAAATGTATTTTTTTAATCAGAATTTTAAAAAACAAAACAAAAACCCATAATGCGATCCTGCTACACGCTGCCAGAATGCTACAATGAAAAAGCCAGAAAACAAGTGTTGGTTAGTGAGAAAAGGAACAATGGATCTTTTATTCACTGCTGGTGAGAGTATAAATCGGTACCACCAGTTTGGAAATTCCAATTCCTCTCCCAGTTACATACCTGATAGAATACATGTATTCACTGTACATATTCACCAAAAGATATGTACAAAATTTTTTTGTAGTTATCAAACTATGAAAACAACCCAGATGTTAATCTACAGTAAAATGGGTAAATAAATTTGGTATATTTAATATAATGAAATACTATACATTAATGAGAATAAGCAAATCATAACTATATGCAACAATGTGACTCTCAACAACATTATGTTGAGTGGGATAAGTCAGACAGTAAAGAATATATACTGTATGATTCCACGAGGTTCAAGAACAGGTAAAACTAATGTATGATGTTAGAAGTGAGGATAATAGTTACCCTTGGGAGGTGAGTGAAAAAGGGCAGGAGTAGATTTCTGGTAACCTTCTTTTCCTTCCCTTCTTTCTTTTTCTAAAAAATATCTCAGTGGTGGTTACACAGGTGTGTGCACTTTGTGAAAATTAAGAGAGCCTAATTCAGGATCTCCTGAATACTGTAATAGGAAATGATTATATTCATAGAAAGAGAAATAAGGGTGAATAAAGTCCTGTTTGATTACAGATAGATAGTCCTAACCCTTTTTTTCTGACATAAACGAAACAGGGAGTTCTAATAATAAGGATTTGAATTTTTGCCACATAATAGCCTTAGCCTCTATCTTCACTTGCGACCCTATGGCCATATACAGACAATTGTTCCCATATGCCACCACTCTGAACAAGGTTAGAGCTCCCTCTAGCACTTTTAACTAAGGAAACACCACAGGCTCTTACAGAGCTGACACAGTTTGGTGCTGCCCACAGTTAAATGCAATACGGCGATTTTTATTTTTAATTTGCTTTAATTGTTGCTATGATATGAATAATTAATAGGCTGCCTAAGCCAGTTTTGTAAAGTTCACAATACAGAAAGCCAGGAGAGAAATATCTACTAAGAAAGGAGGTTTAAAAATGGTTATAACTGCTATACTATTAGAGAATTCAGAATATTTATTCATGATTTGTGGCAACATTATGTCTCACCAACAAAGAAACATGCAACCAAGCACTTCCTACTAAAAAATTCTTCTGGTCTTCATCCATTTTTCTCTTCATGGCTGCATAAACTATTTTATCTACAGTACCATATAAGAGCAAAGTAGGTCAGTGTTAGAACCTTGCTCTTCCATGGAGAAGAGAAAGGTTTGGCTGTAAACACTTAACCTAGTTCTATCCATTCTAAAACAAGTATTTATTAGCATTAAATAACCCCCTGGACAATAGAGTCCTGTTCAAATTGAAGCCGGTATTCTTTCCCCATGCTTATAAACTCCATTTCTCCACTGACACCTTAACCATTGGAAATTATTATATCGATGCTTCTGCTCAGCAATGTCTATTTCATGTTTGAATATTGCCAGAAAGTATAATTTAGATATGATGCTGCAATCCTATGCAATCCAGACAGAATTTGAGCAGCCCCTCAAGTTCAATGATTGTAATACACAAATACGCATTTGGGAATGCAGCCAGAAATAAAAGGGACTTCATTTTTCATTGTTGATTTCAAATCTCCCCCACCCTGTTTTTCAACACTCTTGTTAAAATTAATAGAAACATAAGATCTGCTAGTAAGTTCCTTGATCAAGGAGGGAGAATGAGAGAATGAAAAAGAAGTGAATATAAAGAGTCATCTTAAAAGTAAATTCATTTTAGCAAAGACTATACTATGTATTATTTATTATTCTGCATTCTAAAATTAAGAACTATTTTTTTTAGTTATAATATGAAGCAAACATTTCCTATTACTCTTTTTTTAAAAGCATATGGATCCCTCAAAAAGTATGTCCTTAATTAAAGGAAACTAGCAATTTTTGTTTTTTAGCATTCTAAATGGAGATAAATACAAGTCCCTAAAACTTCCTCATTCATGTTGTGGTTACATACAAGCATCCTTCTGCCAAACACAGGACACTACGGACATCAGTCCTAGTTATTTCTTCACATACCACAGAGCAATGATGCCAAGTCACCACTTAGTTCAGTTTTTGCATCATGTCTGCTGGTCACCTTAACACGGCCACGTTCATTCAAAGGGCAGCTCCATCTAGGGCTGAAATATCGTCTGAAAACAGTTACTCATTAATCTACTGAGAGCGTCAATCATGATGTGTTTTTCCTATGACAGGATTCACTACTGCTTCTCTTTCAATTCACCTGGTATCTGTTGGGAGCCATATGTCATGAACTAGAACAGGAATGACAGATCTAAATTAACATGACAGAAAAGCTATTTGATACTGCCTCTTGGTTTCTCCACTTTACTCTCTTTTGCGGCTTCAGAACCCTGGCATTAATTAAGCAACAGTTTTATTACATACAATCAAAGCCTGAAAAGAAAGACTAACAGACAGCAAGAGGAGATTACAAGGTTCAGTGAACAGTTTTACTTTTTTATGGTTCCTAGTTGAGGTATTTTTAATTTTTATCATCTCATATAGAATGCTAAAAAGGAAAATAGTATAAGCACAAGAGAAGAATACAAATCTAAAATGTATTATTGCTATTTTATATAACCAATTTTCATATTTCTGTGTTTTCCAAATCCTGGCTACTTATTAGCAAATTGCTAATATTCAATAAAAAGCATAGAGAACTTTTTGGACAATCCCATTTGCTGCACCCACCCTGATTTCTATCTAAAATTCACAAAACACAATGGCTGAAAACACACCTCTATGGGGCGAGATAGTCTGGGTTCAAATTCCAGTTCTGCAACGTATCTTGGGCAAGTTGCTTGACCTGAGTTCTGGTTTGTTTGTATGTAAAATGGGGTTTATGCTTAATGAGATTGTTGTGAGGAGTTAAGTAGGAGTGTATATAAAAAGTTACTTAGCCCAGTATCTGGCACACTGTAAACATTCAATAAATAATGGTGAAAAGAGGCTGTCAAATTTGGTATCACAACCTGCGGATTCTAATAACTTAAAAAATATATTTCACAATTTTTTGTTTAGAATTCAATCAAACTTAACAAATATAATTTGAGAATCTACTGCAAATGAAAATGAGTTCTATTTAAACTCTACAATGAAAGCAGTTTACTTTTGCATGTAATTTGCCTTTTGTAAGTAACTTGCATTACTCATTTTCAATTGAGGGAAAGCAAGGAGTAAATAATAATCTAAATGCCAAACTTTTGAAGTTTTAAGAATACTCAATAATAATATTAACTGGCAACCAACAGCAACCTATGTGGCTGAAAAAAACTAGCTATATGAAGCTCTCACTTAGAATTTGTCATTATTGCACGTTCTCATATAACAATGTTGAGATAGTGGCTCCTACAGTGTCCCAGACTAGATGTATTCAAGTTTACCTTACTCAGTACCCAAACCTTTAAAAGCATCCCACTTCCACAAAACTGTTATCATTGAAAATGGAATCTACTGTAATCTGGATATATGTTATATTTATACCTACTCCTTTTTCCTTGTAACAAAATATAAAAAAAATAGCTGTACTTCTTGCACTTCAGAACTCATCTCTTTTCCTTAAGTATTATTACCCAGGGAAAAAGTTAAAGAAAACCCCTTCAATCTATCAATTTTTTAAGTCTAAAATGACACTATATTAATTCCACCAAAGAAAATAAATGCAAAGCAAGATTTAAGAAAACTGATTTTTTTTAAAGGAGTTCCCTCATTAAGCTGTTAGGTTTATAAGTACTCCAACCACAAGAATAACAGAAAATATACAAACTGAAAATGAACCTCACATACAGATGTAAATAAAGCCACTCTTTAGGTTGCCTATTAATCCACAAGTGGCATATTCATCTTATTTACAGTATTATACCCCCTGCCATGATATTCCATTACAGAGTCACGCTACACACTCCATAGTTAACACTGTAGGAACCATCTCTTTTTAAATGTGCTTTTCTCTCTATATTTTCCTTTTGGCTTGCTCCCAGGTTGAAAAAAAAAATACAATTAAACTTCTAATTAGATATTCCAAGAGAATGTGATAAAATTTAAGAAGATGTCTGAGGTATAAAACATAATTAAATTTATGTTCATTCTTCTAGAAATATTTCAACATTCCTATTTGTCATGGTCTTAATGCTCCATGTGAGCAAGGGCCTCCTACATATTTTTTACAAGTCTGAACGTGAAATTTATGTCAACCTTGACTATCAAAAACCTCTATTCTTCCCATTACAGGACATGCAGGGAGTTTTTATACACATGTGTGAGCACACAAACATTCACATGTTTGCTTTTTGTTTACATTTGCTTTTGATGAACCTGTTTCTTCTTAATCACTCCAGTCCCAAGCCTCCTCTCTCATGTCTGAAAAAGAGGATTTTAAGGTCCAACTATTAATGCTGATGATACCTTCATCCTATCTTCACAATTACCAAACTACCCAAAAGCAAACAAACGAATATAAAAATATTTACTGAAGTGTAATCAGATAGAGTCTGGGCTTTGAAGCCTTAAGGGACTTTTTTTTTTAATTGACAAAATTAATTACCAAGCTTAACAGGGAAAAATAAATTTTTGGTATAAAAGGATTGCCAATATATGCTTACACTGTAAATCCTGACACAGAGAGCAGGATAAGATGTCTATTCCAAAACAACTTCTGAACAATTAATAAGGTATGAGTCACCACCTTGAACTGGCTATATTGGACTCATACTGTGCCACTCATTTTATACGTAGAACAATGGAATATGGAGCCATCTTATACCTTTTAAAGACCTATGTTTATAAGGTAGGTGATTATTATTGAGTAAACATTTAAAGTCACACAGAATTACTGACTAGTTAAGTTTACTGAATACAGTACCTGGCTCAGTCAGAACAAGATATTTTACAAGAAGTAAAGGAGGGTGGCATGGAGAGATGAAGAGATAACATTTGTTAGATGTCAAAGGTGCTACAGAAATCATATGGAGAAAAGCTATAAATGCTTCATAGTATGTGGTGAAATATAATAGTAGGCGAGATACACAGGGCCTCCAACTACTATTTAAAAGGCAACTTGGTATAGGAGAGCAAGGACTTTGAATTCAGAAAGATCTGAGTTTAAAACTTGACCCTACAACTTGGAGATGTGAAAACTTGGGAGATTATTTTAACTTCTCTAAGCTTCTGATTCCTTCTCTATAAAATAGGGGTATATGAATCCATCTCATCAAGTTCAAATACAACTGAATAGATAGCATAGCTAGCACTACGGCACCTGAACACAGGACTTAGTGAATATTTATGTATTCTTTTTCCTCCTCAAACTTTTAAGTAGTTAAAAACTGGGGTGGGGATGGGGTGAGTGGGAGAGATAAAAGTCTTCTATCTGGAAGATACGTGAGAAAGAAAATGGACATTTTTTTGATTATTTAGTTAGCAGCATACCTCAAAACTATAAATTGGGGATGGAGTACTCAGACTAAGATTATGATAGCCTCAGAGATTCAAATGTTGCATACATTAAAACTTTAAGGGTGTTTTGGATGAGCTCTGAAGAACTAGACTATAGAAGATTTCTCTCATGTGAACCCTACTGATGAAATTTGGGATTAGTATAATTTAAGGTGATTTAGTAACTCTAGCTCATGTTAGGAAATTTTAATTTCTTGGTTATTCAGCAAATTGAGACATTTCTGTAATAACTAGTATAAATAAAAAAGAAACCCTCAAAAAAGGGCATCAGTCTATCTTAACTGATCTTAAGAAGCAAATATAGTAGAAAAGAACTCTAACAACAAGAATAATGGTCAAATGGAAATCCAGAATTGTAGCAAAAAGGGAAAAATACAATTTTATTTTTGTAGAAACTTGGTAGAGGGTAGAACATCATTTAATTCATAGTTCATCTGCCTTACTAGCTGAAGTCATGACACAAGAATAAAATTTTACATGTATGGATTCTGAGCTCATGAGTACTGAACGGTTCAAAATGAGAGCAGAGCTCAGATTTCACAAGCTTTGTAAGTGATCTATTTACACCATTATGACTAAGAACATATTTATTCATGGAGAGCTTATGTGCCCAGGCTTCTGAAACTGTCAAACTAGAAGAGAGAAGAGTGAACAGCTACAAAAATCCATAAAATCCATTAAGAATAAAAACTGCCTTTCCAGATGAAGGAATGTAGATAAGTATCATGCAAAACTAACAAGTGGGCTTTAAAATATTAATATGCACAGTAGCACCATTCTCTTAAAGAGTATAGAGGGTTAAGTCCTAGAGACTTTTTAGTATTAAGTCATTGACTCTAAAACACTGCTACATATAAGTCTAAATGAAAATTTCCAGGAAAAGCTCACTATGAGTAAAAAAAAAATTAGGTTCTAACAGAATTCCAAGAGCTACACTAAAGATTTTTTGGGGGGAAGGAGTAGGGAGATGGGTACGAGGAGTAAGTGAAGTGCCTTTGTTGTATGAGTTTTGCTGAGAGACATAATTTCAGAGACTTACACTGTGTAAATACAGTATCTCAGGGCTACAAAGCTAGAATCTCCATTAATTACATATATTATGATAAAAAGTATATTCACTATGATGAGAAAAGATCTTACACCTGCCTGAATATTTTGTACTATACTTTAGACTCTTTCCTGGTAATTCTGTGTTCAGTGGGTACCTGATAACTTGCTTTTATGTATTAATACTTTAAATAAATGCCTACGTCAATTCACTATTAATAACAAGAAAATAAATTTATTTTAAATATCTTTGGAGGACATTTAGATTCATTTATATAGCCTATGTTATATTACTTGCTTTTACAGAAAGCCACTAAGATTAAAGTATGAAGACTGAAATACTGTAAATCCTGATGGGCTCATGTAATTTTCCAAAGCTAAAGCCTGCTAAAGTAGGCCCAGAAAACAGGTACTGATCTGGTAGAGAAAATTTGGCTCAATATCTTCCATAGCCTTATACCACGTTTTCCAATATTACAGGGATAATTAACAAGGTTACGATTTTAGTATAATTGAACTTTAAATGGATGAATCAGCTTTTAATCTCAGTTACTGCATAGATTTTTCCCATCTTCCTATAAATACCATTCTTCATTGATATTCAATTCTCAATTATATAACTTAAAATAACACAGTCCCCAACACTTAGAAGTCAGTGGCATAGCACACAAAAAAAACCCCCAACAAATCTCCTAATAAAGAGAATAAAGAAAGGAACAGAATTTAGATATGCTACAGCTTACTGTCTGGATTTTGTCCCTCTTTAAAACAATTCAAAGTGACAGATGTGCTCCAAACCAGAAAACTCACTGTACTTGCAAGGAAAATCCTAAATTGAAGGGCTGGGTGGTGGTAAATTGACAAGACAGATTTTTTAAAAATTAGTTTCTCTGGTTACCTGATTAAAAAAAAAATCATTAGTCAAAATCCAGAAATGCCAAAGAAAGGTGTGTTGGTAATCAAATCCTAAATAACACAGAATTATAGTTTGTAGACTATTAATACACCAGCCATATTTGTGACATTACTTGAGAAAGCAGGCAGCATTTGTTAAAGTCTGTAAACCAGGAAACATAGTGCCTGTTTACAGCAAGAACAGTATGATGTAAAACCCACAGATGTTTTTCTTTTCCTTTTCAGGAACTGTGCCTGGCATTGTGCAACTGTGGTGCTGCCTTCATCACTCCCTCCGTTTCCAGTCTTGCTAATTAAAAGGTTGATCACAGAACAATGCTCTTCTCATTAATTTCAGTGTTCCGATTGGGCAGGATCCCTGCTTACCCACCTGATCTTTTCACACTGCTGAAGTTAATGTGACAGGAGCCCGAAGATGGATTACCTGCTGCCATATTGCCTATCGCCTCCAATCAGGAGCTATCTGTGTAAACTGATTGTTCTAATTTGCTCTCATTATTTTTACAATATCAGGAGAAAATAACGCACACAGCTCACTGTCAAAGCCATGAAAATCAGCCATTAGTTAAACCCAGGCACTGAGTGGCTTTATTAGAGGCACTACAGTTTATTGATGTAGCTCCAGTCAAACAAGGCAGCATTTGCTTCAGTAGAAGGAAATGTTTATACTGAAAGTAAATATTTATTGTAATAATACCCACAGTAATATGATATTTTGGAGTCCTGTTCTGATTTCAGAAGCTTTGTTTTGACACAAATTAACAACAATGAAGAGCTGGGTTGGCATAAGAAATACACACTCAGTAGCATGAAAATCTATTAACTCAAATCTATGAGCACTCTTAACCTCCTACACCTTGTATGAATAAGAAACTATTCTGTGACTATAAACGCTAATCAATCAATAAATAATGGAGGCTCTATTTTGTCCAACACAACAACAAATATTTTTCCCAAACAGAAATTTTATGACTTAGGAATCAAAATTATTTCTATAGTGACTATGCAGGTATGGTTTTAAGTAAGAATAACTGTATTCTTATGCAATGTAAGTGTTCAACAAGAAAGAATACTCATTCTGGCACTATAGATAATTGGTAATACATTGCAGAATTGGAATTCCAACAAGCAATGTGGTAAATAAAGCCAGCTAAGCACACAAGGTGGGTTTAAAACCCTTCAGTAAGAAACGGTTTCTTAAAGCAGAAAGCAAAACTCTGCAGAAAGGTTTGATAGTCAATGAGATGGTATCTTTAAAAGATATGTCCTGTATACAAAGAAACTATATTTTTAAGTTGTAAAGAAAATGCTAACTCTAGAAGCAAACAGATTTAAAGTTGGCATTTCTAGGCTTGCCTGGCTATTAAAATTTTGTAAAAATGTTAGCTAAATGCCACCTGAATAACATTTTGGGAGGGTATAAAATAATAGAAAACAATGCTTTCTAAATAAAGGAATTTTGGTCCACAATCTTTCCCCCTCCCCCCTCCCCATTCCCCCTTTTAGTATTAGAAAGAAACATGGCTTCCTCCTGTTTTCTTTCTACACTAAGATTCCTAGGTAATGTGAAGGCAAGAGTGTGCCCTTCTTGCTGCTCCCCTTTTAATGGCCACTTTTCTTTTTCTAAGAAACGTGTGCCATGCTTTTCTCCTTAAAATTCCTGCACTAAAAGACTGCACCATACTGCACTCCGCAAAACGTGCTGATGGCGCCAATTACAAGCCCCCAGCTGAACGCTACAGCCCCCACCATTCGGGCAGATTTATGCGGACTCTTGCCGACGTTATTACAAGTCAGAGTTTATTGGGAAATTGTTACATTATGCGGAGTGTCTAACAAATTGCTTATGCTGCTATAATTGGATTACAACAGCCGCTTGCTCCCACCGGTAAGATTAGGCAAGTAGGACTCCTGCCGATCTCTGAGCGTTAGCAGTAATTTTATTTGCCTTGCCTCTCTCTTTCCTAACAACATGCCTCTCTCCCTGCCAGCTGTCTGCTGAAAAGGCACAGGCTTGTTCCTTGGCCCTAACAATGCAATTACAGCCCCGCAGATCGCACTGTTTGTGCATTAAGTACAGAGCCAAAATGAGGCGAATTGATCGTTTGACTTTTGGAGAAGCCATGTGATCTCTCGGTGTGGGTGATCCGACATGCATCAGCAGGCAATACTGCAGTCAATTTTTGATGAAGAACTTTCTTCTTCAGCCCTCTCTCTCCCAACCTTTACTTTTCACTGAGGAAGACACTGACTGGGCTCATCTCATGCTAATCCAGATCAATCCACAAGGACAAACTCAATTTTATTAGCTTCCTGGCTTGATAGAAATGTGAATAGGTTCTAGCATCTTGAAGTGCCTCAGTCAGATATATCAGTGGTTCCCAACAGTTGAATCACTGCTGCTATCTAAAGAAAGGTTCATAAAGAGTTCACTGAGGAAAAAAGTTTACACAAACACTGTAGCTCTAAAGAACTACAGAAAGTTTTAGACTTTGACAAATAAAACAGCCTTGGAAAGGCTTTGTTATTATACGCTCTAAATTCAAGGGGCCATCAAGAAATCAGCCCTGAAAACCACGCCCTGCCTTTCTCTGAAGATCTGCTCTGCCGGAAGATGCTGGAGGCCAACTTGCCGAATCACTGCAGCTGACTCCAGGCTTAAAAACAGCCAGTCTGATCCCCACTCAGGGCAAAGTTTTAACATTTTGTTGATAGCTTTCAGTTTGTTTCTTTCTCTTATATGTTTAACAATGAATGCATGTAGCCAGGAGATTATACAAGCAGCTATTCTGACTCTAGGGCATAATTCATGAGGATTCTCACTGGGGTCAGGACTTTTTTCCCCTTTTTAATTAACTCTTGAAATGGATGAAAATAGGTTTGAATTTTACCAATTTTAATACAGACCAGGATTCCTGTTTACACTTTCCTCTCCAATGGCATATGCTATTTGGGGTTTCTGAAGCTGATTACACAACAAATGTGCAGTCAATCTGCTGATCCATTTTGGTGCCCCATGTCTATTCTTAAATATCATGTACATCTAGAAGGTTATATGTTCTTTCATCCTTAATCTGACAAACATACAAACTCTTATCTATGATGATGGTCCTTTATTCTTTTATTACTTTAAAGTGAGGTTGGAAAAGTCACTTTACTAATACTTCTCAGAACCTCTTTGTAACTCCATTAACACTCAATTCACGTGAACATTTGAAGATGAAAGAAAAAATATTACTTCTGAACTTTATTCCTTTGAAACCATGGTAAGCCTGACGTGTAACACATTAAATTCCAGAATTCCACATCGGCCTCAATGTTATGGTTAAATCTTAATATATTCTCCATAAAGCTAATGTTTAGACCTGACAGAGGAGCCTGTGTGAAGAGCAAACCATCTGACATGCTACTTGTGGAACAGTATATTAAAGAAGCCTGTTAACATTTAGTTTAAAACTCAAAAGAAACTCTGAACAGCTGAAATGCCTTATAAATAGCACAGACCCAGAGGAAGTGCAAACGTCTGCATTGTGAATTGTAGATCTTAATTACCGACAATGGCTGGTACAGCAAGTAGGATGGAAAAAAAGTGAAACAGTTGCACTGTTCATGGTTGGCAATAATTCTTCAGGAAAATATTTACTATCAATCAGTTATGAGAAAAGGGACTCTGTGCTCGTAAAACAGCACGTTGCTTCTCATACCAGGACCATTTTGCTTCAGCATAATCTGAATTTAAACAGCTTGTTTCCTCAGGATATAATTTTGGAAATAAATAAAACAAGTCTTCTATCAAAATCTGGAGTGAGTGGAAAGGAATTTCACATTTTTCTGTCTTAGTCAGTTGCAAACAGATTATTAGTCTCAAGTAAAAAACAATAACAAACAACTACAATACAGATCATTTACAAAGGACTGCTAAAGGGGTTTTATTCTCCAGACATAAAAAGGCAGAACTTCTACCTGCGCAGGACTCTTGGTAGATGTTTTCAAACAACTCAATTTTAACTGAGTGTGTGTGTGTGTGTGTGTGTGTGTGTGTGTGTGTGTGTGTGAGAGAGAGAGAGAGAGAGAGAGAGAGAGAGTGTGTGTGTGTGTGTGTAAGAATATATTTGGAAAAGGCTGAAACCAAAATTTTCAGTAATATTTAAATAAAAGTAAAAAATAAAAACAAAAAGATAATTTTCAAAATGAATGTTTTTCATTTTGCCAGTTAGTTTTCTTTACCAATTAAAAAACATCATGAAGGTTGACAATTAGGTACAACGTGACTATTGATTTTAAAGACTCAGTTGGCAGTCAATAATGACTGCTCATTTATAGCTACAATAAATACAGAGCTCATCATGTTCCAAACACAAATCTCAGGAACTACAGGACTGTAATTAGTAAGAAGGAAGGCTTTGAAAGAAAATAGAAAACATTTCAATGCCTCCAAATATTACTTGGATTATGTTATACTGATAAAATGACCCCTCTTCCATTTTATTTTTACATCTTTTCTCAGCCTTCATTCTTCAAATTGGAGATTCAGAAGATCATTATTAACCTAGGGTGGCTATAGTTTGTCTTGCCACTTTGTTTTCTTGTATTCTAAAGACGACTAAGGGTTCCCTTTTCACTGATGTATTGTAAAACATTTATTGTAAGATTTCTGGCAAAGAAGAATCACATACAATGTACTGCAGGAGGTACAAACCTAAAAAAGTTGCTGTTTTTAAGGGAATAATTGGTATTAATGTCTTCTCTAAAACTCATATAAACAGTATTCAGTAATAAGGTTTTAGACTTTAATTACTATCTCTACCCACACCAAAGTCACTTATCAGAATTAGTTGCTTTGAACTACAGGACAAAAATGGTTGTTAACACTTATAGCTGCTTTCACATGGAGATGGAGGGACATTCAAGACCACTTTGGAGAACAATCTGAATCAACAACAGACACTACCAATCAAGTATTGCAGATGAAACTATTCAATTAAGGGCTGAAAGTGAAGAGCAGGAAATAGGGACAAGCTTGTAGACCTAGAATAATGGCAAGTCATTACCTTTCAAAGGTCCAGAAGTAAGTGAGGCCAACAGAAAAAGCAGAATCATGAGATACATATAACATGTAAATAAAAAAGGGAAAAACTCTTTTCTCTGCTTTCATGTTACTCATACCTCACTGGAAGCTGTCACAAAAAAGATTTTTTCAGCTACATGTTTTTATTTGCCATTGACTGACTATTTGCTCAGATCTAAAGCAATGAACTAGAAGACAGAATGTGTGCCAATGAAAGGAACTGGAAAGTTAGGTGGGCTTCAATAGGAAATGATAGGAAATCATTATTAAATTAGGGTATTTAAAGAGATGATGAAAGAATATAGGTGTCAGAATAATGTTAAAATAAGCAAGAATGGGATGAGAGGGTCACCATCTGGGAGCAAAGGAAACAGACTGATGAGCAGCAATGAGCAAACTTATTTTCTCAGCCAAGGGCATAGAAGAAATTATGCCATTGTGTCAGATGCCAGAAGATTTCTACTCATGCACCACTGAAGTAGAGGGTGGGAGAAAAAAAATCCCAAAACATATCATACAGACACACACCACCGCAGCTATGCAGCTTAGAGATCCTGGCTCACAAAGTATGGAGAAAACAAAAGGAACAGATGCTCACTTGGCCAGCTCTCAATGAAACTCATTAAAATCGTCACCCTGTCCTTGGATCAGTGCTTATGCTAACATTTTACCTTGTTTAGCCAGAAGTCACCCACTTGTGATGAAACAGAGAGCAGTGTGGCCAAAAAGGAGAAAGACTATTTTTAAAGGCCCAAATAACTGGTCTCCCATCTCAATGTACAAAGCTGGATATAAAATAGGGTTAACCAGCACTTGCTAGTTATGAATAAATGACCCAAAAAAATGTATGTAATTTAAATATTCATATTTTGCAGAAATTTGTCTCTAATTTGAGACACAACTGATTGACTCCATGTTTTTTAACTATAATTTTTAATAAATTCTGACATTTCTTATATGAATCATTTCCAATGGTTATGTTTTGTATGATATATTTTCAGTTGATTAAATAGGTCCAGAGACTACTGCATGTGTTAAGAAATAAAATAAAAATAACAAAAAACACTGCTGTCTTTTGATTTTTTTGTAGCAAAGGATGAACATTACACAATTACAGGCCTAGTTCTAATAATGACAGTAACTAACTGAGAGCCTGAATGTGTAATACAATAGATTAAATCATGTATAATACTACAGATTAAATGTTGTAAAAGTGACAAATCCCTGAATAGTTATAAAAGCAGTAATTTTGCAGATGTGAAAAGTAAAAATCTAGAAACAGAGCTCACACTGCAATTTTATTTACTCCTAGAATAATCAAAATGGCTGATATCTAAATTTAGGCCAAAGTTCCTGAGTAATGAGAGATACTTAGAAAATTTGAGTCATAGTTGATATTATTAGATCATAAGATATCTAATACATAAGATTATTTTCGTATCTGGCTATAGATACAGCACACATTTTATAAGTGAAAAAGTAGTAGCTCATATGTATGATTAAAGATGTGCACTCAGATGATGATCACTGAAAGCAGTATTTTTATCATTAGCCACTCAATAAATAATAATAGTGATATAATAATTAGATTTTCAATAGCATATTCACAATCCTTGCAATGGTATACTCTGTACTTAATTACATTAAAAAACCATGAATGAACTTACAAAAATAACTGTATGTTTTCTTATACAAATCTTACTCATTTGTGATGACCCAGAACTACTGTCAAACAACAAATGTGAATGAGACTAAAGTGTGATTATACATAATCAAAATATTCTGCTGTAACTGAAGAGCTGGAAACTCCAACTTCTAATCTACTTTGAATAAAATGATGCCTACTGTATTCTTTTTTAAGTTAAAATCCCATAATAGTCTTTAATAGCAATACTGAGTGAAGATGTCTGTAGATAGAGCATTGTTCTGATATGGTATAATACATATTGATTAATAGTATTACTTACTTTGGCCACACAATTTTCAGTCTTCATAGCAGTGCTTGATAGACATACTGTTTCCTGATTTAAGCAGAGTCTGTTGTAAGTCTATAAAAACAATTTTTTGGAAACAGATTAAAAAATTGAAATACTGTCATATGCAGTTTTCAAATTCTTCCCTATTTCTCAAAATCAACATACAAATAGATTCTATGTGTAAATTCCACATTTATGGGAGCTGTGGAAAAAGGCAGACAGAAGGAAGCAAGGAAAGTAGAGACCCACAAGAACCACTGATGTGCCCATGAATAAATATGTGAGTGGTAGTGTCTTCACTGTATGAATGGAAAATAGGGCTGTTCATTATCCAAAAGTGGGCAAAGGAATTAAACAGACATTTCTCTAAAGAAGATGAACAAATAGTCAACAAGCACATGAAAAGATGCACAATGTTACTAATCATTAGGGCAATGCAAATCGAAACTACAATGAGATGCCACCTTACACCCATTAGGATGGTTACTATTTAAAAAACCCAGAAAGCAATGAGTATTGGCGAAGATGTGGAGAAACGGGAACTCTAGTGCATTGTTAGTAGGAATATAAAATGGTACAGCTGCTGTATTAAACAGTATGGTTGTGATTCCTCAAAAAATTAAAAATATAATTACCATATGATCCAACAATTCCATTTCTGGGTATATAACCAAAGGAAGGGAAAGCAGAGTCTTTAAGGGATATTTGTACATCCCGTGCTCATAGCAGCATTATTCACAATAGCTAAGTGGAAGCAATCCAAGTGTCCATTTAGGGATATGTAAAATATAGTATATCCATACAATGGAATATTATTCAGCCTTAGAGAAGGAAATGTTGACACCTACAACAATATGGATGAAACTTGACATTATGCTCAGTGAAATAAGTCAGTCACAAAAACGTAAATACTAAATGATTCCACTTATATTAGATACTTAGAGTAGGAAAGCATCATAATGACAGAAAACAGAATGGTGGTTGTCAGGGGCTAGAAGGATGGAAATGAGAAGTTATTGTTGAATGGGTATAGAGTTTTAGTTTTCCAACATGAAAAGAGATATGACAATGGATGGTGATGACAGTTACACAACAATGTGAATGCATTTAATACCAATGATTGTATTTTAAAAATGGTTAAGATGATAAATATTATGTCAAATATATTTTATAATTTAAAAAAACACCAGCTATACTTTTATGATAAGCAAAAAATATTAGTAACTGGCTAGTATATAAATAAAAATACTTCCTTTTAGTCTTGTTTTTACTGATGGTACACATCCTGGTTGTCAAACTTTAACATGCATCAGAATCATCTTGAAGGGGTTGTTGAAACACAGATTTGCTAGTCTTAACCCCCAGAGCTGAGAATGTGCATTTTTAACAAGTCCCCAGTTGATGTTAATGCTGCTGGTCTAGGAACACTCTTAGAGAGCTACTGGTATAAATATGCATGTTGAAATTAAAGAGAAAAATCTTAAGACACAGGTAATCTCTTATAACCAACAATAGGAAAGAATCCATCTTAAAAATCTGAGATTTACAGAAGTTGCAAACAGATATAAATGCTTGCATACCCTTCCCCTGCTTCCCCTTATGTTAGTATCTTGAATATTTATCAAAACGAAGGAACTGACTACAGCATAAAGCAAAGAACTTACTTGAGTCTCACCACTTTATGTGCTAATATCCTTTTTCTGTTCAGAATCTAATCCAAGATCCTACAGTGCATTTTTAGTTGTCATGTCTCCTTAGTTTTCTCTAATCTGTGACAATTCCTCAGTTCATCTTTCATTACTCTTGACACTTCTAAAAAGTACTCATTAATCAAGAGAATGTCCCTCTATTTGAGTTTGCCTCATGTTTTCTCATGATCAGGTTGAGTTTATACATTACTGGGAAGGATTACACAGAGATGATGTGCCCTTCTCAGTACATCAAGTCAGAAAGTGTGCTGATTATTACTGGTGATATAACCTTGATCACTTGCCTAGGGTCATGTCTGCCAAGATTCCCCATTGTGAACTTATTTTTCCTTTAGGATTTACTAAATAAATTGGGGAAAATAATTTGAGACTATACAAATAATTCTGTTTCTGCTTTAACATTTACCTTCTAATTTTATCATCCATTGGTGGATCTAGCCTGTGGTAATCTCTACTGTGATGTTTTAATGTTGATTTTTAAATTTCTCTTTTCTATTACATTTATTAATTGGAATTTTTCTGTAAGGAAGAGCTATGATTTCTCCCCTGATTTATTTATTTATTCACTTATTTCTATAAGCCATTGATGCATAGATATTTTAAATAATTCATTTTTGGTCAATTATCATTCATTGGAAAGAAAATAGGTAGATGAAAATGGAGAAAATATTATAAAACTGGTTTTTCATTTAAACAAGTTATACTTTAAAAAATGTATCCACTTAACTGTTTTATTCTTGTATCATTTAAATTGAAATATTTCAAAACATATTTTTTTTTGAGAGGGCATCTCTCATATTTATTGATCAAATGGTTGTTAACAACAATAAAATTCAGTATAGGGGGGTCAATGCTCAATGCACAATCATTAATCCATCTCAAGCCTAATTCTCGTCAGTCTCCAATCTTCTGAAGCATAATGAACAAGTTCTTACATGGTGAACGAATTCTTACATAGTGAATAAATTCTTACATGGTGAACAGTACAAGGGCAGTCATCACAGAAACTTTCGGTTTTGATCACGCATTATGAACTATAAACAATTAGGTCAAATATGAATATTCGTTTGATTTTTATACTTGATTTATATGTTGATCCCACATTTCTCCCTTTATTATTATTATTATTTTTATTTTTAATAAAATGCTGAAGTGGTAGGTAGATACAAGATAAAGGTAGAAAACATAGTTTAGTGCTGTAAGAGGGCAAATGTAGATGATCAGGTGTGTGCCTATGGACTAAGTATTAATCCAAGATAGACAAGGGCAGCAAAACATCCACGGATGCAGAAGATTTCTCTCAAAGCAGTGGGGATGAGGTTCTGAGCCTCACCTCTGTTGATCCCCAATTTCTCACCTGATGGCCCCCTGCGACTGTGCCTGTCTTAGGTTGTTCCTCCCTTGAGGAATCTTACCCGTCTCTGGCTAACCAGTCATCTTCCGGGGCCATACAGGGAAATGTAAAGTTAGTAAGTGAGAGAGAAGCCATATTGTCAAAACATATTTTTAAAGAATAAATTGGAATATTTGACATGAGTGAATAGGCACTACTGGTACATGTATATTCTGGGTTTAGGGTTCATAACTTCTTTTGCAACTACTAATACCATAAATATTTACTATTCATGTACAGAAAATACAAATTTTTTAAAACATGAAATTTACTGTGTTTCTAAAAGACATTTATTAAGTAGTCAGTATATACTGAATAAAATAAAATGTTAAGTCAAAGGGTTCTGGCTCCAGTAAGGGCAAAGATGCTTGTACTGGATCAACCCTCCTGAGATAATAAATATAAACCATGGAAAAAAATATTTTAAGATAACTACTTAAAAGCACTGGATATTGATATAAAGTAGGCAGAAACTGGGGGGGGGGGGGTGCGCGCACGCGCACATGGCAATGGTGGGGAACAGCCTTGAAAGGGAAGAATCACACTGGGTGACATCAACGTTTATGTGCTTTTTTTCCCTAAGGGTACTCACTAGTCCACTTTGTGCAGGGTGACTAAAATTCAATTAGAAAGAGACAGTCTATTGACCTGAGATGTCAGAGGATGGAGTTCAGGACTCCATAGCAGCTGGAAATTGAGAAGAGAAATTATAGAAAATAGGAAGAACCATGGGGAGGGAGGAAACATCAAAACATTTATTATATAAATTCCTCTCAAATCCATGGCTAACTCCCAAGCTACATACATGGATGGGAGACTCCAAGGATTCCAATGAAAAGTAAAGGCTAGAAGACTGAAAGATCTGAGCAGATTCCATCTGCTGTCCATAAGGGGAGATGGTGTTTTGGATTTGACTCATACTAACTTAAGAGGGGTTTAATAAACATCTCAAACTTTGCATTGAAAACTTGAAAAGACCCTACAATGAGACTAAAGAGTAGGTCTTAGGACTAAGGGACTGCCTTAGGATAAAAGGCAAAACCAAAACACACCTGCCGTGACAAAGGTCAAATAAGACTCTATAAAGTCACACTGATCAGCCAGTAAGTTAATCAATGGAAGATAAAACTATCCATAGTCTCTGCAGTGTATCATTTTATAATGTCCAGTATACAAAAAAAAAAAACTACTAGGTATGAGAAGAAGCAGATAAATAGGATCTACAGTCAAGAGAAAAGGGACCAATAGAAAATGACCCTACGATGATCAAATTGTGGGAATCAGTACACAAAGGCTCTACAGAAGCTATAATAAATACATTTAATAACTTCAGTGAAAGATACGATCACAATGAGTATACAGATGGAAATTTTCACCAGAAAAATGAAAACCTAAAATGAGAACTAGAAATTCTAGAATTGAAAACCCCATTAACTTAAATTAAAATTTTACTGGATGGGCTTAAAGCAGATTGGAAATGGCAGAAGAAAAGGTCAGTGAATTTAAAGACAGATCAATTGAAAGATCTAAACTGAAGAATAGAGAGAATAAAAGGAAAAAAAAGTCTCAGTCAATTATGGAACAATTTTCAATAACCTAACATATGCATAATTGGAGACCAGTCACCTGTGAGACAATTTTCAATGATTTAACATATATGCAATTAAAGACCCAGAAGGGAGGCAAGAATGGAGCACCAAAAAACACCCTACAAAAATAGTGACCAAGTATTTCTCAAATTTGGTGAAAACCACTGGCTTACTAATCTAAGACAGGCAAACCCCAGGGAAATTAAATACAAAGAAAACAAGACCAAGCCTAACAGAGTCAAACTACTAAATAATAAAGACAAAACCTTGAAAGTAGCCAAAGAAAAAAGGGATGCTACATACATGAGAAAAACAATATAAATAAAGTCAGACTTTTCACCACAAACAACTGAAGACTAAAAGACAGGTAAGCAACATTTTTGAAGTACTGAAAGGAAAAAAAATCTCAAACCAGGTTTCTTACTATTAGAAAAGAGAATTACAAATATGAAAAGGGAGAAATCTAGAACAAACTTTGTGGTGCTGGAATAGAACCCTGAGGTATCACAATTCTGGAGGTATCAATGTGAATTCAAGGTTTTCAAAATATATAAATACAGATGCAAAATAAAAATTAATGTTTAAATGTTGGCTTTTAAATACCATTTTGCACTAAAAGGAACTACATCTCCCTGGAGAAATGGCTCATTTCAAGATTGGACAGGGAAAATACAAGATAAACCTGGAAATTTTCAAGGAATGCTGGAGATATGTTAGAGGGGCACAGATTCCACCCTAAAGGGACTCTCATTAGCTCAATATGGAATAATCTATGAATATTAAAATAAAATATATTAAGGGTTTACAATCTGTTGAATAAGATAGGACACATTTCTTAAAAGACATAAATTACCAAAACTGACACATTAAGAAATTGAAAATCTGAATACCTCTATATCTATGAAAGACATTGAAACTGTTTTAAAAAACCTGATTCCATATAAATTTAAAGTAAAAAAAAAGGCTTCCAATAAAGAAAACTTCTGGCCCAGATGGTTTCACTGGTCAATTCTATTAAATTTTAAGGAAGAAGTAACACCAGGATTACACACTTTTAGAAAATGGAGGAGGAGGGGAAGACTTCCCAACTCATCTACTGTGACAAAGACTTTAGAAAGAAAGCTACAGACCAATATCCCTCATGAACACAGACATGAAAATTCTTAATAAAGTCAATTAATTCACCATATTAACAGAATAAAGCGGGGGAGGACATTTGACAAAATTAAACATTCATTCATGCTTTAAAAAAACCTCACACTAAGCTAGGAATGCCAAGGAATTTGCTCAATCCCATAAGGGTCACCTAAAAAAATTTCAACTAACATCATACATTTACTTAACAGTATTAAGTAAAAGACAATATTGTCCCCCTAAAATTAGAAATAAGGCAAATATATTCTCTTACCATATCTATTCAACATTATATTGGAGGCCATAGCCATTCAAATAGAGCCAGAAAAAGAAACAAGGCAATTAAGTTGGAAAAGAAGAAATAAAATTGTCTTTATTCACAAATTATAGGGAAGTCAATAGTCAAAAATCAATGTATTTATATATTCTAGCAACAAACAATTAGAAAGTGAAAAAAATTTACAATAGCACTGAAAAACATTAAGTACTCAGGAATAAATCTAGTAAACTATGTGCAAGAAATGTACAATAAAAACTAAAAAACACTGCTTAGAAAATTTTTAAAAGACAAATGGAGATACATGCTATGTTTACAGATTGGAAGACTCAATATTACTGAGAGGTTAATTCTATTCAAATGGATGTATAGTTTCAATAAAATACAAATGAAAACCCCACAGGCTTCTTTTTAATAGAAATTGCCAAGTTGATAGTTAAACTTATATAGAAATGCAAAATATCTAGAATAGCTAAAACATTATTAAAAATAAAAATATGGAGGACTCACACTATCTGACTTCATATTAAAGATACAATAATCAAGACAGTGTAATATTTGGTGCAAGGATAAACACCTCCAGAAAGATAAAGGACCCTGAGCTCATCCTCTGTGTTGTGCAGGGACTTCAAGTAGGGATTGGTCAGTGCCTCAGCTGCTGTTAGCCCTTGTTCTGCATCCAGTAGCAGTCTCTTCTCCAGGAGGTTCAGAAACAAACTACCTTGCATAGCCAATTGTTTTTTAACAAAGGTACCCATGTAATTCAATGGGGGAAACAGAAGTCTTTTCAAGATTAAACAACCAAATAAAAGGGTGTGGGAAAAAATGAACCCCAACTCTACTTCACAGAACACATAAAAATTAATTTGAGATCAACCACAGACTTAAAGGTTAAGGACTGAAACTTAATAAAGCTTCTAGAAGAAAATACAGAAGAGTATCTTCACAACCATGGGGTAAAGACTGATAGACTGACTGGACTTCATTCAAAATTTAGAAAATTCTCATTAAACACACCATGAATAAGCAGGTAAGACACAGACTGTGAGAAAATATTCAGAGCACATATCTGACAAAGGACTGGTATCTAGAACTCAATATAGTTGAGTTCTACAACTCATTAAGACAGACAATGCAATTTTTTTATGTGGCAAAAAACCTTAAACATGCTTTACAAAACAAAATATCTGAATAGCCAATAAGCACTTGAAAAAGTATTCAATACATGGTTACCAAAAAAGCTTTATGTAAGAATATTCACAGTAACTTAATTTATAAAAATGGAAATTGCTCGGTTGTCCATTGAAAGAAGAATGGAACACAAAGTGTAGTATTTTTATTCAATGCAATATACAACAAGAATAAACTGATATATACAGCAGCATAAATGAATCTCATAAACATTTTGCTGCAAGAAATTCAGACCCCAAAAATGTATGATCTTATTACATGTAATTCTAGGAAAGACAAAACTAATCTATGACACTAAGCTGATCAATGTTTGATTCATTGTGGGGTGGGGAAATTGGCTGGGAAGGATATCAAGGGAACATTCTTGGGTAATGAAAATGTTCTACAGCTTGATGAAGATGGTGGTTACACAGGTGAACAGACTTATCAAAAATTTATTGACATACAATTAATATCTATATAATTCACTGTATGGATTTTTATTTCAATGAAAACATAAAAGTGTGCAGTTGGCATTTTGGGGCAAAAAATACTAGAGGTTGGTCCAGTTAATTAATAAAAATATTATGCTATTTTTCTGGGGAAAAAAGTCATGGCAGATAGAAAACTAATTTGTTTTTCTCCAAAAATTCCTTTCCCCCGCAAAAAAGAATATAACACACTTGGGGGAACAGTAGATAGATTCAGGAAAACTGTTCTAAGCCTGCAGGAGTTTCTAGAGTAAGGCTTCATTTTTATTTCCTAGATATTCCCTCTGTAAAATGGGTATATAATTTTGTTCATCTCCCATACAGATCAGTGACCTAAACTTGTCACAGTCTTTAGCTCACTGTGGAATAACTAAAGCTAAAAAATTCAGTATTTTACTATATAAGACTCCTTCCAGACTAAAGTTCAACTACTGAGTATAACAGCCACAGGCAAGATAGGCTCTGTCCCCATGCAACATTTGAAAATGTAGCTTCACTGTTGAACCAGAGGCAGAGAGTTTTGCATTGGAGTACTTTAATAATTTTTTATATTGCATATAAAGCACATAAGCATAAACCAGTAAGATGCCTTGCTGAAAACTACCTTCTTTGTGAAAGCAGGCTGTAATTCTGAACAAGTTTTCAATTTGCACACTGCTGCTAGGGTAAAACATTTTAAAGAGTTTAATTTTTTACAATGGATTCAACGACATAGGATTATCTAACAAAGTAATGGCTAATCAATAGAAGGTTTAGTTGTCAGGTAAAACATATAACACACTAAAAGGGATTGATTGCCAGACTTCTTATTTACTAGAAGGTATATATTTAAAATGACACAAACTTGTTACCACGCTGCATTCTTTTAACCTTGCAAAAAGCTGCTTAAGAAATCTGTTCAGCAGCCCTATAGCAAAATAAGATATAGTATAATGAAAATGGCTAGTGATTGGTGGGGCAGGGAGCAAAAAGACAGGGACCTTCAGATATACTGGTGACATCAAATCAAGTCCCCAGCAAGATATGGGATAGAAAAGCAAAACTACAAAACAACATCTAGGGATGTTGAAACTGGGCTTTAAAAATGCTCCACCAATGCTACCAAATCTCGTTCAATAAGTGCAAAGTGGTGCCTGATCTCATTCCACGTTGCTCTTAAGGCAGACTTTTAAGGACTCATACAACTGGGCACAATAGGCCTTTTTTCCTCCATTTTCTTTCTTTTTTTTTTTTTTTCAGTAGTACATCCAGATTAAGCACTCAACACAACATGAATTGGGCCCATATGGACTTGGACCAGCATATAAACTGCTTTCTTTATAATTTATTCACAATATCTCAATATGAAAATATACTTTTTATGGTCATTGCAACCCAGGAGTTCAATAATAATTTTTCTACTAAGTCAGTGATTACACAATTTATCAAAGAATGATTACACTGAAATAAAAATAAAACAAAACAACAACCCCCTATACAGTTTTCCTTCCTCAAAGTAATTTTAAGAAGCTGGTTATTAAATTGCTTCTTTTGAAGAAGGGTTTGTATAGCTAGACACAAATTGCTGAACCATGTTTTTTTTTTTTAAAAAGTGATTAGACTCTGAAGGATTCAGCTGAAGTGGGAAGTTAAATAAACAAATCACTTCATCAGACTTGGAAAGATCACTTTTGTCTTACTTAAGAGACCTACATTAATTACCTTTAAGGTCTTTTACATGGACTATTTAAAATATGTACAATTTATTTATTTATTTCAAATGAGGTGCTTCTTCCAAAGTATTAAATAATGCCTACAAATGCAAAAGCATTTTTATAAATAGGTAATTAAAATAGATGACTAAAATTAAGTCAAGCTGCAAAACATTACCCAGGATGCATTTTTTTTTAATAAACATCTCATGTAATTTTTTTCTATCCAAAGCCCAAAGCACTATATAGGAAGAAAAAAAAAAGGAGGTTAGGAGGTTTCATAGGGAAGAAAACACACATATATAATGAAATAATGCCAAACCCCAAACTAAAGTACTTACAAGATAGTCCCTTAAGCATAGTTTGTCATACTGCAATTACACCTTGCCTACTGCCAAGTCAATGTGCTTACTATTGCCACTAGGGGGAGAAATGTCTTAGCACAAAACAACAGCAGATAGGGAATGGGTTTTCTTGAGCAATTATCAGAACAAAGCTCCCCTGGCTGTGTGTACCTTCTAATTACTCAATACAATTAAAATGACTAGCCTAAAACAAATAGGAAAATAAAACAAAACAAAACAAAACCGGGCCTGCATGATATCAGGGACTTCATTAAACTCTTTCCCCTCATCAATCAAATCAGAAAGAAGGGAATGCCATCATATACAAACATTATAGAGCTATTAAAGGATGTAAATTTAGTGAGTTTATTGTAAGGAAGAAAAGAAGTGGCTCTCTTGAAAAAAGAAATGTCGTGGTATTTACCCATCTGGATCCTGCCTGAAAATAAACTGTCCTCCAAAGAGCAGGAATACAGTATGTTTTCTCCCAGTTCACTGGCTTATGAATGATCTTGTTGTTTTGTTAATGCACACTATAATGTCATTTTCTGTGTCAGTGGTGTTCTTTTTCCTCCTACTTATCCAACTGTATAAAGGAGCTATGCCAATCAGACCTCCATGCTTGTATTGAGCTGTTTTAAGTTGAGGTTCTTCATAGCTGTTTTTTGTGGATCTACTTCAAGGTAATGTTTAGAAAGTAGGAATTGCGGAGGGGTGGAGGCAGGGAATGATATGCAAGGAAAATAGCTACTTATTCCTTCTAAAAGGTTTATGTAGTTCCTTTTATAAGGCCCAGTCATTAACAGAAGATAACAACCCAGTCATTTTTCTTTCAGCTGACAATTGTGACATTTTTCCAGCAGCATGCAAGGTGTTGAAAACCTGGCAGCTGTTACCTCCTGGGATGAAGATACTTTTTTATCCTCCCTTGACAGTTTAACTCAGTGGGTCAGCACCTTTAAGGACTGCAAAGTATCCTTGAAGAGGATGGAAGCTTGAATTACTGCTGCCTCCATAATCAATGTAAACCCTCACTGCAGGTGAAGTCTCAGTCTATAGAGGTGCATGGGGGAGGAAAATGTAATGCCCTGAGCCAGATGGTTTTTATCTTGTTTTTAAAGAATAAAGGAACAAGCTAACAAGGGAGACAGCTACTTTGTTAGCTTCTTGGCCTCTCTCATGGCTTTGCATCCCCGGGGTTCCAGCTACATGAGAGAAAGAATAGAGAAAAACGTAAACATTTAAAGAAATATAACTAGACGGCTGGCATCATGCTGCTTTCAAAGAGTTGAGAGAGCTCTACTCAATGCTTTATTTATCGCTGCCCACGTTCTCAGGATGGTAAGTGGACATATACACAAAGGGAATGGGGGATGGGGGAAGGATTAGACAGAGGTCACAATTTACTCAATTATAGAGAAAGACAGGGCTGACAGATCCTATTAGCACCAATGTGAAGCAAAGAAGAAGTTGCATGTTGTAAGGCTACACTTTCAAAATGTAATGAGTACTTTGATGTATCTTCCCAGGCCCTTGCCCTTATCTGCAGATATGAATAAAAGCTATGAAAGCAGTTGGTATGGTTTCCTTGGCTTCAGAGTTTAGGAATAAAAGTGGAAAGAACTAGCTACTGTGTACCCTTTACAAAAAAGTTCACTTTACTTAATGCCAAGAGGTGAGAAGATTATTCTGAAACTTAGAAAATGAAAAGGATACACTGCTTTTTCTGTTTTTCCCCTAACTCTCCTGCCTTCTGACACTGGAAATGAAAAGGAAAAGCAAGTAGTCAAAATGAGTTGGTGACACAGGGAGTAGTGTCTCCTGATTTTCTCCTTCAATATTTTCTTCTGCTAATGTCCTTGTTAGGGTTTAGAATTGTGGCTATGGTGGCCTCATAATACAAATCAGGGAGCGTTTTTTCCTTCTTGATTTTCTGTAAGTTTGTATACAATTGGTGCTATTTATTCCTTACGTGTTTGATAGAATTCACAAGTGCAACCATATGGGCCTTTGATAATTTAATACCTTTATAGGTTTAGGTCTATTCAAATTTTGTTTCACATTGTGTTGGTTTCATTAAGTTGTATTTTTCAAGGAATTTGTCCATTTTATCTATCACCAAATTTTTGTTTTAAACCTGTTCATAATATTCCCCTTATTATCTTTTTAATGTCTGTAAGAATTACATTGTAACTCTTCTTTCAGTGACTCCAATAATTAAATAACTCTCCAAGTTAACACATAGTGGTTGTATCCTATCAACACTGATGAAACTACTTTAGAAACATATGATGTAAACTATGAAATTGGTTTAAAAACAATACTGAACCTGTTAAGAATGTAACTGAGCACTTTAAAACCAATGGTGAAAGAGTTCCTGGAATCCCATTAGAAATATCTGCAAATAATCAAGTGACTGGCTACTTATATCAACACTAGGTTAAAGGCAGCCTTGACAGCTTTTAATCTACATAACTTAAAGGGTGTGTGTGTGAAGCAAAGGACACTTCATTATTGATATATGTATTAGAGAAAAGAGGGAGTTAAACAGCTTATATATTATGTCCTACATTAAAAAAATCAGCAGTGGGGTAATCAAGTTCAGGGCAGTCCTGGACAGCTGCCCTGTGACCCTCTTCTACTGACCCCTGCTATTCATCACTCTTCCCTTAGACTGAGAGGGTAAGCTCCTAGGGAGTGACCACCACAATAGACAGACACAAGCCAACAGTAATGTGGTTCCAGCAAAAAACCAGATGGCACTGCAATAAATTTACAAATCTGCATTCATGGGGCTGTTAAAACACCCAGAAGCTAAAAGACTCTGAGGGCCCCAGGAGGATCTCCTACTTTCCCGTTTCTAAAGGCCATTTCTCTTTCCAAGAACATTGAGTTCATGCTCTTCACAAAGAGAATGGAGATAAAACCCTTTACAAAGAAAGGAGGGGGGAAAGCCTCATGGCCTAATTAATCTCCAGAGCTTGGGTCTAACACTGAATGACAGATATTAGAAAAATCATTTTGGAGCACTAGGAGGAAAAACAAAAACAAAACCAAGAACAGTTGTTAAAGTGGAAAAGTGAAGCAAGCCTGCTAAAAAGCAATGAAAAAACCATGTTAAATCTCTTTCAAATACTGCACACAACAGATCTTGCAAGTAGAAAATGATTCAATAATGTATGCATTTATTTTTAAAATGAATCAGATTAGTCCCATGTGTGACCTGCTGGTCCATCTGTATGTGCTGGACTTAATAGGCACGGTTCTTTCCCTTGCTTCAGTTTGAAGTATGAGAGAGATAAATTTAGTTTAATTTTCAACAGATCAGCCTATCCATTTTCCAAATGGACCATCTGGATCAGCCTATTAAAATTAATTTATAACTTTACAGAGTGAAAATTCGTTTGTTAGCTTAAATAAAGTTGCCAAAACTTTTTGTTGTGTCATTGTTTTCTGACAGTTGTTTCCATATACTGGGCAGAGTGTTTCCACCTCTAAATTAATCTTACTTAAATTGTTCTATTTAAATTTACAGATCAGGTATTTATCTCCAAATAGTGAAAGCAGTAACTTTACAATATCAATGACTGATCATTTGGGTTTTTTTTTAAATAAAGTATTCTGAACTGATTTATTTATTTATTTATTATTAAAAAAAAAGGAAAACATTCATCCAAAAAAAAAAAGCACCTTAACATATAGTAAATAAAAACCCAGTGTGGTCACAGTTTCAAGTACTATTCCCCTAAATTAGCACTGTATACAAACTGGAGTCAAGAAGCAGTAGAAATGCATGAGCAACACTGAGATCTGGGTTTCAAATCACTGACTAGCAAATAAACAAGTCATCTAATCTCTCTAAACCTGCATTTTCTTCAGTGACTACCTAGTGACTTTACAGTGTTATTGTGAGGATTAAATGAATTAAGTATCAGGTTCATGGTGGGCATGCAACAAAGATTAGATCTCTTCTTCTTTATACTAGAATAATGCCATAATGCAAGAAATTATTTTTACTACTGCTAGTGCTCATCTTATCCAATTTTATATTAAAAATGAATAGATGGTATGTACCTATTCTCTGGCAAGACTATAAGAACTTTTTTTTGTTGCCAATGGGAGACCGAAGATGCTAAAGGTTGCTATATAGGCAGTGAGAAGAGCAAATTTTCTGACCAAATATTTCTGGACATTTAAATTTTTAAAAAGAGAACATGATGGAATTGAATTTTCCAAGTAAAATGTGTTACCTTTGGGGGATAAGAGCACATCAATGAGTAAAAATTTTTTTAAAGTTATCATCATAATGGCATTTACTTTTAGAAAAAGCAAACAAATATTATTCAGACTGAAAGGAACAAACTATAAACAGATAGATCTTTTGATTATTAGGTTTTTTAAAAAATGTATTAAGAACCTTAATGGGAAAGTAAGGCGTAGAAGTCAATATTCTACCATACTTAAGAAGCATTTTGACTGAACAAGAAACTTTGACTCTGTTCTCACTACACTTAAGCAATTGACTGCCCTGTACTCTTAAATCTAGGATATTTTTTAAATGATTGGGAAAACAATGTTACCTGATTGAAATTGATGGCTATAGCCAGATCAACTTCAGAGTACTCTTAGTTTAAACTCCAGTGCTTAATGAATGGCAAATTGAGGGTTTCCTGTCTTTTGTTTTGTTGTTGGTAGATTGTGTTTTTTTTTTTCTTTTAAGACAGACTGAATTTCATACCTGTCTAAGTGAATTCTTCTCTGGTATTATCTTCCTAGGGGGTTCGCCATTATTACAGTCTTCTCTCTCTGAGGAATTCTGTGAAAGAAAGTGAGCTTTAATTCAGTTCTCATTATCTTCAATCTTAGTCTGTGTGAGTAAACTGAATTACATTTCTCATTCTGTAAGCTAGAATACTGTCTATATTTATGCACTGATTCATTTGAAGATTTATATATGCACAGACATACACTTATAAAAAGGAAAAAATATGCCCATGTATGTAAATAAGTGTATGTAGTGATATAGGTGGAAAGTATTTCATCTACATTTATGCACTGCCCTGCAGATTATATTCATTAGAAGTCATTCATTTATTGCTCTTTGAAAATGCAGTTTACCTTGGACACAAAAAAGCTCCAGTCTACACTTAGCTGATAACTTAAACCATGATTATTACTTTCTTTTTTAAGTAATTAATTTTAAACTGTAGCAAACGTGAAGTTGGTACAAGTTCTCTACATCCTAAAAAAACAGTTCTCGTTCTCTTCTTCTCAGATTTGATTTTTTTATAAAAAATAATATAGTACTTTGCTCAAAACAACAATATTTAATCAGTGGTTTAGGAGTAGAGTCCACTCTTGCCACTGTCTCCTCAAATAGCAGCCGTAGACCCTTAAATGTCCATAGGATTTTTAAACACTTGAGAAGAGGGAAAAAAAACAACAATCCAATTGAAAGTGAGCTCAGAGTTCTAAATATCAACAGAATAAAAAGGCAAAAAAAAAGGGGGAGAAAATATTTGTAAATCATATATCTGATAAAGGATTAATATCCAGAATGTAGAGAGAAGTTGTAAAACTCAACAAGAAAAACAAACAACCCAATTCAAAAATGGGCAAAGGACTTGCATAGATACTTCTCCAGAGGCTATAAATACATGGCCAACAAGCAAGCAACAAGATGTTCAACATCACTAATCATTTTGGAAATGTAAATCAGAACTACAAGGAGATAATAACACCTCACATCCATTAGGAAGGCTATTATTATCAAAGACAAACAAACAAAACCCAGAAAGTAACAGGTACTGGTGAGGATGTTGAGACATTGGAACTTTTGTGCACTGTTAGTGGGAATGTAAAATGGTACAGGTGCTATGGGAAAAAGTATGGTAGTGGTTCCTCAAAAAATTAATAATAGGATTAACATACAATCTAACAGTTCCAGTGCTAAGTATATATTCCCAAAAGAATCAAACACAGAATCTCAAAAAAATATTTGTATATCCGTGTTCATTGCCTTATCCACAATAGCTAAAATGTGGAAGCAACCCAAGTGTCCATTGACAGATGAAAGGATAAGCAAAATGTGGTATATATGTACAATGAAATAGTATTCAGCCTTAAAAAGGAAGGAAATTCTGACATACACAACATAGGTGAACCTTGAGAACACCTGTTAAGTGAAATAGGCCAATCACAAAAGACAAATACTGTATGATTCCACTTACATGAGACACTTAGAGTAGTAAAAATTAGAGACAGAAAGTAGAAGGGTGGTTGCCTGGAACTGGGAGAAAGGGGGAAAGGGGAGTTACTGTTTAATGGGTAAAGTTTTAGTTTTACAAGATGAAAAGAGTTATGGAGATTGATGGGGGTGATAGTTGTACAACATTATGAATGTATTTAATACCACCAAACTGTACACTTTAAAAAAATGGTTAAGACAATATAAAAAAAAAAGCCTCTTAGCCTACAAGAGATGCCTTCTTTGTTCTGCTGGCCAGAACAGAGAGGTCCCTCTAAAGTTTAGCAATAAACCTGCTTGGACTGTTAAAAAAAAAAAAAATGGTTAAGAAAGTAAATTTTATGTTACCTATATTTTACCACACACACAGAAAAGGAAAAATGATCTGGTAATCACCCATGTAAATCACTATCTGCAAGGCAAAATAACAGAAAATCCATATATATATTATTTGGCTTCTATTTTTCACAATTACATTTGTAATGTTAAAATTTGCAGTTGATGTACTCATTGCATTACATATATTCATCACATTCTAACTGGAGAGTTACTTTATTTTTAGATCCAGAAATTATTTTAACATATGAGTTTATCTGAAAATTTCCGTGCAAGTATGATATAATAAGTGGAGTACAGGCTCATCCCTGTGCTTTAATAAACTTAGATATTAGTTATATATATTTTTGGTTTCTATCAAGTATTATATTTTAAAAGATATTAAAAGATAAATTGTGTCACTTTAAGGCCCTTGCACTTTGGTGGTTAACATCTGTATGACTTGTGCATCACCTCTAGTTGACTTGGCAGGCCAGTACCCTAAAGCATTCCTTTGGGCAGAAATCTCTTGTGAGATTTAACTTGATATTTTACATTCTGTGGTAAGTGCTTTAAGGTAAAGGTTCCTAAAATTGAGAATAAGAAGAAAAAACATGCTATGTTACAAGCAAGGTACAGAAACTCAGTAACTTCAGAGTTCTGCTTTTTCTCCCCATTTGGGGGGCTGAAAAAAAGGGAATGTAAGACTATCTACAAAAAATGAGACAGGTATAATGACTATAAAGCATCACAAATAAGGAAAGTAGTAGTATATGCCATTATAAAAGAATCAGACAAAAGAGGGGAAATGTAGACATTATGCCCACAAAATCAATTTGTGTATTTAACCTTTTTTAAAAAGAAGATATAGATCAATGTTTTAAATGCCTTATATAATAAAGTTAAGCCAATATTCAATTAAACCAGTATCCAACTGTAAACTTAAAATTTGTAAGTAACTATTCCCAGACCATGAAGCTCCATTCTCCTTTAAATAAAATGCCATTTCAGATAATCTAAACCTTATAATTCAACGTAAGGTCCTACATTTCAAAATTAACTATATTCTGTTAAAAAGTCATTATAATAAACTTGGGAGCCTAATTACTTTTTGGTGGAAGTTTTTTTTATATTGAAGACATTATAAATCACATTTTTACTCTACAGGTGCTTGGGATGAAACGAAATTGATGGTAAACTCCTCATGCTAAATTACAGAGTGAAAAATTGTGATCTGAACCAACAGCACAGGTGGTAATTATCTAGCCCATATCTATAATTTTCTTCCTCCTGCCCCTCTATTTTATCTGATTTAGATGGGAAACTACTGAATGGGTATTATGAGACTGTTTAAGGTATGAAAAGACGAAGGGAGCTGAAGGATAATTTCTACCTGGGAGCAGGTAGCAGCTCCTCTCCTCCAACTTATCAAGGCAAAGGAGATAAATATATAAATATATATATATATATGTATGTATGTATGTATGTTGTCGTATAACTTTTAACAAACAGAAAAAGAGAAAAACATTGTTATAGCTAGTTCTTTTTAGATAGGTTACACTCAACATTTCTTACTTTGGACTATCCACCCTGAGAAACTGTATCAGTACAAAAAATTCAATTCTGTTGTTACATAAAATAGACACATCAAACAGCAAGATATCCGGAGCAAGGAGTTCAGTACTCTACATGTATATGTACACATGTATATACCATGTGTGTATACATACCAAAAATATATATGACTATATCCAATGTATATATATTATGCATATATATATAGTGAAAAAGACAGAAAGCCAGTGAAATAAGAGATGAACAGCTCTACAGTCTTGGGGTGGTGTGGAATAATGAAGTAGCCATGTATACCTAAGTGGTCACCTCCATGGTTCTCAAAGCCTGTATGCTCTCCAACAGCACCCAGGAGAGCTCAGCAGTACAGTAATTACCTGTATCTTTATCTATGTCTATGATGCACCCCAGTAAGCAATGTTCACAACTGCTCTGGGTCATCAAGCTAAATTATGTAAAGTAAGTTCTATCTAAAAATAACTAATGGATGCAAGCAAGACTCATCACATGCAAATTATCTGGTAAAGTTAGAGAAATAACAGGGTAGTGATGTAAGTTTGAAATATTTCTTCATGACATTCTTAATAATTACAAAAGGAAAAACTGTAACCTCACAATAGACAGATCTGGCAGATATCACCTGAACATGTATCTCTTGATATCATGTACTGAAAAGAACACAGTACTTCTGAGGTAACCTCACTAAAAATACATTTACCTCAATCTGATCATGAGAAAACAACAGACTAACCCAAATTAAGGGATATCCTATAAAATACTAGTCGGTACTTAACAAAAAATGTCAAGGTCATGCAATACAAAGAAATACTAAGAAACTGTTTCATGTTAAAGGAAACTAAAGAGATGTGACAACTGAAATTTCCAGATATTTTGGAGAGCTGAAACAATATTGATGGTAAACTCCTCTATATTGAATTATATAGTGAAAAACAGAGATCTGAGCTTAACAGAATGAGTGGTAATTACCTAGCCCATATCCACAATTTTCTTCCTTCTGACCTTCTATTTTGACTGATTTTGACAGATGACTACTGAGTGGTTATTACAGCATAATGGTGTAAAGGGTATTATTGGAACAATTGGAGAGAGTTGAATAAGGTCTGTAGTTGAGCTAATAACATTGTAGCAATGCTAATTTCCTGATTACTTTCCCCACTTCCAAAATTTACACATAGAAAAATTCACACTTTTTGGGTGTATAGTTCTATGAGGTTGGACAAAAACATACAGCTGTGTAGCTACCATGACAATCAATGTGTAAAATGGGTCCATCATTCTCAAACCTACGTTATATTGCCCCCTTTACGGTCAACCCTTTTCCCCAGTGATGACTGATTTATATATTTCTCTCAATAGTGTTGTCTTTTTGAAAGTGTCATAAAATGGAATCATATATATAATGGAATTTTTTGTATCTGTCTTTGTCCCACTTACCATAATATATTTGAGATTCATTTGTGTTGTTTCATATATCAGTAGTTCTTTCCTTTTTATTGCCAAGTAGTGTCACTGTATGGATGTGCCACAGTTTGTTAATAAATTCGATTTTTTGATTTTGATAATGTGTACTATGGTTATTTAAAAGCTGTCCTTGTTCTTATGAAAGATAATGAACATTTAGGGGTAAAAGGACATTATGTCTCTGTCAAATGGTTTAGACAAAATAAGTGAGTGCACATAAGTATGTATAAACAGAGATAAAGCAGATGTGGTAACATGTTGACATATATAGGGAATCTGTGTGAAAAGTATAAGGGGATTCTTTGTACTACCCTTTCAGCTTTTTTGTAAATCTTAAATTATGTCAAAATAAAAATTAACAAATAAAATGGAAGTCCAGAAGAAAATATGTTAAGAAATGGAAAAACAGAAGTCAGATCAATGAAAAATAAAATTTGAGGGAAGAGTTCCATCAAATATAAATAAAAGTTATATTCTACCATTTAACCTTGAGCTACCTAGAAAAACCTGACTGCTCAGGACAACTCATTCACAACACTCAGATGGGACTTTTCATTGTAGTAAATTATTTGCAGAATGTGTTTGTAGTCCTGTAATAGCAATATTCTATAAGTAGTAACATTATATTAAAACATTTCTGAAAAAGATGCTAAATAACTTACCTTTTATACTGACTCACATATTTATCTCTTAGCCCAGCACTTACTAGCTTAGAATTAGAAGGGACAAAATAAGCTGAGGATGAATAAAAAAAGAAAAAAGAATCACATCAAAAAAAGTATTCAGATGACAGAGCTAAGTAAACTGTCTCAAAATCAATATATCCAAATTTAAAGCATTCTTTCACCATTTTCCCCTATTCTAGGCCAGCTCTTTCCCTCCCAAATTTTCTTTTCATCCCAGACTTAAATCCTCAGAGTCAATTTTTACTCACTCCCTCTTTTTTAATTTGACTATGTCTAGTCAGTTTCACATCTTCAATTTTTCCAAGTCATCTATTTTAAGAGATCCAACCCTATTTTTGCATCTCCACTGCCTCTACTCTAGTCCAGACCATCAACAACTCTTACAAGTGCGACTACAATTCAGAAGGCTGACCTCCTTGCCTCAATCTGTATATAATGAATTATTCTATATACTATGTCAGAATCATCACTCTAAAAAGATGTTACCATCCCCCACCCCGGCTTAAAACCTTTTATAGCTCTGTCACCTACAGGGTAAGTCCAAACTTCTTAGTATAATATCCACTGTCTGGCCAATCTACCTTCTTTCTCATCAGTCTTTTGCACCATTTGCATGAAATTATTTATCATTTTCCAAAATAAGAAAAGCAGTCTCTCATCCCTGTGCTTCTACTAATTCTATTCCTCAATGCGCAATAGACTTCTTTCCTGATCTCTTCATCTACTAAAATCTTCATTCAACAGTCAATTAAAATGATACCTTCAACAGGCACATGAAAAGATGCTCCACATCGCTAATCATCAGGGAAATGTAAATCAAAACCACAAAGAGATATCACCTTACACCAGTTAGAATGGCCACTATCCAAAAGACAAGAGAAACAAGTGTTGGTGAGGATGTGGAGAAATGGGAACCCTCCTACACTGTTGGTGGGAATGTAAATTGATGTAGCCACTATGGAAAGCAGTACAGAAGTCCCTCAAAAAAAACTTAAAATAGAAACACCATATGACTCAGCAACTGCCCTTGTAGGAATTTATGCCAAAAAAACAAAATCTCTGATTTGAAAAGATATATACACCCCTATGGTTATCGCTGCATTATTTACAATAATCAAGATATGAAAGCAATCTAGGTGTCTATAAATAGATGAATGGATAAAGAAGATGTGGTATATATACACAGTGGACTATTATTCAGCCATTAAAAAAAAGAAATTCTGCCATTTGCAACAACATGGATGGATCTAGAGGGTATTATGCTCAGTGAAATAAGCCGGGCAGAGAAAGACAAATACCATATGATTTCACTTATTTGTGGAATAGAAAAACAAAGCTAAACAAAATGAACAATACAGCAGTAGACTCAGAAGACACTGAGAAGGGACTGATGGTTACCATGGGGCAGGAGTTGGGGTGGGTAGGGTGAGGGGGATAAAGGGGCACAAAAATTCTCAACCATAATGTAGGTTGGTCACAGGTATAGTAGTACTGCGTGGAGAATATAGCCAATGATTTTGTAACATTTTCCTACGTTGGCAGATAGTAACTGCACTAGTGGGGGTGAGGATTTCATAATATGGGTAACTGTTGAACCACTGTGTTGTACACTCAAAACCAATATAAGATTGTATATCAACGATACTTCAAACAAAAAAAAGATACTTCTCTGAAAAGCCTATGCTTATCCCCTCCTACTCCCCAACTCTTGTCCTACCTACCCCCAGTTAGAATTAATTACTCTGAATTATAGCACTTTATTTCTATTTTGGCACCTATCTATGTTATATCTCTATATGGACAAGCTTCCACACCCCCACATACCCCAACCACATATAATGGTAAATTCCTTCAGGGCAGGGTCAGTTTCTATTTCATCTTTATCTTCCAGTGGCTCAGCACAAAGCTTGGAAACAAAATGTGAGTTTTGAAATGTTTGTTGGATTGAGCACTATTGCCAGATTAATTTTTCTTAAATGCCACTACTGTCATGGTGGTCATCTTCCCTCAAAAACTTTAAGTGGGTCTTTGTTTTTATGAAATGAAATATGAACTTCTAGTTTGGTTTTCAAAACCTTCCAGAAATTTCTGCTATATTATATCAAGTTATTTCCCTCAACATACATTTTCTGCCTTGATTAGGCAAGTCTCTTTAGAGTCTCACAAACATGTGATGTGATCCTGAAGTTTTCAGTCTGGAAAGATCCTTAATTCTAGTTTAATTCAATCAACAATTATAAACACAAGAAATCATTTAATCTATTCAAGTCCTACCCATTCTAAAATGATTTTCAACTGTCATCTTCTCTAAGAAACTACACAACTAATCTACCTTACTCTACTGGAAATTCCTTAACATTCTGATCTTGGTCTACACAATATGGCACTTAATTAGATAAATGGTGCATGTTACTCTTAACTACCCAGTAAGATTGGGCAAAGTCTTTGTGGCTCCCTCTACCTTACAATATATTATACACTATAGAGATAATAAGGGCTTAATAAATAATTGAAACCCAACACTCACACTGGCCAGCTAACTTTAAAAATGGTTTTAACAGCAGAGAACCCTTAAAGTGATAGCCCAATTACAGTCAGTCCTACCATCTCACCATTTACAATGTCAGTAAGTTTTTGCAAATAAAGTTCTACAGAAACTTAGCAACCTTGATTTACTTTTTATCTATAGCTGCTTTCACACTGAGTAGTCACAACAGAGAGCATATGGCCCACAAAGGCTCAAGTGTTTATTATCCGGTCCTTTACTGATAGTTTGCTGACCCTTGATTAAGAAGGAAAACTTCTTCTGTGGATGAGCAAAGCATTCAAACCTTTTCAGAGGTTTTTTTGGTGCCCAAAACAAGAAGCAGAGAGAGGTTTTGATGGTAGCACACAGCAGATTTATGGCTGGAGCAATATTCTCCACGACCAGTAAGTGGCTTATTTACTGTTTTCAGTTATCTATTCGAACACACAACTCCTGATGACATGGATAATCAAGAGTTGATTATATAATCAAATGAAAAACTAAACTAATTTGCACAGTGATGAAAAGCCAAGCCACTCATAATGATTTATAATAATTTTTGAGTAAGCATCTTACTCAAGGTTGGATGGTGAAACAGAGCCTGAGCCTGTGTGAATAAACATCTGTAATAAATAAAATAACCAGCTCCAAAACTAAAAGTAACATTTATTTTCCACCTAAGCCACATTCTTCACTGGGAGAATCCAAAGGACTCTCTGTAACTAGGAAAATTATGTCATTTTAGCAAAGCAGGTAAACTGTGATGAATCAAAACTCTTGTTTTGGACATATTTTAAAAATGGAATCATTTGTTCATCATCATATAGAATGACAACTCACATGAAGACAAAAATTTTGAGACCAACTTCTAATAGCTAGTTGCAAATATCATATAGTGGGCTTGGCTGGTAAATTAGTAATTGAATTACTATTTTTCCCATTAATTTATTATATGACTTGGAGCTAATTATAGCTTCCAAATATATATGATTTGCAGTTTACAAAAACAGGCACAATTATTTGTCCATACAATGTTAAAAGGTAATTATGTTAAAAGATACTTTAGCTGCATGGATAAAAATCAAGTTCTTCAATGAAAAGTGAGAAATAAAACACTCCATGTCTGTGTGTAAATAAATTTTAATTAATCCTTCTAAGGTACAATGGGGAAAACTTAGGTCATTTAAGTTCAGAAGCTTATTGAAGAATCCTATCAAGGACCAGTTTAGGGAGGACCTGAATGAAGTATCCTTATAAGATACAATTCTCTGGCATGTTTTCATGCACATTGCTTCTCTAACATGCCACAACCACATCAAAGCCTCCCTATACTGCTAAATTTCAACAAGTCCACCAGTTGAAGCTTTCAAAGGTGATATTTTCTAGTAATACACCAATCCAAGCATAGTGCTAGGAAACACATAATGGGAGGCACTCTAGGACAACCAAACACACAAGACTTCCATTAGTAGTGCCTTACTCCCTAGGACAGAAGTAAAAAAAAACACCAAGTAGGTTTTCCCCCTGCTACACTGCCCGACACACTCATTGTGAAATACTACAGATGCAGCCTTTGTCAAAATGAAAAGGGATTGTGTACTTGAAAAAAAACAACTATTTTTTATGCTTCCAAATTCTTAATCCTGTTTGGAGCTGTCAGTGGGGGTTAATGGAAGCCTTGGATAGGAGAATTCCAATCTGGTTGGCAGATGGATAGGTTGGTTATAGCTGCATAACTATGTCTTGCCTGCAGGCACAATTCAGAACACTGTTAAAGCAATATAAAGTCTCTGTCAAGCTGAACCATTTGGATCAGTAGCAAGGAGAAATAATAATAAAAAAGAAGTTCATTTCTAGGCCTTGTGCATTTATGCTAGTATGCAGAAACTGATTAATTGTCATAGTATGCTGGTCTTCTACACTTCAGATTTCTACTTCTGGAGTAGATTTTGCATGCTAATATAATCATTCTCCCTCTTGAGACATTAGCAAATAATCAAATGAAAAACAGGATCATAATTTACTGAGATTCAAGCAATTCTCTATGCAAATTTGACTTGTTATTGCTGCTGCCTCGTTAATCTGAATGCCTTTGACAAACTCCTTTGATTTATGAACTCATGACAACTCCAATGTGTATATATTTTGCTAGATTGACATTATCATTAAGAGTGGGTGGACTGAGCTCACATGAATGGCTGATTTTATTCGCTGGTGTCTGCTGCTCAACAGCTGAGCATCTCCTCCTCACAAAGCCCCTGAGCGTCAGGCTCTTCCCATCTTCCCATCCATTCATCATCTCGATGTTAATTGGCCCAGGCTTTAAGCAAATTTTCAACACGATTTAAAGGCACGATGACACTGATTACTGACCCTCTGCCATACGGTGCCTATTGATTAACCTGACAGAGATGATGAGCTTAAGGGAAACTAGGTGTGTGGGGACCTCAGGGGGAAAAATATATTGTCTATGCAGGCAAACACTTGTCATTACTTCACAAGCCAGAATTTGCAGAGCACACATTCTTAAAACACACTACTGCTTTAACACCTACAGCTAATGTAGAAAGTGCTTTCTGTATTCAGAGATATTACAGATATGTTATGTCAAAGCACATGGCACATTCAGTATTTAGAAGAACTCCCCAGATAGATGAATGCCTTTCAACCAATTATGCTTGCACTGGCTGATGTATTTATTTTAAGTTAAATTCAAAGAAAGTGCTGGGTGGCCTGATAGTGTTGTATCGTATCAGAAAACAAATAGAAAAGGAAAACACTAGGTTCTTGAAAATAGAAAGAGAAAGGAAGGACAGAGTAAAACTGTCAGCTGCCATTCCACCACTACTATAATATAAGCTGCCATTCTATCACTTAAGAAGTACTCTCAAAAAAGGAAGAAAAACAACCTCATTTTATAAATTATTTTGCTTGTTAAATATTGCAACCTGATTCCAACAGTCAAACTATTCCTGGTACAGAAATTACCCATAACTGAATGTTTTTAAATAAAGCTAAGTAATATTTAAGTCTAACAAACATATCCCTTAAATTCTTGCTTGCCCATTTTCAACAACTGCTCTATAAAACTGCTGTACTTAGGAAAATTGTACAGGATATTAAAAGTTAAGCTTCCTGAGAAAATTAAATGCTCCATTATTTGAAAAAAAATATGAAAGTTCACAATTCATAGTTACTGAGAACACATTAGTAACAAAAAACAGCTTTAAGATATTGTTAGATCTGTAAATTTACACAAGCAAAGTCAAGCAGCACACTGTTAGGGATCAAATATAAACCATCTTTAGACAGGAAAGGTTCTTATTTAAAACAAAGCTAACAAAATATGCTCCCTCTGGCCACACAGACCACCTTATTTACTTACGAGTCCTGGTGGTGAGGGCAGCCAATATACAATTTTAAACACGGAGATTTTGGGAGCAGCACTAACAGTTATTTCAAAGCTAAAATAGAAAACTGAACAACAGCCCGACTGTAGTCTCTATTACAGTGACATGGGCTGTTAATGTAAGAGATCAAATGTTTTTCAAGTCAAACAGCATTGGTGCCTGTTACACAGGAACATGTAGCTTTACTCCCTAAAAAGCCTGCCTCCTTCTCTTTTAAGATAAACAAGCTCAACTCAGCACTGAGATACTCTGATAAGAGGACTGGAAGAGCTGAGCTGTGCCTGAGAGCAACAAGGCAAAGGCAAGGGGCAGCACCGCTTTACTGACTTTTTTAAGTTATACAATATACCATAATACAACATTTTAATACTTCACCATTACAATAATAGTATAGGAGGACGAATTTCTATCAATAAACATGGGAACCAATTTAAAAAAAAGCTAAAAACCAGTTATCTGTATATTGTGAATAGAAGAGATATTACACAGCTGTCCAAACATTCAGCTTGGGGACTTCTTAATCAAAGGTTTGAACATCAACTTAGCAATGACTATGAGTATATAAAAGAGTTTCTAATTATGTGAATATGCTCCATACCAAAGTGGTCTACTTAAAATCCCAAGGTTTTTGACTCTAAATGTTTGATTTAGAAACAAATGAAAACTACGCTGATGGATGACTGTAATGGTGTATGTGGTGGGGACTTGATAATGGGGGTAATCTAGTAACCACAATGTTGCTCATGTAACTGTATATTAATGATACCAAAAAAAAATGCCCAAAATAAAAAAAACTTCATACCTTGCCCTTTCAAATAGTCTTTTTATATTTTATTCTGCTTAACATCTCAATGCAGTCATCAAACCACATATTGCTTAATATTTTTAAATCCCAATAAGCTCAGAAAGGAGGCATTTATATATGACTGTAGATTGTTTTTCTTGACAGAAGTAGACTGAAAAAAAATGCGTATCTTGTATATGTTTATATCATTATTTAAAATACAATGACAATGCAAAAAGTAGCTATAAATAAGCATGGTAAAATTAATAAAAATTCAGCAGGGGGATTTGGATAGACATACATTATGAAAAAAACAAGCTCCCTATGTGAATAAAAGTATAACTAGTTTGATTTACCTCCTTTACCTTTAATCCACATGAATCTTAAAGAAAATTTTTTTCTTTTCAAGATACTACCTTTATGATTATGTGTTTAGGACAAATCCTTTCATGCAACAATATTACCTGCTGCCATATTTATACAGTATTTCATCAAGAGATCCTCTGCATATAGTTTTGGGTAAGTTAAGAGGAAAACATTTGCTTCTACTAATAAAGACATCTGGTCATTTTTGTAACTCAAAGACATCTGCGTTCTCTAGATCTTCCTGATTTCTCAAAATGGGGTTGAGAACTACAGAACCCTTAGGACATACACCAAAATCCTTTCTCTCTGCAAATTAGTTATTTCTATCATCCCTGTTTCTGATTTTTTTCTGCTAAATGACTTTCATCACCTTGGATATCTTCCTTACAATTCAGTAATACCATGAAAGAAATTTAAATTTATAATTGTAGTAACTTATCTAGTAATTCTGAAAAAAGAAAATAATGTAGATTTTGTGTGGTTCTTTAGATTAAGAACAGTCATGGTGTGGGAGGTAGTGACATCATAAGCAAATCCTATTTTGTAGGATTTGTTCCTTTAAGTTGATAAACTGTTTAATATCTCCAAATGTCTACCCCTTTTGGAATGAAAATAAAATCACCCAAGTAAATAAAGTAAATTTCTGAAAACCAAATTGGGCCAGGTTAAAATTTATGTTTAGGTACATATTTCTATTGTGACCTGGCCTTATTTAACCACTCTCTTGTTTTCTTAATAAGAAATTATTATTCTGTGAGCTTAATATTCTGTGGATTTTCCCACTAATTATACAAAGTCTTAATGAATTTTCAGGTTTTTAAAATTACAAATACCATCTCCTCTCATTGACTTATATAGATTTTTGGTTCCCAAGGATTAAAAAAAATGGTCCAACATAGGTCTTGAAGGGTATACCTTAAAGAATAGCAACTTAGTCATAAGAAATCAAATATCACACTTTGCTTTACATCCCTTGCTTTCCTCTTAAAATGCCAAGTAGATCAACTAACCTCCTTATTCAGGATACTTGAGTTTAAGCTGTAACTTTTATTTTTACTGTAAATTTTGTTTCTCATTTTCTGTTCATCATTGCTACAGAAATTTAAAACAACAGCAAAGGAAAATATGTTTTTAAACAGAAAACAGGTAATATAATTCACACTGATTCCATTTTCATAGGTCTCTAAGTAGCCAGACACCAAGGTAGTATTAACCTACAGGACTTAAAATAAGAGAGAAGCCTTCTATTTATGAAGGGTCAAAGGTTATAAACAATTCATGTATTCAATTTTTCATTTGTTAATATTACCAAACAACAAAGTGAAAATAAGACCAAAACAGATTAACTTGGAAGTTCTACCAGTAGTTTAATAAATTTATTTGGGGAGATGGCTAATTTTACTACCTCAGAGTTAAACAACCTTGAGGGATTGTTTCATCCCTCAAGATTTTTTTATCCCTAGATTTTTTTTCTCCTGTAACAATGAAAATGGTTTCTACTCAAAAGCTATGTTTTTGTATTATTCTAACAAAATTATTTCTCTTAGGCCTCTGGTCTTAAATTATTGGAATGCTAGAGAATGGTTATATACCTTAAATTTCCACTTTGCTAAGTATTCAAAATTTTTATTGTGCATTTCTGACAAATCCTACAAATTGTTTATGGTGTCTCTACTTTCCATACCACGACTCTTCTTAATCTGAAGAACCACACAAAAATCTACATTATTTTCTTTTCTCAGAATTACTAGATAAGTTACTATAATTATAAAAACAACCTTTTACTATCATTTAGTAGAAGAGTTTTTTTGAAAGTATTAATGATCCTTTGTTGATTAAAGAAAAAAACAGTAGGAAACATTAATCTAAACATTACAGAATTCTGTCTTGGATCAGCATCTCAATTTTAAAGTGGCCTTTTATTTATTGAAATAATCATTTTAGCATGGTTATTTAATTAAATAAATAATGATTAGGCAATTTAAATTGGGCTTATTTTAATCAATGAACTTTAAAAATCTGTTACCGTATCATCAATAGCATTTTGTTGTGTTACGGATGAAAAATTGCTTCACTAACTTCAGAGTTTGGTAATGGATGATTAGTTTGACAGGTATCAAACATTAGTTTTAATACCATAGTACTTGTTCTTACAGCACAGAACCTATAATACCTTAAAAGCCAACTTTGTTAGTAAAGTTTGTTTTGCCACAATTCCCTCGTGTGGAAACCAATGTACCTCTTGCTTCTGCAGACAACGAAGGAACAGCTGATTCAAAACCAGTTGCCTATCACTGCTGCACAAAGGACATTCTGGGTAGTGGTTCATAAAGAAAACATAGCCATTTCTAAATGCCAGTAGTTCCCAGCATCTCCTTTCCTTCTGGGTGGAATGAAGTCTGTAAGCACTGACTGGTGGGTCATTCGACCCACGAGGGCCTGGAAAGGTTTCAAGAATAACAGAGGTCATGTAATTGCCAAAAGAGCATTAGCCACTCAATCATAATGGATAATTAAATGACCTACATGATTCCTGAAATAGCTGCTCTATATTTGGTCTATTACTTGCGTCCCTCAAGATAAGCTACTCGTCTGGTCTGCCTTGACCCGCAAAAGTCTAACCTGCACCTGAAAACTAGTGCATGTTTCTACTGCTTTGTAAATTTGTGCATCTCCCCGCCACCCTCCACTTCCAAGTAGTCATGCCCCAGACTATACATTCAAGAGGATACACATAAAAAATCAATCTTGTACCCTTCTCCATATTGTGCTCTCTGTAATACAAATGACTAAAGCAAAGGAAAAAAGTTAGTAAATTCCTGGTTTAGACCTTTGGGGGACAGACAGAAGAAACATAAGAAGTACAAAGAAGGAAAGTCATGGTAAATTTTTTTTTAAGTTTTGCTCATATGCCTCCAAAGAATTTTACATTTGATTATAAAGCTAGTCAGGAATTTTTTGTGGGCAGCAAGTCATTAAAACTCTAACTGCCTAGACTGCATTTTTGATGGTGTGGACTATCAGAATCTTTTCTGGCCTAGTTTTTTAGTCTGTACAGAAAGCAAACTGCCTCTCAACAAAATGAAATATACATGGAACCAACTGTTTATATAATAGCAGTAGCAAAAGGAACAAGAATCTATATGCTTCACATTTTCATCTTTCTAAACAGTTAAACAATCTCACTGTTAATATCTGATCAAAAAATACAACCGAATAGAAGCCAGCTGCATGAAATGGCAAAACTGTACCAGAGAATATTCTTCTTTAGGAGAAAAAGGACTGCCTATGGCCCTTGAGGTAGCTGCACTTCAAGCAAATGCTATAGAAAGAGACGAGAGAGAAGTAACCAAAGACAACTCCGCAATAATGGCAAGGGACAAGGGATGTGAGGGACAAAGAATTCACATTTAGAATAATACCTAGGAGCCTAGTAGGATTTTTCCGTTTCCACAGGAAATTATGTAGCTTGAGGCTACTGACTACCCTGATCTCTTACTAGGACATGAATGGCTTATTAAACCTAGAACGTATCTGTTTTAGTTAACTTCTGGGCAGGGAAGGGGTTAGAGGGGGAGAAGAGAACAAAATGTACTTAAATGCTGAATTTTTTCTCCAGGCTGAATGCCTTTCATCCAATAAGACATTCAAAGCAGTGACCCAGCAAATGGATTGAAAAAGCAATCTTCCATCCCAGTGCCACATTATCATTCCTATTCAGTATTCTCTGTGAGATATCTCAATCAGCTGTGTGTAAGTGACAACGCAGCCCATTGCTGGGTTAATTAAACATTTGACTTTAACACCCTCCCCGTCATTAAGCGAATAAAAACAGATAATTCAAACTGCACTTCATCCTCAGGGTACACAACACACATGTCAAAATTAAGAGAGTCCAAGGCCTGTGGGGAATTCTGTTGGGGCGATAATCAGTTTAAATCTTATCTGGTTTATCAATTATTCTATTGATTAAACCAAAGCAGTTATACACAACTCCTCTGCCACATGGGATTGATGTCAGCAGAGCAAGAAAATAACTCCAGGAGGTTCCAAACTGATTTAAAAAGAGACCAACAGACAGACCAGTAATAGTCGATTATTATATACCAGTGATCCATATACCGAAGAGTTGATTCTTAGTTTCAGGCAGGTGAAATGAACTGTTTCCAATCACTATGTCTCCCCTGCTATACCTTACCATTGGCTTGAGTAAATTTATGTCTTGGAAGATCCACATATTTTTCTACTGGTTTAAACAGAAGCCAGCATATTTGGCAGTTGAAATATTTTATAGTTACTGATTCAACTGCTAACAGAGAGAATCTCAAATAAGGAAACTTACTTTTTTCCTAATCTTCTTACCTGTCTGCATGTAACCAGAAACATGCAGATGAAAGAGGAAATACCTGAGAGTTGATTCTCCTAAAAATATGCAATCACTCATATTCCAGTGTCCTGAAACACCATATTCTTGAGGAAGAGAACCTAAGAAATCAGAAAGTCCTTACCATAAATACAGACTCATGACTCCTTTTATTAATTCCATAGGCTACATACATAAAGCCATTAATAAGAATGAAAATCCAGTGCTGTATCTTCAAAAGCAATGTTGATATCCAAACCATTACATATTGAGTTTCTACCAGATTTTTTAAATCTGTTAATCTCCTGCCCAATTCAAATGTCCAGAACACTTATGAACTCAAGGCCATGTCCTACTACTATATAGGAGAAAAGCACTAATAAAAACTCCTAACAACAACAAAAAAAGCAGGGTGGGAGCTACTTCATTCCTGATATTTGTGCACTCCTACTATGCTCTTCAGAAACAAAATTTGCTCACTGCTATGATGGCACTACATGTGCAACCAACCACAATTTAACTTACTTCCTTCAGATTTTTTGTTTTCAGGCAGACTAACTAAGAAACCTGCATTAGCCTGTTGTATTCTACACCCACCACTAGAAATTCTGAGGGTGCTATTTGTAATTGTATTCTTTTTAAGAGGTTTGTTCTCTGAAGCTGTTTTCTGCTTGCAGTGTATTTTGTGTAATCAGCACATCATCATAAATACATTGGCTGTTCCCCTGAGGGCAGCTGTCAGTGTTTAATTTACAGAACAACCTGGCCAATGTGAATTTTAACACTATAGCACTATGGCAAGGAGTTACCACACTCTATGAAAAATAGGTTTATATGAATTTTTGTATCAAGAGCTGGTCCCAGGACAATTTAGGTTCTAAAAATAGACTGTTTAAATAAGTACTTTATATCTTGTATGCAATGCACTCATTCCCATTTGTTTTAGAAAGAGTCCTGAACTAACTACCAAACCCACAACTTGGGGGGCACTACCAATTCTGGAGACAAGGACTGAAAATCTATTATCTACCAGCAGGAGGCACTGTAATAAATGTTACCCATATCTTTAGACTACACATAGAGCTATCAAAAACAACACTGTTCCCTTAGAAACTGTGTAAAGGCAGAAGGGAAAACCACTTAAGACAGACTAGTCTGACATCTGTGTATCACTGTTTTTGCTCAGATGAGCTATACCTTGATGTGAACAAAGTATACTGCTTCCTTGGGGCTGCTTTTAAGCTAGACCTCTAGCTCAATGAATGGGAAAAAATACATGAAACTAATGGTTATTCACAGTCATAGTCCTCCCAAATTATATGCAAAGTGCCTGGGACATAGGTTCTCAATAAATGTCTAGTAACTACAAACTCCTTAAGTACAGGGTCTAACTCTTAATTTATGCCCAATACTTTGTACAGTACTTGGCATATAGAAGGTACTCTGTAAATGAATTTAATGAATTGTGGTTAGTTATGAATAGCAATGTTATTTGTAAAGCTTTAGATCTATATGGTGTCGAAATATATTTTCTGAGTCAGTAAAATGCCCTTAAGGCCTGTATACAGAGTATATAGGAGTGTATATCATGTATTTTAGTCATTTTAATCTAAGCTATTTGTAAAAGAAACCTAATTAGCTCAATCTGATAATAAAAAACAAACTAGCCTATAAAATATTGGACTATCCAAAGTTACATTTTATTTAAATATCATATAAAAGAGATTAAAACTTCTATATACTTTGTATTTCTTTCATATAAGATTGAAAGGTTAAATGCCCAGAAAAGTAACCAATAGCACTTTTCCATTACTGACGTGGTATTACATGCAGTTACACATTCTATAAATGAAATGATTATACATAGTATTTTTCTGTTAAAGACTATTTTACAAGCTAAAATGCCTTGAGTTAAATACTGAATCAAAATAATAGTTCATGCTGAGTTCTCCTCAGTGTATTTGCTTTTAAAGTTGTACAGAATAATATTTTCATGATGTTTTACAAAAATCATTATATTGTGACTAACAAACTTTTTTAGAAAAGGAAATTACTTCACCTCAGAGAATTTCACACTTAACCAAATTTGTAGTAAAGCTATATTTTAAATGATTAAAGATTTGTACAATTTTCTCTGATACCTCTGTAATTAAAATATTTTCTGTAACAATTTTTTTTAAATTTAAATAACCATTATCACATATTGCAAATTTTGATAACACCCTTGACCTCAGTATGTTGATAACCAGAAAGAAGTTTTATTTAAGAACATAAACCCTATATCATTCTTTCTTTCTGTGATCTAAAACATTTCAAGAAGGTAATGCTTTTTTATATTTATGTCATGTGAAAGGCAAAATAAGAAAGAACACAATCCATTGCCTTAGTACATTTTGGATTTGTTTACACCAATTAGGATAGAAATTTTTAATTCAGCTGAATATTTGCAACTTTATACTTCATAAAAAAACCCTTATGACTAATAAAACATATCTTAATTTTTAATGGCAAAATTAATCACATTCTCTCTTCTTAGAACAGAATTACAAAAATACATCCTGAGACCTTTTGAACTAAACTGGATGGGGTTAGACTGAGGTCACACTAGATCAGATGACTGCTTTCTCTCTTCCCTGGAGACCACATAGTAGTTCCATAGGCTGCCATTAGATAGCAGCACAGTACACACCATCAGTCATATCAACCACAGTCTCAGTTAAGGTTGTAATAGTTTCAGTTACACACACACACACACACATACACACACACAGATTCTAATTTAATTAGTGCAGTCAGCAACTCCAGAAAAGAGTAATTCAATTAGTGCATTGTGGAGCTCTACAATACCTCTAAGCAGATGTTCGCCATATTCAGGAACTGGAGCTAGGTTTAAAATACCTGTAACACTCAGATATGCCACTATACTATGTCATTTGTCAAAGTGCTTACAGATGCCTTTCTAGCTTCAAAGAAAAGGTGAGGAAACAAACCCAGGTTAAGTCCCTACAGATTTTTCCATCATCTACACTCAAGAAATATATTTGCTTTTAGGCTACAGAAATTAAATTACATAATCCAAATTCTGTTCAAAACAAGATGTGTCACTGTATTCTACACTATTACACATTTTTACAGCACTGCCTCTAGTTATGCATACCACAGTGTAATGAGGACACTGTCAAGATGGAATGCATTCACAAGAAAGTACAATAAGAATGATAACCTCCTTCACCAAAACAGGTGATTATGAAAATGGCAGGAATGATTATTAATATTTTCCAAAGAAATACTAACAGAACCAGGAATATTCAACCTGGGAACAGAAAATTTAAGCAACATGACAGCTATCCTAAAACATAAAACTATATGAAAAAGAAAACAATTACTTTATATTACTAGGCATAATTACAATCAGGTCAACAAAAAGTTTGACTCATTCTTGAAGGTAAACTTTCTAATAAAATACAGTGAGAAAGAAAACAAGATGCCTCAAGTAGTTTACTTGCCAATAATGACAGTGATAAAGCAGATATTAGATGACACCCTGCCAAAAACACTCTACTTCTTACCTCCATAAAACCAGAATCAGGACCTAATCCGAATCTTCCTTACAAATGGCATTCCACAAACCACAAACACTGGAGATAGGATTTCTGTATGAACTAGACTGCCTTCTGGATGTCCCTTTCAATGATGAAATTCTATGGTTCTATGAATACACTGGTTTTTGCTCATGAGGCAAACATGGACTTGTAAGTAATAAAGCTAATCATTATTATGGAGATTTGGCTGTCTAAAAGCCGATGGGCTGTGAGGCACTTTCGTAGTGACTGATACATTAATAATACACCAAGGGAAGAAGAAATTTTGTACAATTTCTTTGTAGTAAGATTTAGGAGATTCCATAAATTTATGTATTTCTAGTCTTATTTCTTAGATAAGCACTTGCACTCCTCTTATTCTTCCAAGATTGAAAAGAATGGTTTGGTTTTACTCATCCTCAGGATATCAGCCAATTAGAAATCAATTTCTAGAAGAATGATTTTTGAGAATTCCTCCAGAGTCAAGACAGTGTGTTCTCACAGCTTAAATGCAAAACATCAACTATTTATGCTCTAAAAATATAGAACAACACTTAAAACAACAATAACTTTCAATATCCCTCCCCCTTTGGTTTTGCTTTCTGTGCACTATAATTTGTAAGTGAGGACATAATTTGGGGTGCAAGGGGGCAGGATATTATTTCACAAATACCATCTCCTCTCTTTCCAGCATGACCTCAAAGCAGGGAATTAAGAAATGTCAGGAATGATTACTGCCATCTTTCCAGTGCATTTCACTATATATTCACAATAAATGGAGAAGATTAAGCTAAACAGCTGTCCTTTAAAACCATCAGTAAGAGTTAACTCAAATATTTTCAACACGAACTCCTACTTTTTCATGCTCCAGAAGAATTGCAAAAGGTCATTCTCACTTAAAACTTTACTTGTAAGGTCTATGCCCCAAAACTGGATTAAGATTAAAAGCACACATCTACCAATAGTACTATTTTCTTAGGAAGAAAAAAATTTTAATATAAAAGATTTGCTGTTTTAAGATGTATTACAACTTAAAACAAATAGTAATAGAAAGTTTATTCTATTACTAGAAAATATTTTCCAAGAAATCCATAACTTGCAACAGATATTTTCTATTCATGTGCCATTAAGCTGTACTAACACAAATATAGTGGTTCTTCCATATTACCTACCCATCAACCTTCTTACTATAATTGTGAATTTTGCACATTAAAAAAAATTATTTTTCTTGCCCAAATTGTAAGTCTTTCCCAATGAACTACTTGCCAAAGACTAAGAGATAATTAGAGCAGAAAATAACATAGCTGGGTTAATTTTGAATTGACTGACACTATTGCCATATAGTAGGCTATCAGTTTAACAAACTGTATTCCTCCATCTCTTACCTTTACCTCCTGCTGTTTCTACTTCCTGCCTCCACAAAACCAGAACCAGGACCTAATCTGATTCTTCCTTACAAATGGTATTCCACAAACCCCAATATTACGTACTAACTCAACTTTAATTTCCTTTTGCCCAGGCCTCATAGCCTGCATTTACATTCCAGTGTTAAGTTTATTTGGCTCCATCAGCACCACTTCTCTTTAACATTGTCCCTTTTCATGCATTTAAGGCAACTACTTACAACCCTATCAATGAAAGCAGACAAATGAGGGAGAAAGGAATGAACTGCAAACACTTTAAACAAGAAAGGTTGCTTAAAAAACCGAGTGTCATATTCTGACAGTTCAATATTTCATAGCCAATACAAGGAATGTGCAATGACACTGCAACTTTAAATCTTTTCCTCCTGTGTCAGTCTCCCTTTCTCTCATTGTAATGCCAAAGGGAACAGCAATCAGAGTGGAGATGTTCAACGTGATAGAGGTCAGGACACCATTGGATCAACGTACCAGAAACACGACCTTGTTTATTTTTTTCCCACAGTATTATTGTTTACAGGGTGCTTTGCTCGTGTACCTTGTGGTTCTTAGCTAAAAGATGAAATTACAGCCCAGGATGAAGCACTCAGGCACACATCCAATTTGTGTTTCCATCTCAGAAAACAAAAAGCTTCTAAGGCCCTCAGGCTGCCATTCAAACTTGGAGGCTGACATTTTTAACAGCATGAACCAGAGACTGGCAGAGAGAATGATATAATGCATTTCTGACTTGTCAATCAAAGACCTCACCTCTGCTGTCTTGTAAACAGTTGGGGGCCATCTAACTACATTCATAAACCTAGCGAGAGCTTACTGCCAGCTGGGGTGCTGGAGCCACATGCTCTGCCTTCTATTCACCAAAATCATGATTCGGTTTTATGATCTCACTGTACATAGTCCATAGGTACATTTCCAGGATTACTGGAATAGAACCAGAGTAGGGAATACAAAGAGATTTTGGTCAAATACTGCATTATTTTCAAGCTGTTGGAATCCTGTACCCATTTTATCCTCATTTTACCAATTCCCCCCAAAAGACTGCACTAAATTGCAAATGAAATGCTTAAAAAAATTTATGACCTGCCAATTAAAAAATCTAGGGAAAATATACTAATATTATACTAGAAATGTCCCCTATGTTTTATTATCAGTAAAGACACTCCCCAAAACAAAGGGTAGAAACTGCAATGAACAATGACAGTATACACACACACACACACACACACACGCACACAGTTTTTTACATAGCAATATATTTTAGTAAAACTAATTACGGGCTTTCAAAAATAAAACTTTTCATGCTCATATACAAAAGTTTTACATTGACTAGTTTGAAATAATGCAATATTTATAATTGTGTGTGTGAAAAATGTAAACATGGAATGAGTACTTTTCCCTCAACTTTTTCTCTTCTGTTTGACCTTGAACAATACAAAAATTAGACCGAATAGGACTAAGACTTGAACTTTTGGCTAAAGGATCATACATGAAAACAAATGCGCTTTTTTTTTTTTTGTCAATTTTACAAGGCACAGTATTCCAATTTAATTCAGGCCAAGCCACAGATATTAGGTTTAAACAAAGGTCTCAAGGATTTGAATGGTACACCTGAGAACTTTAAAAGGCAGATGACAGATAACCCAGCACGGGAGGGTATACTGCAAAATCCCATTTCATGATGATGTACTACATCCTAGGACCAAATAACTATTTCAAAATACAATAGTGTTGGTTTCCAGAGGACTGGATCAAAGAATATAGAACAGCTCAAAGCTACTCAAAAATCACTCTCATGAAAAACAAAACTCATGAGTATCACCTCCCAGTAGTAAAGTATTGCAACTCTTAGAAGCCCATGCAGCTAACAAGAGACTGGTCTTTCCCCACCCCCAATCAGGCTGTCATAAATAACCTGGGTTTCTCTCTTCATGAAAAATGACAAAGTTTCCTAAGTGTTACCCATCTACCAAGATTCCACATCTTGCCAGTATACATAAAATACCAAGTCCAGACAGTGACCGTAACAGAGGGCTTGAGGACTTGATAATATGGGTGAATGTTGAAACCACAGTGTTGTTTATGTGAAATCATCATAAGATTGTACATCAATAATACTTTAATTAAGAAAAAAGCAAAAAAAAAAACTGCAGCATGATGCTGGGGGAAAAAAGCACTGATGTGTGTACATTTCTAAATAAAATATTTAATATTCACATAAAAAAAATACCAAGTCTATAAACCAAACCCACAAAAGGACAGCAAGACAATAAAACACCACCACATAAAAGCAGAACAATAATAAAAGGTGTACATGGCTGTGTAATCACGGAACCAATAGTGATTCCTGAACAGGACAGAAAGAACTCCTGTGGCCTCTACTCAGCACAAAGATGGCAATAACAATAAGGTAATCTCAGAATATAAAGAAAGCAGTATGCCCCTCTCCAAAGGATACAGGTGAGTCTTAACTGTGCACAGCAAGAATCTGTCTAGCAAGAACAGCACATCCACAGACTCCCATTACCCATCAAGTTTTCATCAAGTCCATTCTTCCCAGCCTGTGCTTCTTATACTGGGACGACTCCAGGACCCTTGGGTATGTGCACCCTCCCTTCTGCCATTGGGGTCATACTGAAGTTATACTAATTAGGGAAAATCTGATACTATTCAACATAACAGAAGCAATAAACTCTCTTTGTGGAGTGAAGAATTTAATTTTTCAGATCTATCATGAAAAATACAAAAAAAAATTTTACAGGAAATTTGATCACCTCAGAAGATGATTTGGTTTTCTCTAAACATTAGATAATGTTGCACATTAGCCTGTAAATGAACATTATCTCCATCACAGACATGTCAAAATATTCAGTAATGGAGTAATCTATTATTACAAAACAGTATTGAAATAGACAAGTAGGCATTTTGAAAGACAAACCAGTCCTAATGATACCTCCAAGACAGATTATTTCCAGAATAAAATAAAATGCAGCAAATTCAGGTCATCTCTACTTTTCTTAGTGAAATAAATACAAAAGTTGAAAGGGTAGAAGCTGAACAACAAATTTTAATGTTAATTAAATGTTTTAAAATCCATAATTATACTTTCCTTTTAAGAAACAATCCTCAATAATGTATTTTCAACATTTTGCACATGTAATTTAATTTTGTGCCTAAGAATGGTTAAAGGGTCACTTTCAGTTTGCCTAAAGATTTCCATCTTTTCTCTAGACTTATCACTACTATCATCATTTAGGTTTTCCCGGTGTCTATTGTTTTATAGAGTAAGAGTACAAGGGAATAAAATAGTCAAATAATTGTACAAACATACACTGCTCTGAAGATAAAGATGTCGACATCCTTAAAACTTAACTGTCAGGGGGCTGGCACTACCACTATTTAATAGCTTGAAATGTGCATTTGTTCATCAATAAGAGTCCAAATTCAGCATACAAAATCCAGTTCAGAGGGGATCATTATAGTGTGAGATATATGAAAACCAAATGTATAAAATTTGAGGACTGCCTATAAATCAGTCAGCATGCTTTCCTTTTTTCCATGTAACTGTGTGGTCTTTGGGATGACTGTTTAATTATCATGACTTCTTTCTGAATACAGAGCACTTGTGTATATAAAGGTAGTACCAGCAATTCAATGCTTTCTCTCCTCTCATCCCATTTACATTATTTGATAGTTTTCTTCAAAACCTCTAAGTTCATTCGTTCACTCTTTCAGCAAAAAACTCATAAAGCATGTACTCTCTATCAAGCACTGTATCTGACACTGGAAAAATATGAGCAAAACCTACTCCTATTCTCAAGAAATTCAGTCTAGTGAGGAAACAGTTATAGCATATCACTGCTATGATAGAGGTATCTATTGCATGCCTTTGGTACCAATGCTCTCAAATTAAGGGGAAGAATGAAAAGATCAGCGAGGGCCTTTATCTTAGAGGTAAAACTACTTAAACTGAATCATGAAGATTAGGAATTAGCCAGGTAGATGAAGGTGTGACACAGGGTACAAGGGAGGACAGGTGTTTTGGTAGAGTTCTCCAGGTAGGGGAACAGGATATGCAATATAGAGATGCATGTAAGAACAGAGCAGAGAGATGTAAGTTTGAAATGACTAAGAATTATATGAGAGGAAAGTGGTGGTAAGCCACTCAATCACATGAGTGGTAAACCAAGTTCAAACTCTGTTCAGTTTACAAACGTGTGCAACTGGCCATGAGGTAAAGGGTGACCAAAATCAATGTAATCAGGTGATGAATGTAGAATTTTGACAAGAATAGGATGTAATTGAAATTCAGAAAGTATTAGTATCAATAAAATAGTAGTATCTGGGAGGACATTTAAAACAGTCCCTTTCTTCTACTTCTCTACATTTTCTACAATATTAAACTTTTAATTTTTACATTTTATAATTTTATAAGAAAAGATAATAAAAATATTTTTAAACAAAACTGACTTGACAATATGGGTAAACGTAGTAACCACAATATTTTTTCATGTGAAACCTTCATAAGAGTGTATATCAATAATACCTTAATTTAAAAAAAAAACTGTATTTGTCCAGGCACATCTGTGTATGCACATGCATTCATGAATGGATGTCATCCCAGACTGAAGATAATTAACATGTTGATGATTATCTTAGAGTGGAAGGATTATGGGTGGTACTTTGTTACTCCAAGTTTATCAAATAATTTATATGTTTCAAAATATATAATGAATTAGTTTTATAAGTAGGGGAAAATATGGGTTTTTCCCCCACAGAACAAAAACATTTTTGATTTGTCACTATATGCAAACTCCTAATGTAAGGGGTGTAGCTGAGATAAACACAAGTCAAATGTTAACATATATATTAGAAACTGCATTCTTTATTATACAGAAGTTACACCTTATTGAGATTATTCATATATAACAAGGGTCCCAGACAATCAGCTACAGCTTTATAAGCATTTTGATCAGGGTATGGTATATTTTTATGGTATATTGTTTTATAATAAGATTTGAATGTTAATTTACATTCAATATGATAATCTACATTTCCCTAAAATCTCAGATGTAATATGAAGTCTTCCATGCATACATATATTTAGAATAATGCTTAATTTTTCTAGCATTGTTCCACTTTAACATTTCACTTACTAGATGGTAAGATTTAGAAGACTGCTAAATAGTTTTAAACAACAAAACACATTAGCTCTTCTCAAGTCAACTACTGACAATTCCAACCTTTGACAAAGGACCCTAACTAATATTAAAGCATTACGTGGTACATTTAGCTCAAGACTTTCCTAAAATTACTAGCTATACTTGACAGCTAAAATATTCTAAGATCATAGAAATCTACTTCTTTTCTTATTGTTAGAATTTCTCCTCTTTCAGTGTCTTAAGAAAATAAAGGGTCTTAATTATACTCAGCTATTTTTAAGCTTTCTCTCTACTGCTCATTCTCATTTAATAGTAGACTATAAGATCACCATTTGCTGAGGAACGGAAGATTCCACAAAATACATCCACTGTTAATCAACAGAAGTTCTCTTAATCCACTGTATGCTTTGCAGGACAAGCCAATGGAATAGTGAAAATATGTTCAAATAAACATATCCTCATAGAATCTATTTAAACAATATTTTCAGCATCTTCTCTGTCAATATTTTAAACAATTATTTTCAGCACCTTTTATCACCCCTTTAAAATATGTGGTTTGAAATAGCAACAATCAAACCATCCCAACATTGCCATTTCCATCTGAGTTATGAAGGATAATCCAACAATTTCAGAGGACTCTTCATTTTCGATTGCTATAAAATTTTGACTTGAAAGATGCTTCAAACTTACTGTAATTATGAGCACAATAATTTCAAGAAAAAAAAAGGCCATCAAGCTATTGTCAAGACACTTCCTTAACCAAATTTGGCAATAGTAGTAAAAATAAGTATTCTTACTAGGACAACAACTTTGAAGGATTACTTAACTGTCTCTATTTTAAAGTCAAAAATACAGTTATTCTGTGACCCAGCAATTCTACTCTTAGGTATTTACACAATAAAAACACATATACACAAGAAGACTTGTGTAAACTGTATATAGTAGCCTTATTCATAGCAGTCAAAAAACGGAAACAATTCAAATGTCTATCAACAGATGAATGGATAAACAAATTGTGGTATATTAATATACTGGAATATAATCATCAACAAAAAATAAATTACTGATAAACATCACAAAATGAATAAATCTCAAAGTGATTATGTTGATCAAAAGAAAACAGACACAAAAGAATGTGTTCTATATGACTGCATTTCTATGAAGTTCAGGAACAGACAAAACTAATCTTTGGTGACAAATCAGAACAGTAATTGCATATTAGGGATGGGTACTAACTGGAAGGGGATACAAAGGAATTTACAGATTCTGAAAATGTTCTGTATCTTGAGAGTGAGCTAACATAAATTATACATTTATCAAATTCATCTAAGAGTATACCTCAGATCTCTGTATTCACTATATGTCAATTTTACATGAACTGAAATCTAAATAGGTAAAATAACAACCAAACCAGAAAGATACAAATGCACTACGGTTGCTGTAATTCTAATAATGGGAACAGGAAAGACTACATTTAAGTCCTGTATCTGCCAGTTAGTCAACCAGCAACACTGAGCACTTAAGCACAATGAACCTGACAAAGAACAAACTATTGGATTAATAGAATAAAACCAACACATTAAGTCCATTTCTTCCATTTTTGCTACACAAGACATAATGATCCCTCTGAAGAGGAGAAAAATAAACATTCATACCTATAGCAATTTGGGGAAAAGCAAAATTTTCTCATCAATACCTGAACCAAAAGAAGGCTTCCCTATAAAACAGAACTGGGCTACAAGGAATGAAAAAAAGAAGATTTGATATAATAGTGTACTGTTTTATAAACCAAGGTGGAAAACAGTATTTGCCAAAAGCCTCCAAACCTACTCCTCTGTGTATTTTTCTAATAATATTAAACCCATTAATGTGACAAAAACTGATCTAAGGACTTAATATAAATCAACTCACTTAATCCTAACAACATATCTGCAAGATAGACACTATTATTTATCATTTCTATTTTACTGATAAGGAAATTGAGGGATATTGAGCTCAAGTATTTGCCCAAGGTCATAACTAGACAGAGCCACACTCTAATCTTAAACAGTCTGGTGCCAGTGCCCATGCTCTTAACCACTACAGCCATACACTGGCCTCTGGGTTTTTCCAAAACTTATCTTAAGCATCTCTTTTCTGCCTGTGACACACAATTTCACTCCTGCGATGTACTTCCAAAGCCCATACACCCAATTTATTCCTGAATTGTCCAGCAAAATATCTACATCAATTTTCTCCAAATGTAATACTCTAGAAATAATAACTTATAAGAAGCCCCAATAAATTTGTTCGGAATTCTTTCCTACTGGCTTTAGATTAAAGATAAACTTTAAGCCAAATGAAAATTTGAATTTTTCTTTGTATATTAGTGTCCAAGTCAGATGATTTTAACTTGTACAATTTTAAGTTGCATATGATTATATTTACCATTTATCCAATATATTGAAATAATCGGTACTTACTGAGCCCCCAAACTCTAAAAAGAACTCTACAGGGTACTGTGGAGGTGAATGGATATGTTAAGAGACTGCTTTAGCTTTCAAGGAATTTCCTAGCACATTTCTCATACTAAGCTGGGGTATATTAACTACCTAGGATCTACTGAATCCAACTCGCCTCTTCCAGGGTGAGAAGAGTCATGGATGCAACAGTAGTGTCTCACAATCCTTTTAATTTACATTTCCCTGGTGATTAACACACTGAGCATCTATTCATGTGCTTATTTGCTATTTGTATATCTTTTTCTGGTATGTATCCATTCAAACTGTTTGCTCACTAATTGCCCATCATTTTATTGGGTAGTTTATCTCATTATAGTTTGTAAGAGTCCTTCATATATTCTTAATACAAGTCTTTTATCAGAAATGTATTTTACAAATGTGTTTTCCCAGGCATTACCATATCTGTTCATTTTCTAATGTCATTTCTGTCTTTTGCAAAGCAGAAATTTTAAGCTGTGATGAAGTCCAACTTATCAATGAATAGACAGCTTTTATGGTTCATGTTTTTTGTCTTATCAAAGAAATCTTTGCCTAACCCAGAGTCACAATGATTTTTTTCCTCTCTCATTTTCTTCTATTGTATAATTTTAGTTGATATGTAGGTCTCTGACCCAGCTTAAGTTAATCTTTGTCTGTGGTACAGTGCAAAGGTTGAGGTTCATGACTTTGCATATAGATGCCCAATTGTTCCACCATGGATTGCTGAAAAGATTGAGTCCAATGCATTTTAATATAATAGAGAGCAAAACGTTCATTAATATAGTTTCAGATTCTATACTGTAACTAATCTTTAAGTACAGGTACCTAAAAAGGGTATTAAAAATACCTCTACCTTTTCAAACTATCTGTGAAGATTGGTATTCTTCAGATATTTCAACCAAAATACCAAATCACAACATACTGAATGTAGAAGCAGAAAGGAGAATCAAGCTGTCTTTTATTAATCCAGACATTAAAGAGATTTGTAAAAATGTAATACAGTGCAACATCTACAGAACTCTACACCCAAAAGCAGCAGGATACACATTCTTCTCAAGTGCACATGGAACATTTTTCAGAATAGACCACATACTAGGCAACAAAAAGAGCCTCAGTAAATTAAAAAAGACTGAAATTCTACCAACCAACTTCTCAGACCACAAAGGGATAAAACTAGAAATAAATTGTACAAAGAAAGCAAAAAGGCTCACAAACATAGGGAGGCTTCACAACATGCTCCTAAATAATCAATGGATCAATGACCAAATTAAAATAGAGATCAAACAATATATGGAGACAAATAACAACAACAGTACAAAGCCCCAACTTCTGTGGGACACAGCAAAAGTAGTTTTAAGAGGAAAGTATATAGCAACCCAGGCCTATTTAAAGAAAGAAGGACAATCCCAAATGAATAGCCCAAAGTCACAATTATTGAAATTTGAAAAAGAAGACCAAATGAGGACCAAAGTCAGCAGAAGGAGGGACATAATAAAGATCAGAGAAGAAATAAATAAAACTGAGAAGAATAAAACAATAGAAAAATCAATGAAACCAAGAGGTGGTTCTTTGAAAAAATAAACAAAACAGACAAACCCTAGCCAGACATATCAAGAGAAAAAGAGATTCTACACACATCAACAGAATCAGAAAAGAGAATGGAAAAATCATGATGGACACCACAGAAATACAAAGAATCATTAGAGAATACTATGAGATGTATATGCTAACAAACTGGAAAACCTAGAACAAATAGACAACTTCCTAGAAAAATACAACCTTCTAAGACTGACCAAGGAAGAAACAGAAAATCTAAACAGACCAATTACCAGCAATGAAATTGAAGCGGTAATCAAAAAACTACCCAAGAGCAAAACCCCTGAGCCAGATGGATTTCCTGCAGAATTTCATCAGACATACAGAGAAGACATAATACCCATTCTCCTTAAAGTTTTCCAAAAAAACAGAAGAGGAGGGAATACTTCCACATTCATTCTATGAAGCCAGCATCAACCTAATACCAAAACCACGCGAAGACACCAACAAAAAAGAAAATTACAGACCAATATCCCTGATGAACATAGATGCAAAAATACTCAACAAAATATTAGCAAATGGAATTTAAAAATACATCAAGAGGATCATACACCATGATCAAGTGGGATTCATCTCAGGGATGCAAGGATGGTACAACATTCGAAAATCCATCAACATCATCCACCACATCAGCAAAAAGGACAAAAACCACATGATCATCTCCATAGATGCTGAAAAAGCATTTGACAAAATTCAACATCCATTCATGATAAAAACTCTCAACAAAATGGGTATAGAGGGTAAGTACCTCAACATAATAAAGGCCATATATGACAAACCCATAGCCAACATTATACTTGACAACAAGAAGCTGAAAGCTTTTCCTTTAAGATTGGGAACAAGACTGCTGAACATCTAGCCCTGGAAATCTGCTTTGTGAGCAGAAACCTATACTGTGTGATGCTCTGGACGTTGGAGAGCTCAGACAGGCAGACTGCTTGAGAAACTGAGATTCCGGCATTTGTGAAGGGAGGTATCCACATCCGACCGCTCTGTGTTAGAGGAAAGGCAGGCAGTCTGAGAGGCTTTCTAGCAGCAAGAGGGCTGCTGAAGGGGCGGTGTTTGCACGGAGCTTGCTGCTCAGGAGAAGGGAGAGCTGGACAAGGTTGTCTGGGCACACTCTGCCCAGGTGGTTGGGAACTTTGAGGAGCTTCAGGCAGTCCATCCCCCTGGCTGGCTACTCAGCTCCGAGGCACACTAGTACTGTGACATGCAGCCTGCTGCATCTTCCTCCTAGCCTACCGGCACCGGTTTGCAAACCAGCAGTCACTGTGCTGGCGTCAGGCCAGACAGAGGGAGGCCCTGCCTACAACAGCTAGAGATGCAAAGCACAGAGGCTTACACCTGTGCTTGGCCCACTGGCTCTGAAACTGGAGACAGGCACTGCAGACGGGAATCAGGAAACAGATCTCTCCTCATCCCAGGCAACAGCTCCGCTCCCCTACAACCCCCAACCTCACTCTAGGGGCTAAGTAGCTCCAGAGACTGGAGCTTCTGGGCACTAATGGGCACCACTCAGAAATATGAAAAGTCAAAAGAACATGGTTCAGACCAAAATCTCACAAACCCAAGAAAAAGGGCCAAATGAAACTGAACTCACCAATCTGCCTGAAAGAGAGTTCAAAATAAAAACCACAAACATGCTTATGGAGGTACAGAAAACTATTCAAGAACTCAGTAATGAATTTAAGTTGGAGATTCAACCATTAAGAAATTCCATATCTGAAATGAAACATACAATGGAGGGATTTAAAAGCAGATGAGATGTAGTAGAAGAGATGGTAAATGGAACAGAAATTAGAGAAGAGAAATACAAAGAAGCTGAGGCAAAGAGAGAAAAAAGAACCTCTTAAGAATGAAAGAATATTGAGAGAAATGTGTGACCAATCCAAATGGAACAATATTCACATTATACGGGTACCAGAAGAAGAAGAGAGAGAAAAAGGGATAGAAAGTGTCATTCAGGAGGTAATTGCTGAAAACTTTCCCATTCTGGGGAAGAAAATAGTGTCTCAAGCCATGGAGGTGCACAGATCTCCCAACACAAGGGACCCAAGGAAGGCAACGTCAAGACATACAATAATTAAAATGACAAAGATCAATGATAAAGACAGACTTTTAAAAGCAGCTAGAGAGAGAAAAAAGATCACATACAAAGGAGAAACCATCAGGCTATCATCAGACTTCTCAAGAGAAACCTTACAGGCAAGAAGGGAGTGGCATAATATATTTAATGCAATGAAGCAGAAGGGCCTTGAACCAAGAATACTCTATCCAGCAAGGTTATCATTTAAATTTGAAGGAGGGATTAAACAATTCTCAGATAAGCAAAAGTTGAGAGAATTTACCTCTCACAAACAATTTGGAGGGTCTCCTATAGATGGAAGTATTGTTAAGGGTAAATAGATGTCACCCAAGGGATAGACAAAGAGTACAAAATATAATTCATAACATACAAAGAATGGAGGAGGAAGAAAAAAAAACATTTAGGTTGTGTTTGTAATAGCACACGAAGTGAGATTAGACTGTTAGATAGTAAGGAAATTACCCTTGAACCTTTGGTAACCACAAATCTAAAGCCTCCAATGGCAATAAGTACATACCTATCGATGATCATCCTAAATGTAAATGGTCTGAATGCACCAATCAAAAGACACAGAGTCACTGAGTGGCTTAAAAAACAAGATTCATCTATATGCTGCCTACAAGGGACTCACTTCAAACCCAAAGACATACACAGACTGAAAGTAAAGAGATGGAAAAAGATATTTCATGCAACTAATAGGGAGAAAAAAGCAGGAGTTGCAGTACTTCTTTCAGACCAAATAGACTTCAAAACAAAGAAAGTAACAAGAGACTAAGAAGGACATTACATAATGATAAAGGGGTAAGTCCAACAAGAGGATATAACTATTATAAATATCTACACATCCAACACCTACATATGTGAAACAAATACTAACAGAGTTAAAGGAGGAAACAGAATGCAATGCATTCATTTTATGAGACTTCAAAACACCACTCACTCCAAAGGACAGATCAACCAGACAGAAAAAAGGAGACAGAGGCACTGAACAATGTATTAGAATAGATAGACCTAACAGACATCCACAGAACACTGCATCCAAAAACAACACGATACACATTCTTCTCAAGTGCACATGGAACATTTTCAAGAATAGATCATATACTAGGCCACAAAAAGAACCTCAGTAAATTCAAAAAGATTGAAATTGTACCAACCAGTTTCTCAGATCACAAAGGTATGAAACTAGAAATAAATTACACACAAAAAATGAAAAAGCCCACAAACACATGGAGGCTTAATAACATGCACTTAAATAATCAATGGATCAATTACCAAATAAAAACAGAGATCAAGCAATATATGGAGAAAAATGATAACAATAATTCAACAACACAAAATCTGTGGGACACAGCAAAGGCCATGCTAAGAGGGAACTATATTACAATACAGGCCTACATCACGAAAGAACAATCCCAAATGAACAGTCTAAACTCACAATTAATGAGACTAGAACAGAAAGCACAAATGAGGCCCAAAGTCAGTAGAAGGAGGAACAAAATAAAGATTCAAGCAGAAATATATAAAATTGAGAAGAATAAAACAATAGAAAGAATCAATGAAAGCAGGGGCTGGTTCTTTGAGAAAACAAACAAAATAGATAAACCCCTAGCCAGACTTATCAAGAAAAAAAGAGAGTCTACACACATAAACAGAATCAGAAATGAGAAGGGAAAAATCACTACAGACACCACAGAAATACAAAGAATTATGAGAGAATACTATGAAAAATTATATGCTAAAAAACTGGATAACCTAGAAGGAATGGACAACTTTCCAGAAAAATACAACCTTCCAAGGCTGACAAATGAAGAAACACAAAATCTGAATAGAACAACTACCAGCAAAGAAATTGAGCTGGTAATCAAAAAACTACCTAAGAACAAAACTTCTGGTCCAGATGGTTTCACTGCTGAATTTTATCAAACATTTAGTGAAGACCTAATACCCATTCTCCTTAAAGTTTTCCAAAAAGGAAAAGAAAAGGGAATACTCCCAAACTCATTCTACAAGGCCAACATCATTCTAATACCAAAACCAGTCAAAGACACAACAAAAAAAGAAAATTACAGACCAATATCCCTTATGAACATAGATGCAAAAATACTCAACAAAATCTTAACAAACCGTATTCAAAAATACATAAAAAAGATCATCTATCATGATCAACTAGGATTTATCCCAGGGATGCAAGGATGGTACAACATTCGAAAATCCATCAACATCATCCACCACATCAACAAAAAGGACAAAAACCACATGATCATCTCCACAGATGCTGAAAAAGCATTAGACAAATTCAACATCCATTCATGATAAAAACTCTCAACAAAATGGGTATAGAGGGCAAGTACCTCAACATAATAAAGGCCATATATGACAAACCCATAACCAACATTATACTTAACAACAAGAAGCTGAAAGCTTTTCCTTTAAGATTGGGAACAAGACAAGGATGCCCACTCTCCCCACTTTTATTCTACATAGTTCTGGAGGTCCTAGGCACGGCAATCAGACAACACAAAGAAATAAAAGGCATCCATCCAGATTGGCAAGGAAGAAGTTAAACTGTCCCTGTTTGCAGATGACATGATATTGTACATAAAAAACCCTAAAGAAACCACTCCAAAACTACTAGATCTAATATTGGAATTCAGCAAAGTTGCAGGATACAAAATTAATACACAGAAATCTGTTGCATTCCTATACACTAATGATGAACTAGCAGAAAGAGATATCAGGAAAACAATTCCATTCACAATTGGATCAAAAAGAATAAAATACCTAGGATGAACCTAACCAAGGAAGTGAAAAACCTATACCCTGAAAACTACAAGACACTCTTAAGAGAAATTAAAGAGGACACTAATAAATGGAAATTCATCCCATGCTCTTGGCAAGGAAGAATTAATATTGTCAAAATGGCCATCCTGCCTAAAGCAATCCACAGATTCAGTGCAATGCATTTCAAAATGCCAACAGCATTCTTCAACAAACTAGACCAAATAGTTCTAAAATTCATATGGAACCACAATAGACCCCGAATAACCAAAGCAATACTGAGAAGGAAGAATAAAGCAGGGGGGATCTTGCTTCCCAACTTCAAGCTCTACTACAAAGCCACAGTAATCAAGACAATTTGGTACTGGCACAAGAACAGATTCACAGACCAATGAACAGACTAGAGAGCTGAGACATAAACCCAAGCATATATGGCCAATTAATGTACGACAAAGGAGCCATATATATACAATGGGGAAATGACAGCCTCTTTGAGAACTGGTGTTGGCAAAACTGGACAGCTACATGTAAGAGAATGAAACTGGATTATTGTCTAATCCCATACACAAAAGTAAACTCAAAATGGATCAAAGACCTGAATATAAGTCATGAAACCAGAAAGCTCTTAGAAGAAAAGATAGGCAAAGATCTCTTGAATATAAACATGAGCAACTTTTTCCTGAACTCATCTCCTCAGGCAAAGGAAACAAAAAATGAACAAATGGGACTACATAAAAAAAAAGCTTTTGTACAGCAAAGGACACCATCAGCAGAACTAAAAGGCATCCTATAGTATGGGAAAATATATTTGTAAATGACATATCCGACAAGGGGTTAAGATCCAAAATATATAAAGAATTCACACCCCTCAACACCTAAAAAAGCAAATAAACCTATTAAAAAATGGGTGGAGAATATGAACAGACACTTCTCCAAAGAAGAAATTCAGTTGGCCAACACGCACTCAAAAAGATGCTCCATATCAGTAATTGTCAGGGATATGCAAATTAAAACCACAATGAGCTATCACCTCACACCAGTTAGGATGGCCAACATAGAAAAGACTAGGAACAACAAATGCTGGCAAGGATGTGGAGAAAGGGGAACCTCCTACACTGCTGGTGGGAATGTAACCTAGTTCAGCCACTGTGGAAAGCAATATGGAGGTTCCTCAAAAAACTAAAAATAGAAATACCATTTTACCCAGGAATTCCACTCCTAGGAATTTACCCAAAGAAAAAAACTTTTTAGATTCAAAAAGACACATGCACCCCTATGTTTATCGCAGCACTATTTACAATACCCAAGATATGAAAGCAACCTAAGTGTCCATCAGTAGATGAATGGATAAAGAAGATGTGGTACATATTCGCAATGGAATACTATTCAGCCAAAGGAAAGAAACAAATCCTACCATTTGCAACAAAATGGATGGAGCTAGAGAGTATTATGCTCAGTGATATAAGTCAGGCAGAGAAAGACAAATACCAAATCATTTCCCTCATTTGTGGAGTATAATAACAAAGCAAAACTTAAGGAACAAAACAGCAGCAGACTCACAGACTCCAAGAAGGGACTAGTGGTTACCAAAGGGGAGGGGTGGGGGAGGGAAAAGGGGATTGTAGGGTATCATGATTGGTGCACATAGTGTGTGTGGGTTCACAGGGAAGACAATGTAGCTCAGAAGGCAAACAGGGACTCTGTGGCATCTTACTACACTGCTGGACAGTGACTGCAATGGGGCATGGGGGGTGACTCAATAATAAAAGTGAATATAATAACCACATTATTTTTCTCGTGAAACCTTGAGAGTGTATATCAATGATACCTTGAAAAAAAAATGAAAAAAAAAATCAACAGGCTAGACTTTGAGTTCCTTGAAGGCAGAAACGTCATCAATATGATATACAATACAAATATGATATCTGAAATAAATTGATACTCTCAGGATTTCAATATTCTCTAACAATAACAATAATGATGAGGATGATAAAAACGGCAATCATTTGCTGCATGCCCTCACTGTATCTCCATTTACAGACGAAGAACATGATGATTAGAGTGAAATGACTTAATCGTAAGTATTTTGATGCTTACTTACAACTTGTCTTTGAAATCTTTCTACATAGAATATGAGGTACATAAATTAAAAACAAAAAACTAATTTGTTGTGTATTATTGTCAAATGCTAAACACAAATTTCAAATACCTGAGGTGGACAGATAATAATTCTGCTAAAAATCACCATAGATGGCACTCTAATCTGTAAACAATGGGCATCAATCTCTTTCTTACAATTTCTCTACAAATTTTCCATTCTCTTCTTCCATCGTTTTCTCTCACATCCTGGAATTGTCCTAATGGCCTCTGAGAAAGGCTGAATGGAACTAGAATCTGTCAGTCCATGCAAAACCAGCTGACTGTCTCAAGCTGAATACTGTACTCAAAGGTCTTAAAGACCTTTCCACTTTGAAGCTTGGCCTGTTAATCATAATATAAGTAAACACATTTCTTACCAAAAAAATATAGTAGTATAACCAGGAAACACTCTAAACAAAGCACTTTATATTTTTAGTAATCACAAGAAAAAAAATAAGAATGTGTTCAGACAACTGGCTCTAATTAAGTAATTACATTAATTGACTTTACGTAGGTCCAGAGCAAACATTACATATTGAATGCTATTTGTTGACATTACTTTAAAATTCACTATCATACTTTTACTAGATATGAAAACCAACAATCAAGTTGTGATACGTTAATTATGGCAAACCAATCACGATAATAAAATGTCTTAAGAGTACATCAGTCTAGATCTACATTAAAAATTAATCATTAAAGGAGAGAAGTGATGTGAAATACAGACAATATGAAGGAGAGAAAGTGAGCATAAGTAAAGCATGGGAAAGGAGGAGGGACGATCTAATGAATTAGACAACATACAATAATGCCCACAAATAACCCACAGAGACAGAGAAAGTACCTGGAAAGATGTGAGTGTGCCAGTCCCTGGGTTATACAGGCATCGCAGCGAAGGCATGCTGTCCGCCAGGCTGGAGCAGCCCAGCCACAGAGACCTGGGCATAGAGCACTGCAGAGAGAGGAGAACTATGAGATGGGACAGCATGAGACAGGATGGCACAGATTACAGGAATTTTCAGGGCTTGGCTGAATGCAATATTCCAGCTGCAGCTGGCCTTTATAACAGAAACATCTTTAAGAAACATACTACTTACTAGATCTAACCCTGGAGAGAAACTCAAAAGGGGCACTACTAGTCAAAAGACAAGGGGAAAGAAGGGATAGCTTGAAAGAACAAATACTTAGTAAAAATTTTTGTGCCTGTTCTTTTATGTATGTGTATAAAGGAAATCTACTTTTTAATCCGATCAATTCTTTTCCTCTGTATACCTCAACTCACATTCCACAAATTCACCAAAAGCGAAATATTGTGCGGACTAAAACGAAACAGGGATAGTTCATGGTAGCATTTTAGTATTAGGAATCATAAATTAGAAAATAAAATGCCACAGGGAAGTGAAGGTTTTTTTTTAGAAGGCGGGGAGAAGGAAAGGAAAAAGTATTATACCCCTTCAGCTTAGACAGCCACTAACTCTGCACAGTTTGAATACGTTTTATGTATTTTGTTAGCCTTCAATTCATTAACTAAAATGCATAGTTACCATAGCAGCTGCCTCTTCATCTTTCTAGATGGATTGGCGGTGAGGAGGGAAGGAAGAAACAACCCAAACAGAAGGAGAAAAAACAACAAAGAGAGAAAGGGACAAAAAAAAAAGAGAATGAAAGAGAAAAACAGAGTAAACCCCAAAAAGCTGCTGGTATTAAAATCTTCCAAATAAAAAAAAGTATGTGTGAGTATAAATACACACAGTACATTCACTAGCAAAATGGGGGTAGAAATTATGATTTCTAGTAACAGTAATTAAATAATAATAGTGTTATTACTCATATATAGATTTTTTATTTTGGGAGCATTAATCTACAATTACATGAGGAACATTATGTTTACTAGACTCCCCCCATCACCAAGCCCTGCCTCACAAACCCATTACTGTCACTGTCCATCAGCATAGTAAGATGCTGTAGAATCATTACTTGTCTTCTCTGTGTTGCACAGCCCTCCCGTGCACACCCCCAAACTTTATACAAGCTAATCATACTGCCCCCTTTCTTTCCCCTACCCTTATCCCTCCCTTCCCACCCATCCTCCCCAGTCCCTTTCCCTTTGGTAACTTGGGTTCTGTGATTCTGCTGCTGTTTTGTTCCTTCAGTTTTTTCTTTGTTCTTATATTCCACATATGAGTGAAATCATCTGGTACTTGTCTTTCTCTGCCTGGTTTATTTCACTGAGCATAATACCCTCTAGCTCCATCCATGTTGTTGCAAATTGTAGGATTTGTTTTCTTCTTATGGCTGAATAAGATTCCATTCTGTATATGTACCACTTCTTTTTTATCTATTCATCTACTGATGGACACTTAGGTTGCTTTCATTTCTTGGCTATTGTAAATAGTGCTGCAATAAACATAGGGGTGCATCTGTCTTTTTCAAACTGGGCTGCTGCATTCTTAGGGTAAATTCCTAGGAGCAGAATTCCTGGGTCAAATAGTATTTCCATCTTGAGCTTTTTTTTAAATTCATTTTATTATCATTAATCTACAATTACAAGAAGAACACTATGGTTACTAGAATCACCCTTCACCAAGTCCCCCCCACAACAAACCCCATTACAGTCACTGTCCATCAGCACAGTAAGATGCTGTAGACTCACTTCTTGTCTTCTCTGTGTTGCACATCTCTCCCTATGCCCCCACCCCACATTATACATGCTAATCATAATGCCCCTTTTCTTTTTCCTCCCACTTATCCCTCCCTTTCCACACATCCTCCCCAGTCCCTTTCCCTTTGGTAACTATTAGTCCATTCTTGTTGCAAATGGTAGGATTTGTTTTTTTCTTATGGCTGAGTAATATTCTGTTGTATATATGTACCACATCTCCTTTATCCATTCATCTATTGATGGACATTCAGGTTGCTTCCATTTCCTGGCTATTGTAAATAGTGCTGCGATAAACATAGGGGTACACCTGTCTTTTTCAAACTGTAGTGCTGCATTCTTAGAGTAAATTCCTAGAAGTGGAATTGCTGGGTCAAGTGGTATTTCTATTTTCAGCTTTTTGAGGAACCTCCATATTGCTTTCCACAATGGTTGAACTAGTTTACATTCCCACCAGCAGTGTAGGAGGGTTTCCCTTTCTCCACAACCTCGCCAACATTTGTTGTTGTTTGTCTTTTGGATGGTGGTGATCCTTACTGGTTTGAGGTGATATCTCATTGTGGTTTTAATTTGCATTTCTCTGATGACTAGTGATGCAGAGCATCTTTCCATGTGCCTGTTGGCCTTCTGAATTTGTTCTTTGGGGAAGTCTCTATTCAGCTCCTCTGCCCATTTTTTAATTGGATTATTTGCTTTTTGTTTGTTGAGGTATGTGAGCTCTTTATATATTTTGGATGTCAGTTACTCCAATATTTTTATAAAAAACAATACTCTGTATCTTCTGGAAGAATTTTGACAACCTTCAACTTCTTTAAAAGTATCCCAGGCCTAAAGACTCCACTCCAACACTACTAGAACTAATATTGGAATGCAGCAAAGTTGCAGGATACAAAATTAATCCACAGAAATCTGTGGCTTTCCTCTACACTAACAATGAACTAATAGAAAGAGAAATTAGGAAAATAATTCAATTCACAATTGCATCAAAAAGAATAAAATACCTAGGAATAAACCTAACCAACGAAGTGAAAAACCTATACCCTGAAAACTACAAGACACTCTTAAGAGAAATTAAAAAGGACACTAACAAATGGAAACTCATCCCATGCTCTTGGCTAGGAAGAATTAATATTGTCAAAATGGCCATCCTGCCCAAAGCAATCTATAGATTCAATGCAATCCCTATCAAATTACCAACAGCATTCTTCAACGAACTGGAACAAATAGTTCAAAAATTCATATGGAAGCACCTAAGACCCCAAATAGCCAAAGCCATTCTGAAAAGGAAGAATAAAGTGGGGGCCATCTCAATCCCCAACGTCAAGCTCTACTACAAAACCACAGTAATCAAGACAATTTGGTACTGGCACAAGAACAGACCCACAGACCCATGGAACAGAATAGAGACTCTAGACATTAACCCAAACATATACGGTCAATTAATATATGAAAAAGGAGCCATGGACATACAATGGGGAAATGACAGCCTCTTCAACAGTTGGTGTTGGCAAAACTGGACAGCTACATGTAAGAGAATGAAACAGGATCATTGTCTAACACCATACACAAGAGTAAATTCAAAATGGATCAAAGCCCTGAATGTAAGTCATGAACCATAAAACTCTTAGAAAAAAACACAGGCAAAAATCTCTTGGACATAAACATGAGCAACTTCTTCATGAACATATCTCCGGGCAAAGGAAACAAAAGCAAAAATGAACAAGTGGGACTATATGAAGCTGTAAAGCTTCTGTACAGCAAAGGACATCACCAATAGAACAAAAAGGTAGTCCACAGTATGGGAGAATATATTCATAAATGACAGATCCAATAAAGGTTTGACATCCAAAATATATAAAGAGCTCATGCACCTCAACAAACAAAAAGCAAATAAGCCAATTAAAAAATGGGTAGAGGAGCGGAACAGACAGTTCTCCAAAGAAGTTCAGATGGCCAACAGACACATGAAAAGATGCTCCACATCGCTAGTCATCAGAGAAATGCAAATTAAAACCACAATGACATATCACCTCACACTAGTAAGGATCGCCACCATTCAAAAGACAAACCACAAATGTTGGCGATGTTGTGAAGCAAGGGGAACCCTCCTACACTGCTGGTGGGAATGTAAATTAATTCAACCATTGTGGAAAGCAGTATGGAGGTTCCTCAAAAAGCTCAAAATAGAAACACCATTTGACCCAGGAATTCCACTTTTAGGAATTTACCCTAAGAATGCAGCAGCCCAGTTTGAAAAAGACAGATGCACTCCTATGTTTATCACAGCACTATTTACAATAGCCAAGAAATGGAAGCAACATAAGTGTCCATCAGTAGATGAATAGATAAAGAAGATGTGGTACATATACACAATGGAATATTATTCAGCCATAAGAAGAAAACAAATCCTACCATTTGCAACAGCATGGATGGAGCTAGAGGGTATTATGCTCAGTGAAATAAGCCAGATGGAGAAAGACAAGTACCAAATGATTTCACTCATATGTGGAGAATAAGAACAAAGAAAAAACTGAAGGAACGAAACAGCAGCAGAATCACAGAACCCAAGAATGGACTAACAGTTACCAAAGGGAAAGGGACTGGGGAGGATGTGTGGGAAGAGAAGGATAAGGAGTGGGGGAGAAAGGGGGCATTATGATTAGCATGTATAATGTTGGGGGAGGCACACGGAGGGCTGTGTAACACAGAGAAGACAAGTGGTGATTCTACAGCATCTTACTATGCTGATGGACAGTGACAGTAATGGGGTTTGTGGGGGGGATTTGGTGAACAATAAGCCATCATTCTATTTCCTTTTACTAGGGGGGAGCTTAGTAAACATTATGTTCCTCATGTAATTGTAGATTAAAGATACCAAAATAAAAAATAAAAATAAATGAAAAAAACAAAAAAGTATCCCAGGCTGGTTTTGTCCTACTTGGGTACTATTATAGAACAATAATGCTAAAAAAACCTAAATACCTGATCACAACACATACTAAAAACAGGAATAGTTGTCTTAAAATAGAGCAATCAATATCCATAATATTAAACTTCAAATTACAAGCTTAAAATATCCTGGGTTGTTTTGTTTTTCTCTTCTTAAAACTCTCTAGTTGTAGGAACTAACATTAGGAAACAAAATGCGGTATTCATTGTTCACATGCTCTATAGCTGATGTAAGGACAGTGTGCTGCAAAGGACTCCAGAAAAAAAAAGAAAAGCTCTGGTCTAGACTACTGCTTTCAGATTTTTTTCATTTCCTCATCTTATATTTAAAGTGATTGATGCACAGGGAAATTAAGTATCCATGATCATGAATTTAGTAGCAGAGAAGTGGGAAATAGAATGATGGCCTCTTGTTTCTTAGAGCAGAACTCTTCCTCCCACCTCCTTCATTCCTAGGTCATGAAGTGGAGACAACAGACTTCAAAGAATGGTCTCTCCTAAAGGCACCACTGGATAACATACCAATCAAAACAGCTAAACCACTGTGAACTACTACAACAATCTCCTAACTTTGTTCACTGTTTTCAGTGTTTCTTCATTTCAAGCTACAATCCATTTTATAAACCACTACATAGAATAACTGTCTTCACTTCATTACCATGTCACTCTCATCAATAACTCATAATTTGGTTCTCTATATCTGTTGTATGAAATCCCAGCACTCTCTCAGTCTGATCTTTCCCCCACTGCCTACATTAATTTGCCTTCTCTGTACTTCCAATTCTAGGTAAATTATCTCCCTTGATATTTTGTTCAAGTACCCATTTTACCCCCCATACCTTTGAACTTGAAATTTGCTTCTCCCTTACACCATGCAGAATGTACATCTACCATTTACCTCTATATGTCCTTAGAACTATTTATACTAATTTCTGCCTCATCCAGAAGATCTCAGTACCAGAGACTGTCATATTGTGAGAAGCAGAGAGAAGAAAAGGGAGAGCAGGACTAAAAAAGTTTCTTTCTCCCTGTGAATCCCTATTCTACTAATATTACTACTCTACACTGGAAGCATCAAGTTCTTTGCTGAAATAATGTTTGTAAGCAAGTGCTATTAAAAATTTCTAACTCTAATGTTTAGTCATTTATTCAACAAATATTTAGTAAGCATATTCCATGTACTAGGCACTAGGGATAGACCAGTGAACAAGAGACAAAAATTCTTTACATTCTACTGACATTCTCTCAACCTTAAATCTTCTATACTGAAAATCCTTAAGAAACTCATTGCTAGTTTCTCTCATTGTTAGTGAGAAATACTGTACATTACTAAGCTGTTAATTTGAGTTCTGTGTATGCTCAGAATAAAGTCTCACTCTGAAGGAGAGACTGAGCTTGAGAAAAGTGGGAGAGGGAGAATTCATAAAAGAAAAATGAAAATACAGAAGAGGAAAAGGGAAATGATAGAGAGAAGATGGGGAAGGCACTGGAAATTAACTTGTCACTTCTCTTTCTCTTAAGAATAGGTAGATGGTTCACACCCTTTTAGCCATACTGAAGCCACCTGCATGATCTCCTCTTTTTCTATTACATTTATTTGCTTTATTTGTGAATGTTCCTTGGTAAGTTTTTGAAGCAAGGCATTCCTCTTTTGAATATTGTCTTTTCCATTTTATGTTATATCCTATGTTATTTGTGCAGTATATACTTAATTATTACCTGACTTTCTTGTTATTCTAAAGCTTTTCCTCATTTGTCCATCTCTGTCCTCTATTAAAGCTCCTAACAACTAAGAATTTGAAAGGGATTACCCCATCCTCTTAAACTAAAATTCCAAAATAAAATTATAATCAATAATGAGCCACATACACTCAGGAAAGCCACTAGATATACTGGTATGATTTCTAAAGTAGCATTAACTTTCAAACCCCACCCAGAGGATGCATTCCCAATTATTACAAGACAATTGGTGTGGGTATGAAAACTGCACTTGAAATATAGTCAGATGTGCATATGACCATAATATTTTATATATTATAGCTCAATTTAAAAACCAATTTTCAAATTGGTTTGTATTATAACAATTAATCTTACCCATACTGATAAGTGCCACTTAAAAACATTCAGGAAAAAATATAGTTACAAAATTAATGGAATAAGCTACAATTTCTACTCTACCTCTTTCCCTTCTATCTTCACATTTAGGAGGCTCTTCTAAAAGAAGGAGAAAAATCAAAGGAGGTTTGGGCAGTAAATACCACAGTAAAAAGGAGTGCCATTTTGGTTACTATTCTTATGTATAAATACTATGTATCTCAGGGCCATCCTGATCAGTCAATTAATTTCTGACAGATATAAGACTTTTCTTCTGTCCTTCAACATTTAGTAAATAATCCCCTTAAAATATACTTTTAAAATACCTGAAAAGCACAGTATAATAAAGTTTGGGCTGCAGAAGTTTGTTTCTCCTTATAAATTAAATTCCTAAAGTTTTCTTTGTATACTTAAAGTTTTTCTAATTTCTTTAAAAAAAGCAGTTTTTAAACTAAGCTACAATCCAGCAACTACATTCTCACATTTAAATATTGAACTTCTATTAACTATTAAAGAACTTGTGAATGACCTATTCCTTAAATGTTTCACCTATGCAAACTTAAAAGCTACAACGTTTGGATCATACATGTGCCTTGATCCTACACAAACTCAGCCCTACACAGCACATATTTCTTTCTTCAGCTCATTTCCCATTTAACCTGACCCCAATTGACTCTCCTTTACAAAATCAAAGCAAGTTGAAGACTATAATAATTTATTACAACTGAAGTTTGTTACCCAACTGAATGAGTTTACCAGCTAATTAAAAGCACCCACGGCATTTTTTAAAAATACCTCAGTATATTTTCTACTACTTGAAAGAATCAGAAAAAGAGACTGAAATGTTGTGACAAAGGGCCTACAATGATTCAAGGAGAATACTACCTTGTGCACATCAAGTTCAACAGCACAAATTCATTTTCACAGAGAACACTGAAAACCTTGATGCCCTCCCACTACTTGGCTGCCTGGAGAAAAGTCACAGTTCTTCTTCACTGATAGAGGGCCCTGCAGGCAAAGGGCTGGCCTCAGCATTTACTATATGAAAGCTGAATGACAAAATCCCCTAAACTGAGGTCCCTGTTGGTCAACTTCTAAGAGTAATAGAAGCTATAATAATCAACAATAAAAAGATTGCTGCATTGAGAGTTTATGTATCCTTAAGCCATGGAATAGAATTCCCTTTTCACTACTATGTCAACTAAAAGATTCAAGGCAAGAGAACTACAGTGTTCCATAGGCCATGTAATACATTCCCGACTCTACCTATACAAATACTATATGATTCCCTTTTAAGGATCTCAATTTAGTTCACTCACTTCAAAAATGAAACTCCCATCTGTAATCATAGGATGACTAGATTTCCCTAGCCTTACTGCACAACGTTGTGGTAAAATTAAAATAAGGAATCTAAAAATAAAAACTTCAGATGCAGAAGAAAAATGTAAACTGGCATCCTTAACAAGAACAGGCTTCCATGAATGCCACTAGCATTTCAAAATGTTCTGAGAAGCCATTATGAACTGGAAAACATGGAATCAATAAATTTATTTATCAATCAAATATTTATTATTTGTTATCAGAATAAACGCAGGTGGAGTAAGAGATGAGAACCAAATTTTATCAGACATAAACTGTTTGTCAGACACATAGTGGATCTGTGGCATCTTGCTTCACTGTTGGACAGTGATTGCATTGGGGTATGGGTGGGGACTTGGTAATATGGGTAAATGTAGTAACCACATTGTTTTTTCATGTGAAACCTTCCTAAGAGTGTATATCATTAATACCTTAATAAAAAAATAATTGTTTGCCATATATCACGCTAGATCCTTTAAATGCATTATTTCTTTGAATCATTACAACCCTGTCAAAGAGCTATTAGTATTTTTTTAAATTTTGGTATCATTAATCTACAATCACATGAGGAACATTATGTTTACTAGACTCCCCCCATCAAGTTCCCCCAACATAACCTTTACAGTCATTCTCCATCAGCATAGTAAGATGTTCTAGAATCACTCTTCTCTGTGTTGTACAGCCCTCCCCATGACCCCCACACATTAAACACGTTTATGATAATGCCTGCTTTCTTTCCCCCCAATTCCACACTCCCTTCCCACCCCTCCTCCCCAGTCCCTTTCCCTTTGGTAACTGTTAGTCCATTCTTGGGTTCCGTGAGTCTGCTGCTGTTTTGTTCCTTCAGTTTTTTCTTTGTTCTTATTCTCCACATATGAGTGAAATCATTTGGTAACTTGTCTTTCTCTGCCTGGCTTATTTTACTGAGCATAATACCCTCTAGCTCCATCCATGCTGTTCCAAATGGTAGGATTTGTTTACTTCTTATGGCTGAATAATATTCCATTGTGTATATGTACCACATCTTCTTTATCCATTCATCTACTGATGGACACTTATGTTGCTTCCACTTCTTGGCTATTGTAAATAGTGCTGCGATAAACATAGGGGTACATCTGTCTTTTTCAAACTGGGCTGCTGCATTCTTAGGGTAAATTCCTAGGAGCAATATTCCTAGGTCAAATGGTATTTCTATTTTTAGTTTTTTGAGGAACCTACATACTGCTTTCCACACTGGTTGAACTAGTTTACATTCCCACCAATAGTGTAGGAGGATTCCCCTTTCTCCACATCCTCGCTAACATTTGTTGTTTGTCTTTTGGATAGTGGCAATCCTTACTGGTGTAAGGTGATATCTCATTGTGGTTTTAATTTGCATTTCTCTGCTGACTAGTCATGTGGAGCATCTTTTCATGTGTCTGTTGGCCATCTGAACTTCTTCTTTGGAAAACTGTTCAGCTCCTCTGCCCATTTTTTGAATGGCTTATTTGCTTTTTGTTTATTGAGGTATGTGAGCTCTTTATATATTTTGGATGTCAAACCTTTATTGGATCTGTCATTTATGAATACATTCTCCCACACTGTAGGATGCCTTTTTGGTCTATTGGTGGTGTCCTTTGCTGTAGAAGCTCTCGGTTTGATGTAGTCCCACCTGTTCATTTTTGCTTTTGTTTCCCTTGCCCAGGGAGATACATTCCTGAAGAAGTCACTCATCTTTATGGCCAAGAGATTTTTGCTTATCTTTATTTCTAAGAGTTTTATGGTTTCATCACTTACATTCAGGTCTTTGATCCATTTTGAATTTACTTTTGTGTATGGTGTTAGAAAATAATCCAGTTTCATGCTCTTACATGTAGCTGTCCAGTTTTGCCAACACCAGCTGTTGAAGAGGCTGTCATTTCCCCATTGTACGTCCATGGCTCCTTTATCTTAAATTATTTGACTATATATGTATGGGTTAATATCTGGACTCTATTCTGTTCCCCTGGTCTGTGGGTCTGTTTTTGTGCCAGTACCAAACTGTCTTGATTACTGTGGCTTTGTAGTAGAGCTTGAAGTTGGGAAGTGAGATCCCCCTGCTTTATTCTTCCTTCTCAGGATCGTTTTGGCTATTCAGCGTCTTTGGTGGTTCCATATGAATTTTAAAACTATTTGTTCCAGTTCGTTGAACAATGCTGTTGGTATTTTGATAGGCATTGCATTTCATCGGTAGATTGCTTTAGGCAGGATGGCCATTTTGACAATATTAATTCTTCCTAGTCAAGAGCATGGGATGAGTTTCCATTTGTTAGTGTCCCCTGTAATTTCTCTTAAAAGTGTCTTGTAGTTCTCAGGGTACAGGTCTTTCACTTCCTTGGTTAGGTTTATCCCTAGGTGTTTTATTCTTTTTGATGCAATTGTGAATGGAATTGTTTTGCAGATTTCTCTTTCTGCTAGTTCATCCTTTCTGGGTATTAATTTTGTATCCTGCAACATTGCTGAATTCTGATATTAGTTCTAGTAGTTTTGGAATGGATTCTTTAGGGATTTTTATGTACAATATCATGTCATCTGCATATAGTGACAGTTTGACTTCTTCTTTACCAATCTGGATTCCTTGTATTTCTTTGTTTTCTCTGATTGCCATGGCTAGAACCTCCAGTACTATGTTGAGTAACAGTGGGGAGAGTGGGCATCCCTGTCTTCTTCCCCATCTTAGAGGAAAAGCTTTCAGCTTCTCCCTGTTAAGTATGATACTGGCTGTGGGTTTTTCATATATGGCCTTTATTATGTTGAGGTACTTGCCCTCTATACCCATTTTGTTGAGAGTTTTTATCATGAATGGATGTTGAATTTTGTTGAATGCTTTTTCAGTGTCTATGGAGGTGATCATGTGGTTTTTGTCCTTCTTTTTGTTGATGTGGTGGATGATGTTGATGGATATTCAAATGTTGTACCATCCTTGCATCCCTGAGATAAATCCGACTTGATCATGGTGTAAAATCTTCTTGATGTGTTTTTTAATTCGTTTTGCTAATATTTTGTTCAGTATTTTTGCATCTATGTTCATCAGGGATATTGGTCTGTAATTTTATTTTTTTGTGGAGTCTGTGCCTGGTTTTGGTATTAGAGTGATGCTGGCTTTATAGAATGAGTTTGGATGTATTCCCTCCTCTTCTATTTTTTGGAAAACTTTAAGGAGAATGGGTACTCTGTCTTCTCTATATGTCTGATAAAATTCAGCAGTGAATCCATCTGGTCCAGGAATTTTGTTCTTGGGTAGTTTTCTAATTACTGATTCAATTTCTTTGCTGGTAATTGGTCTGCTTAGATTTTCTGTTTCTTCCTTGGTCAGTCTTGGAAGGTTGTATTTTTCTAGGAAGTTGTCCATTACTTCTAGGTTTTCCAGCTTGTTAGCATATAGATTTTCATAGTATTCTCTAATAATTTGTTGTATTTCTGTGGGGTCCATCATGATTCTTCCTTTCTCATTTCGATTCTGTTGATGTGTGTAGATTCTCTTTTCTCTTAATAAGTCTAGCTAGGGGTTTATCTACTTTGTTTATTTTCTCAAAGAACCAGCTCTTGGTTTCATTGATTTTTTTCTATTGTTTTATTCTTCTCAATTTTATTTATTTCTTCTCTGATCTTTATTATGTCCCTCCTTCTGCTGACTTTGGGCCTCATTTGTTCTACTTTTTCCAATTTCAATAATTGTGACTTTCAACTATTCATTTGGGATTGTTCTTCCTTCTTTAAATAGGCCTGGATTGCTATATACTTTCCTCTTAGAATTGCCTTCACTGCGTCGCACAGAAGTTGGGGCTTTGTGCTGTTATTGTCATTTGTCTCCATATATTGCTTGATCTCTGTTTTAATTTGGTTATTGATCCACTGATTATTTAGGAGCATGTTGTTAAGCCTCCATGTGTTTGTAAGCCTTTTTGCTTTCTTGGTACAATTTATTTCTAGTTTTATATCTTTGTGGTCTGAAAAGTTGGTTGGTAGGATTTCAATCTTTTTTAATTTACTGAGGCTCTTTTTGTGGCCTAGTATGTGGTCTATTCTGGAGAATGTTCCATGTGCACTTGAGAAGAATGTGTATCCTGTTGCTTTTGGGTGTAGAGTTCTATAGATGTCTATTAGGTCCATCTGTTCTAGTGTGCTGTTCAGTGCCTCTGTGTCCTTACTTATTTTCTGTCTGGTGGATCTGTCCTTTGGAGTGAATGGTGTGCTGAAGTCTCCTAAAATGAATGCATTGCAGTCTATTTCCTCCTTTAATTCTGTTAGTATTTGTTTCACATATGTTGGTGCTCCTGTGTTGGGTGCATATATATTTATAATGGTTATATCCTCTTGTTGGACTGAGCCCTTTGTCATTATGTAATGTCCTTCTATATCTCTTGTTACTTTCTTTGTTTTGAAGTCTATTTTGTCTGATAGTAGTACTGCAACACCTGCTTTTTTCTCCCTGTTGTTTGCATGAAATGTCTTTTTCCATCCCTTGACTTTTAGTCTGTGCATGTCTTTGGGTTTGAGGTGAGTTTCTTGTAAACAGCATATAGATGGGTCTTGCTTTTTTATCCATTCTATTACTCTGTGTCTTTTGATTGGTGCATTCAGTCCATTTACATTTAGGGTGATTACTGAAAGATATGTTTTTATTGCCATTGCAGGCTTTAGATTCTTCGTTACCAAAGGTTCAAGGGTAGCTTCTTTGCTATCCAACCGTCTAACTTACTGTCTTACTAAGCTATTATAAACACAGTCTGATGATTCTTTATTTCTCTCCCTTCTTATTCCTCCTCCTCCATTCTTTATATGTTAGGTGTTTTATTCTGCATTCTTTTATGTTTCCTTTGACTGCTTTTGTGAGAAGTTGATTTTGATTTTATGTTTTGCCTTTAGTTAGTATTTGGTTGGTCTACTTTCTTTGTTGTGACTTTATTTTTTCTGTTCACATCTATTTAGCCTTAGGAGTTCTTCCATCTAGAGCAGTCCCTTTAAAATATCTTGTAGAGGTGGTTTGTGGGAGGCAAATTCCCTCAACTTTTGCTTGTCTGGGAATTGTTTAATCCCTCCTTCATATTTAAATGATAATCATGCTGGACACAGTATTCTTGGTTCAAGGTTCTTCTGTTTCATTACATTAAATATATCATGCCATTCTCTTCTGTCCTGTAAGATTTCTGTTGAAAAGTCTGATGATATCCTGATGGGTTTTTCTTTATAGGTGACCTTTTTTTTCCTCTCTGGCTGCCTTTAATACTCTGTCCTTGTCTTTGTTCTTTGACATTTTAATTATTATATGTCTTGTTGTTGTCCTCCTTGGGTCCCTTGTGTTGGGAGTTCTGTGGGCTTCCATGGTCTGAGAGACTATTTCCTCCCCCAGTTTGGGGAAGTTTTCAGCAATTACTTCTTCAAAGACAATTTCTATCCCTTTTTCTCTCTTCTTCTTCTTCTTATACTCCTATAATGCGAATATTGTTCCATTTGGATTTGTCACACAGTTTTCTTAATATTCTTTCATTCCTAGAGATCCTTTTATCTCTCTCTGCTTCAGCTTCTCTGTGTTCCTGTTCTCTGATATCTAGTCCATTAAAGGCCTCTTGCACCTCATCCAGTCTGCTCTTAAGCCCTTCCAGAGACTGTTTTATTTCTGTATTCGCCCTCCCAACTTGATCCTTTAGTTCTTGCATGTTTCTCTGCAGGTCCATGAGCATGGTTATGACCTTTATTTTGAATTTTTTTTCAGGAAAATTAGTTAAATCTATCTCCCCAGGCCCACTCTCGGGGGTTGTCTAGGTAATTGTAGACTGGACCAAATTCTTCTTCCTTTTCATGGCGACAGAGGTAGCTGTAGGCAGGTAGCACGTCTGTCAGCTGGAAGAATAAAGTCTTTCCTGCCTGTTGGTCTCCTTGCCCTTCTCCACTGCCTGTGTCGCTTACCTGCACACTTGGAGCAGCCTCCGGATTAATCCCCTAAGCTGCCATGGGTGGGGTCACCGACAGGGTAGCCCAGAGCCCTGTGGGGAGTGGCAGGCTCGCCGGTTGTGCTCTCTTGCTAGAATGGCGCCCCTTTGCGCCTTGCCCCAGTTTCCTCTGCCTGCGCCAGGCAGCTGTGTGCCAGCAGCGGCCTGTGGGTCTGGTCCGGGTCGCAGCACACCGGGAGGAGATTCTGGGCAGTTGCTGGGGGCACAGGCGCTCTCCAGCGCTCGGCCATTGTGTCAGGGCTGTGCTGGCAGGAGGAACGACTAACAGGCTGCTTACCCCCGTGAGGCACTTCAGGGGTGCACTGCCACCCAGGGGACTGGGGTGCCTGAAGTTTCTCAGAATTCTCAGCCTGCTGGGTTGAGTGCACCAGGATGCTTCCATCCAGCTGTGAGGCCCATCCCTTTAAGACTTTCAAGAAGCACTCACTTTTCTTTTGTCCCAGGGGAGTCAGCTGCGCGGACCCGGTCGAAGATTTTACTTTTCTGTTTTCCTAATATCCAGCACACTATTATGCAGTGTGTGTCTGCATTCCTGGTGCGGATTACTAGAGCTGGTTATTTAGCAGTCCTGCGCTTGCACTCCCTCCCTGCTCCACCTCCTCTCCTCCCGCCGTGGAGCCGGCGGGGTGCAGAGTGCTCGGGTCCTGCCGGGCCGTGGCTTGTATTTTACCCCCTTCGTGAGGTGCTGAGTTCTCACAGACGTAGATGTAGCCTGGCTGTTGTACTATATCCACTGGTCTCTCTTTTAGGAGTAGTTATATTTGTTGTATTTTCAAAAATATATATGGTTTTGGAAGGAGATTTCTGCTGCCCTACTCACGCCACCATCTTGGCTCCGCCCCCTCTCAAGTTATTAGTATTTTTACCTTAACAGGAGAGTAAACTCAAGTTCAGAGACATCACAATGATTAAATGGTAATTGCAGAAGTAAGACCCCTATGTGCTTGTCCCCTCAAATCCACAGATTTACTACTACAAAGACTCTATTTTAGGGAGGTAAAGTAACACAAACAAGGAAAAATGCAACATACTAAATTGTGCTAGACAATAGCTGCTTTTTAATTCAAATTTTTCTAACTTTTAGAAAAGTTCAGACACAGGCTTTAATATTATCTTGGCACTTGTTACTGTATATAAATTAATGAGATATTGCCTCCTCTATCAGACATACTCCCCAGAGATATGAACCATGTCTTATCTCTAGCATCTGGTTATAGTAGATACTCAACAAATTCAGTGTTTAATGAGATCAGTGAGAACCATGTATTAAAGATAAGGAAGGAAGCATTTTTTTCTCATATAATAGTGAGAGAATACTGACAACCTTTGCTTATATAATAGTGAGAATATTGGTCACTTTACTGGGACCTCTCTTACTAGACTGGAAGGTATGTGTGTTGAATAAAGCTCTTTCACAACTAATTATCTTACTCATCTGTAAAACAACCTAGTAAGGTAAATAAGATCTGGATAGGTCAAATAAATTACTAGAGTTGATGGGTACCTAAAGCTATACAGATGGGATTCAAAACTAGATATTCTAACTACCTAGGATAAAAATGGCACTTAGAAAGAAATCCCACCCAAGAGGTGTTATAATCATCAAAGTAATGGTCAAGGAGAAGACAAATGCACATCAAAAGAAGAACCCACAGGACTTACTGACTGACTATAAGGAAAGCATGAGGATGAGTCAGAAATAACTCCAAGACTTCAGACTTGGAAGAATAGTGGTAGCACTGACAGACACAGGTAAACTGAAAACTACCTGGAGTGGGGATGGGGGAGGTGTTTAGGACAGATGGATTAGATAAGCTCAGAAATCATGAATTTGACATGATAGTAAACTTCTATTATGTGAGTAAAAATGTGGCATGAAAGCTTGGGTATAAACACGCAAGGGTTACATAGATGTGGGAATCATCAGCTTCTGTATAAGTGATAATGCACTAGGTTAAAAGTACTTGCAGTAAAAATACCAGTGAGGTCTTCTTTTTTTTTAAGTAAAATATAATTCATTCTTTTTCCCTTGTCACCTTTCCTACCTGGATAATTCAGTTCAACAACCATTAAGTGAGTATAAGCTGATTGGCAGAAGTGACAACAGTGGTCCAACACAGGCTTTTGGAGTCCAAGTGGTATGAGAAAGGTGTCACTAAGGGGAAAAAGTCTGCACAGGTGGGTGGCCTGACATGGAGTGCTATAGCCCCAGTGGATTGAGGAGAGCTTCTACATGGGGGACTGGAATGGCAGGGAGCAGGGAAAATGAGGGTGCCCATGTGATGGAGCAAGGCAATGGAGCGGGGGAAAGGCAGTGCAGGAGAGCATGGCAGTGAGGGCTCCCAAAGTAGGCAGAGGATACTTATCGCAAGTGGAGGGACAGTGGCTCTGCACTGAGTTCCAGACCCAAAAGGGAGAGCAGGGTGGAGGGACAGGGACCCAGCACAGTTTGAGACTCAGTGGGGCCAGTGTGGGTGAGGAGGCAGTATGGTGCAAACAGTCAAATCCCAAAAAGATGAGGAAGGCATCCTTGCAGAGTATGTGGTGGAAAATGGGGAGAACTATCTCAGAAACAAGAGATTATATAAGAGGATTGATTAAATAGGGGGATAGATCAAATATACAGGAAGACAGCAAGGTATGTCATAATCAGAGAAAAGAGTTACAAATACAGAAAGAAAACTATAATAAATATTATGCTTCTGAATAGAATTGAAGATACTGTTAGTAACTTAAAGTTTACAGTATATGTATTCAGACAAATTTCTAGGTAAATGATGCATGTATATGTGTACACACATACATGTTTCCCCACATATTAAAGTAGAGTATTCCTATGAACCTTTCCTAAGCCAAAATGGCATAAAGGAAAGCAGTTACCATTAGTTTCTATGGAAAAAATTTTTCAGTGTTCCTAAACCCCCCAAAAAAAACTTTCTTAGGTTTTTCTGACACCTTAGGACACATCTTGCTGACAGATGCACAAAACAAACACAGATCAAGCACAGATGCTCACAGACACAGTTCACAGCTATGGCAGCTTTGAGTGTAGTCCTGGGGAAGGAGCTGGGTGGGGCCACTATTGCTGCTCGGGGTGTGAACTGCCTCTATAACAGCTTGCTGGAAAACAAATGTGCAACACTATGTTTGCTTTTCACCTTTTTCATAAAATCCTTTTCAGTTTCCTTTCAGTTAGTGAAAACAAGTACTAATGTAAGTTTCTCATAAAAGCAAAGTGGCATTAATGCGAACTTTCAAAAAGCAGGGGATACCTGTATGCACAAACATCATCTGGCTCTATCCACTGAGTGCCCAGTAATAGCAACACCCTAATGAATACATGTAATGATTCTAAATATCACTCTGCACTAAAAGAGCTCCACAAAACAATGACTGGTTCCAGGGTTCAGGGAAGGGAAAGTTTAAGATGAGCTCAGAATACCTTCTCATAGTACTCAAAGAATAATGGAGAAATGGCAAAATGACACAAAGGCCAGTGTGAAAGGCTCTCACAGGTTAAATCTGGGACAAACTGAACATCAAAATAATGATAATAATGGATTATAATGGAAACAGGCAAACTTTAACATGTCCCCCAACGATCCCTACCTCCTGGTATCCATTAAACCTTGTGTAACCCTGTCCTCTCGAGTATGAGATGGACTTGCTTCTAGGTTATATAAGATTATAACTTCCACCTTACTAACACACTATATTGCCTTCTTTGCTCACATGCTCTGCTGAAGCAGTCAGTCATACTGGAAAGGTCCACATGGCAAGGAGCTGAAGGTGGGCTCCAACCAACAGCCAGCTAGGAATTGAGGCTCTCAATCCAACAGAAAAGAATTCTGCCAAAAAAACATGTAAGCTTGGAAGTTGATCTTTCCCCACTAAAGCCTTCAAGTGAGAACTCAGAACAAGGGAACACCTTGATTACAGCCTTGTGAGAGATCTTGAAACAAAGAACCCAGGTCAGCAATGCCCAGACTCCTAGCCCAAAGAAACTGTGATATAATAAAAGTGTGTTCTCTTTTATTCAACATAGTACTGGAGGTCCTAGCCACGGCAATCAGACAACACACAGAAATAAAAGGCAACTGGATTGGTAAGGAAGAAGTTAAACTGTCACTGTCTGCAGAAAACATGATATTGTACATTAAAAAAACATTAAAAATCCACCCAAAAACTACTAGAACTAATAGCTGAATTCAGCAAAGTTGCAGGATACAAAACAAATACACAGAAATCTGTTGCATTCCTATACACACACACACACACACACACATACACACACACACAGACACACACACACTAATGATGAAATAGCAGAAAGAGAAATTAGGAAAACAAGTCCATTTACAAATGCATCAAAAAGAATAAAATACATGGGAATAAACCTAATCAAGGAGGAGAAAGACCTATACCCTAAAAACTACAAGATACTCTTAAGAGAAACTAAAGAAGACACCAATAAATGGAAATTCATCCTATGCACATGGACAGGAAAATTAATATCATGAAAATGGCCATCCTACCTAAAGCAATCTACAGATTCAATGCAATCCCAATCAAAATACCAACAGCATTCTTCAATGAACTGCAACAAATAGTTCTAAAACTCATATGGAAAAAATAAAAGACCCCAAATAGCCAAAGCAATCCTGAGAAGGAAGAATAAAGTGGGGGGAATTATGCTTCCTGACTTCAAACTCTACTACAAATCCACAGTAATCAAGACAATTTCGTACAGGCACAAGTACAGACCCACAGACCAGTGGAACAGAATAGAGAGCCCTGATATAAACCCAAGCATATATGGTCAATTAATATACAATAAAGGAACAATGGATATACAAGGGGGAAATGAGAGCTTCTTCAACAACTGGTGTTGGCAAAACTGGACAGCTACATGCAAGAGAATGAAATTGGATTACTGTCTAACTCCATACACAAAAGTAAACTCAAAATGGAGCAAAGACCTGAACATAAGTCATGAAACCATAAAAACTCTTAGAAGAAAACATAGGCAAAAATCTCTTGAATATAAACATGAGCAATTTATTACTGAATACATCTCCTCAGGCAAGGGAAACAAAAGCAAAAATGAACAAATGGGAGTACATCAAACTAACAAGCTTCAGTACAACAAAGGATACCATCAGCAGAACAAAAAGGCATCCTACAGTATAGGAGAATATATTTGTAAATGACATCAATAAGGGGTTAACATCCAAAGTATATAAAGGACTCACACACTTCAACAACCAAAAAGCAAATAACCCTATTAAAAAAGGGGGTTGAGGAAGATACAACAATCGAAAATCCATCAACATCATCCACTACATCAACAAAAAGAAGGACAAAAACCACATGTTCATCTCCGTAGATGCTGAAAGGCATTTGACAAAATTCAACATCCATTCATGATAAAAACTCTCAACAAAATAGGTATAGAGGGCAAGTACCTCAACATAATAAAGGCCACATATGAAAAACCAACAGCCAACATTATACTTAACAGTGAGAAGCTGAAAGATTTTCCTTTAAGATCGGGAACAAGGCAAGGATGCCCACTCTTCCCACTTTTATTCAGCATAGTTCTGGAGGTCCCAGCCACGGCAATCAGACAACACAAAGAAATAAAAGGTATCCAGATAGGCAAGAAAGAAGTCAAACTGTCCCTGTTTGCAGAAGATATAATATTATACATAAAAAACCCTAAAGAATCCACTCCAAGACTATGAGATCTAATATCTGAATTCAGCAAAGTTGCAGGATAAAAATTAATACACAGAAATCTGTTGCATTCCTATACACTAACAATGAACTAGCAGAAAGAGAAATCAGGAAAAAATTTCATTCACAATTACATCAAAAAGAATAAAATACTTAGGAACAAACCTAACCAAGGAAGTGGAAGACCTATACCCTGAAAACCACAGGACACTCTTAAAAGAAATTAAACAGGACACTAATAAATGGAAATTCATCCCATGCTCCTGGCAAGGAAGAATTAATAGTGTCAAAATGGCCATCATGCCTAAAGCAATCTACAGATTCAGTGCAATCCCTATCAAAATACCTACAGCATTCTTCAATGAACTAGAGCAAATAGTTCTAAAATTCATATGGAACCACAAAAGAACCCAAATAACCAAAGAAATCCTGAGAAGGAAAAATAAAACGGGGAACTACGCTCCCTGACTTCAAGCTCTACTACAAAGCCACAGTAATCAAGACAATTTGATACTAGCACAAGAACAGACCCATAGACCAGTGGAACAGAATAGAGTCCAGATACAAACTCAAGCATATATGGTCAATTAATATATGATAAAGGAGCCATGGATATACAATGGGGAAATGATAGCTTCTTCAACAGCTGGTGTTGGCAAAACTGGACAACTATATGTAAGAGGATGAAACTGGATTACTGTCTAGCCCCATACATAAAAGTAAACTCTGAATAGGTCAAAGACCTGAATGTAAGTCATGAAACCATAAAACTCTTAGAAAAAAATATAGGCAAAAATCTCTTGGACATAAATATGTGCAACTTCTTCATGAACATATCTCCCTGGGCAAGGGAACCAAAAGCAAAAATGAACAAGTGGGACTACATCAAACTAAAAAGCTTCTGTACAGCAAAGGATACCATCAGGAGAACAAAAAGACATTCTACAGTATGGGAGGATATATTCATAAATGACATATTTGATAAGGGGTTGACATCCAAATTATATAAAGAGCTCATACACCTCAACAAACAAAAAGCAAATAATCCAATTAAAAAATGGGCAGAGGAATCTACCTACCACTTCAGCATTTTATTTTAAAAAATAATAATAATAATAATAAGGGAGAAATGTGGGATTCACATATAAATCAAGTATAAAAATCAAACGAATAATCATATCTGACATGATTGTTTATAGTTCATGATGCGTGATCAAAACCAAAAGTTTCTGCGATATGACTGCCCTTGCACTGTTCACCATGTAAGAATTTATTCACTATGTAAGAACTTGCTCACCATGTAAAAATAAAATAAAATAAAATAAAATAAAATAAAATAAAATAACATAAAATAAAATAAAACAAAACAAAACAAAATAAAATAAAATAAAGTAGTTACTGGTGCTGATAAAAAAAAAAACGGGCAGAGGAGCTGAACAGACAGTTCTCCAAAGAAGAAATTCAGACAGACAACAGGCACATGAAAAGATGCTCCACATCACTAATCATCAGAGAAATGCAAATTAAAACCATAATGAGATATTACCTCACACCAGTTAGGATGGCCAACATCCAGAAGACAAACAACAAATGTTGGCGAGGACGTGGAGAAAGGGGAACACTCCTACACTGCTGGTGGGAATGTAAACTAGTTCAACCATTGTGGAAAGCAGTATGGAGGTTCCTCAAAAAACTAAAAATAGAAATACCATTTGACCCAGGAATATTGCTCCTAGGAATTTACCCTAAGAATGCAGCAGCCCCGTTTGAAAAAGACATATGCACTCCTATGTTTATTGCAGCACTATTTACAATAGCCAAGAAATGGAATCAACCTAAGTGTCCATCAGTAGATGAATGGATAAAGAATATGTTGTACACATACACAATGGAATATTATTCAGCCATAAGAAGTAAACAAATCCTACCATTTGCAACAACATGGATGTAGCTAGAGGGTATTATGCTCAGTGAAATTAGCCAGGCAGAGAACGACAAGTACCAAATGATATCACTCATATGTGGAATATAAGAACAAAGAAAAAACTGAAGGAACAAAACAGCAGCAGACTCACGGAACCCAAGAATGGACTAACAGTTACCAAAGGGAAAGGGATTGGGGAGGATGAGTGCGAAGGGAGGGATAAGGGGGAAAACAGGGCTTTACAATTAGCACACATAACGTAGGGGGTTGGGACATGGGGAAGGTAGTATGTACAGAGAAGACAAGTAATGATTCTATAGCATCTTATTACACTGATGGACAGTGACTGTAATGGGGTATGTGAGGGGGACTTGATAATAGGGTGAATCTAGTAACCATAATGTTGTTTAAGTAATTGTACATTAATGATATCAAAATTAAAAAATTTTTTTAAAAAGGGTGTGTAGGATCTGAACAGACACCTCTCCAAAGAAGAAATTCAGATGGCCAAAACGCATATGAAGAGATGCTCCACATCGCTAATTACCAGGGAAATGCAAATTCAAACCACAATGAGATATCACCTCACACCAATTAGGTTGGCCAACATCCAAAGACAAGGAACAACAAATGCTGGGGAGGATGCAGAGAAAGGGGAACCCTCCTACACTGTTGGTGGGAATGCAAATTAGTTCAACCATTGTGGAAAGCAATATGGAGGCTCCTCAAAAAACTAAAAATAGAAATACCGTTTGACCCAGCAATTCCACTCTTAGGAATTTACCCAAAAAACCAAGATCTCAGATTCAAAAAGACATATGCACCCCTATGTTTATCGCAGCACTGTTTACAATAACCATGATATGGATGCAACCTAAGTGTCCATCAGTAGATGGATGGATGAAGATGTGTAATATTATTCAGTCATATGAAGAAAACAAATCCTACCATTTGCAACAACATGGATGGAGCTAGAGGGTATTATGCTCAGTGAAATCAGCCAGGTGGAGAAAGACAAGTACCAAATGATTTCACTCATTTGTGGAGTATAACAGCAAAGCAAAACTGAAGGAACAAAACAACAGCAGACTCACAGACTCCAAGAAGGGTCACCAAAGGGAAGGGGGTGTGGAGAGGGTATGGGAAGGGAGGGAGAAGGGGATTAAAGGGCATTATGATTAACACACATAATGTAGGGAGGGGGGTCATGGGGAAGGCAGTATAGCACAAAGAAGAGAAGTAGTGACTCTATAGCATCTTACTACACTAATGGACAGTGACTGCAATGGAGTGTGGGGGAGACTTGATAATATGGGTGAATGTAGTAACCACAATGTTGCTCATGTGAAAACTTCATAAGATTGTATATCAATGATACCTTAATAAAAAAATTACAAAAAAATAAGTATATATCTGTCAATAATCACCTTAAATGTAAATAGACTGAATGCACCAATCAAAAGACAGAGTGGCAGAATGGATAAGGAAACAAGACCCATCTATATGCTGCTTACAAGAGACTCATTTCAGACCCAAAGACATACACAGACTAAAATGAAGGGATGGAAAAAGATATTCCACACAAATAATGGGGAGAAAAAAGCAAGAGTAGCAGTATCAGACAAAATTGATTTTAAAACAAAGAAAATAGTAAGAGTCAAAGCAGATATTACATAATGATAAAGGGATAAGTTCAACAAGAGGATATAACCATTATAATATGTATGCACCCAACATAGGGGCATCTAAATATGTAAAACACACACTAACAGAATTAAAGGAGGAAAGAGATTGCAACACACTCATTTTAGGAGACTTTAACACACCACTCACAACAATATATCAGTCAGACAGAAAATAAATAAGGAAACAGAGATACTGAACAATACATTAGATGAAATGGATTCAAAAGGTATCTACAGAAGACACCATCCAAAATCAGCAAGATACACATTCTTCTCAAGTGTACATGGAACATTCTCCAGAATAGCCACATATATAGGCCACAAGAAGAGCCTCAATAAATTTTAAAAGATTGCAATTTTATCAAGCAGCTTCTCAGATGACAATGGTATGCAACTAAAAAGAAATTACACAAAGAAAATAAAAAAAACTTACAAACACATGGAGGCTAAACAACGTGCTTTTCAATAATCAATGGATCAGTGAACAAATTAAAACAGAAATCAAGCAATACATGGAGACGAAAACAAAACAAAACAGCCCAAAATCTGTGGGACATGGCAAAGGAAGACTTACCTCAAGAAACAAGAACAATCCCAAATAAACAGTGTAAAGTCACAATTAAAGAAACTAGAAAAAGAACAAATGAAACCCAAAGTCAGTAAAAGGAGATATTTCACTAAGCATAATAATCAGAGCAGAAATAAATAAAATAATAATAAAACAAAAGAAAAAAATCAATGAAACCAGGATCTGGTTCTTTGAGAAAATAAACAAAAAATAAAAGGGCTGAAATTAGGAATTCTTAACATTGGTTTACGAACAGATTAGACACAGAGCAAGTGAAAATTCATGAACAGGAAGATAGGCCAGTAGACAATAACTGGGCTGAAACAAAGATAAAGGATAGGAAAATATCAAAAAGAATTTAAGAGATATAAGTGATGCAGTGAGAATAAACGTATATTTGGACTCCCAGAAGGAAAGAGAAAAAATAGAGTAGAAGCAACCCTTAAAGATATAATAAAAATTTTCAAAACCTGATGAAAATTATCAAGCCTCAGAGTCAAAAATCTCTAAAAACACACAAAGCAGGTATCTTTTCTATGGTGAACTGTCACTCTTAGTTTAGATCAGGTTTATCCTTTGGACTTTCAACATTGCAAAATATCTCTAAAAAGTTCTTTAATACAAAGTTTTTTGCCTTTAACATGAGGTTTTTCCTCTAGAACATCTTCACCTTTTTTGTCATAACCACTTTCCTATTTTATGCTAATAAATTCACCTTCACTAAGTATAGAGTCTATTAAATGGTGTTTGTTTCAACATTTCTATGGTCAGCTATTTTCTCTATAACTCCATTTACCCTCAGCTCAAATTTCAATTAAAGTATTATCACTTCTTGTTACTTGATGTTTCATCTTGTGGGCCAATTGCCTCTTTCAATTACCCATTTTTGTAAAATATCATGTGGATTTAACACTGGGCTTGGACTATACACCATGCTGTCTATGCATAAACTTAACAGATGTGCAGTGACTAATCACCAATAAACATTGAAAGAAGTGACTGATCATGAAGTGCATCTGTTTTCTACATACTGATTTTGGACTACAGTGTTAGCAATGAAGCCATACTTCACAAAAATTACTCAGTTAATATACTATGGTAACTGAAGTTTGAACCATGTTTTAGGAGAACTTGCATTATTTAACTAAACTGTAGTAACTGAAATGTGTGTTTATTAGAACAATGCAAAGTGAAGACTTCTAGTACATTAAATTAAAAAAAAAATAGAGACTCTAAGTAAAAGAAGAACATCAGATTTCAGCTTCCACCATGAGGGAGTAGCTGGTATCAAACTTGCTCTCCAGTCACAGACAAAAAAAACTAGACAAAAAAGCGAAACATATATAAGACACTGGACATCAGGCAGTGTCATACTGCACTCCCTAAAAGACAGGCAATAAATGAAGTGACAGTAAAATCATTCTGGTCTTGTATTTTGAGGCACTTTCCAGTCCGTGGCACAAAAAAGAGGAATCCAAACAGAGCAAAATGGGACCACATACTGAGGAAACAGAGAACAGAATTTGGGGATGATAAAGAATCTAGATTTGGTTAGGCAGAGTATTGAAGAATGGATCATGCAGAAAAAAAGTCCCAGGTATCTGAACATGGGACCCCTTAAGTCTGTTCCTGAACACTATGTACTGTTTCCATAGGGTAAAACTCTACAAGGTGAGGCAAATAACAATAAGGGAGCCATAGGCTCAACAACTCCTAGAACCCACAGATCTAGGGAACTTTTCTGTTCTGACCAGCCAGAATGCAGAAGCTTAAATGAACACTTGGGACATTTAGTAGGAGCCCCAGAAAGCTCACACCTCATATGTAGTGATAAACTACACTAGTATAAAGTTACACTAAACCTACTCTTATAAAGCTCAAAATCAAGCCACAAGAGCATCAAGGTGATCTGTAAGAAACCTAACCACTGGCTGAGATAAACTCAGTATTCTTTTTAAAAGACCATAAAATACAAATATTGAATAATGTAACATTCACAATGTCTACATCTAAAAATTAGATGAGACAAGAAATGGTAAAATGTGACCGATAATTAGGAGGAATATCAGTTATGAAGCAGATTCAGAAATGATAGAGATGATAGGATTAGCAGACCAAAATATTAAAAATAGCTATTATAACATGAACACAGTGAAGAGAATTGTAGGGTATTAAAAAATGAATGAAATAAAACCTCCAGAGAAATGAAATAAAATCTCTGAAATGGTAATCTCATGAGATGGATTAATAGCTGATCAAACACTATAGAAGAAAATATTAGTGAAATGGAAGAAACAGCAATATGCAAAATAAAGCACTAAGAGAAAAAAACACTAAAAAAAATTTAACATCTCAGTGACCTGTGGGAAATAATCAAGTGATCCAACATATGTGTAACTGGTGTCTCACAAAGAAAACAAGTGGGGGGGGTGGGGCGCAAGGCAAAAACATAATATATATTAGGAAAATATGTTTCCAGTTACATTTTGAAAATGAGAATAGATATAATCTATACAAAAATATTAAAAATGCCAGAAATATAAATATGTGGGTAAATATTTTTAAAATATTTTTCATTTTGAAATTGATTTAAAAAATAAGCAATTTAAGCAAAAAGACTAAATTATGATATTCATAATATATTTGGAAACAAAACATAAACAACATGAAAGGTAGGAGGAGGAAATGGAAATACATCACTGTAAAGTAAAATATTTCAAGGACTGTGATCAATTATTGTATATTGTTTTGCAAATCATATATCTGATAAGAGTCTAGTATCTACAATATATAAAACACCTTTATGACTCAATAACAGAGAAACAACCCAATCAAAAAATGGGCAAAGAATCTGAACAGGTATTTCTCCAAAGAAGAAACACAAATAGACATAAAATAGCTGCTCAACATCATTACTTATTAGGGAAAAGAAAACCAAGGTGCCCTTCACACCCACTAGGTTGGTAATAAAAAATAAATAAATAAACCAGAGCCATAGGGTTCTTTCAGGAGAAAAGCAGGCCAGGACATCCAGATGGACTAGAAGAAACTTTATCATCAAAGTCCTATCCAGTTTCAAAAGCTTTTGAAATTACAATTTAAAAAAACCAAACAGAACTAGAACAGAAAATAACAAGTTGTGGTGAGGATGTGGAGAAACTGGAATCCCTCAAACACTGCTAGTGGGAATATAAAATTTCAGCCACTGTGGAAAACATACGGGCAGTTCCTCAAAAACCTAAGCATAGAATTACTCTATGACTATTCTAGCAGTTCCACTCTTGGTTATATTCCCAAAAGAGCTGAAAACAGGTACTCAATTATATACACACACATTTATAACAACCTTATTTGTAATAACCAAATAGAAGAAACAACCTAAATGTTCACCAACAATGAACAGATGAACTGTGATATATACACACAACTGAATAACATTCAGCCATAAAAATGAAGTCCTGATACAAGCTACAAGACGGATGAACCTCAAAAACATGCCAAGTGAAAGAAGTCAGATACAAAAGGTCACATATTGTATGATTCTACTTATATGAAATATCCAGAATAGGTGAATACAGATTGGTAAATGCCAAGACCTGGAGGGATAAGGGAATAGAAAGAAACTAGTTAATGGATATGAAGCTTTACTCGTAGTGATGGAAATGTTTTGGAACTAGATATTGGCAGTGATTATATAACATTCTAAATGTACTAAACACCATTAAATTGTTCACTTTAAAATGGCTAAGGATCATGGGAAGATGGTGGCGTGAGCAGTTCAGAGGAAATCTCCTCCCCAAAACATATATATTTATGAAAATACAATAAATATAACTATTCCTAAATAGACACCAGTGAATGCAGTACAACAGCCAGGATACATCTACATCTGTGAAAACTCAACATCACACGAAAGGGGTAAGGCCGTGGTCAGGCGGGACTCAAAACGCTCCCCAACCCCAGAAGCCAGCAGGAAGAAAGGAGTCAGAACGGGGAGGGAGTGAAAGCCCAGCACTGATAAACAACCAGCTCTAGAAATCTGCACCCAGAGCACAGATACAAGGTGCATGGGGTGCTGGATATTAGAGAAATGGAAAAGCAAAACCTGTGGGCAGCGCCCCCAAGACAAAAGAAAAGCAAGTGCTTAAAGAGAGAGGGACCCCATAGCTGGATGAAGTCATCCCAACACACTTAGCCAGCAGCTGGGAATTCTGGGGAACCTTGGACGCCCTAAACCCCGGGAGGCAGCGCAACTCTGAAGCCCCTCATGGCACTAAGCAGACTGCCAGTCGTTCCTCCAACTGGCGCAGATCCCGACACACCGGCCCAGTAGTGGGAGAGTGGTAGCGCGTGCCAGGGGCGGCTGCACCGGAAGGGACCAGGAGCAGATCATGTGTGCCAACGGCACCAGAGGAGACCAGGAGAGGCTTGTGCAAGCCCGCAGCGGCGGCAACCGAACAGCCCGGGTACAGCTTGCGCGCACCAGCGGCAGTGGAGCCAGAGGAGCCCAGTAGAGGCCCACGCGGGAGAGCCCCACGTGCACCTGCAGCGAAGCCAGAGGGAGCAGGCATCCTTCCAGCAGCCGACCGGAATCCCAGCCCAAAGCACAACCACCCAGGCCAGACCCAAACGCCGGTGCTGGGACACAGCTGCCCAGCAGGGGCGCCGCTATCATGGAGGAGCGCACCTGGCATGCCTGCCACACCCCACAGGGATCTGCGCTGCTGTGTGGAGACCCTGCACACAGCAACTTAGGGGACTAACCCGGTGGTTGCTCCAGGAGTGCGCGTAACCGACACAGGCAGCGGAGAAGGGCAAGGCATCCAGCAAGCAGAAAGGACTTAATTCTCCCAGCTGACACACCCACAACCTCCCTACAGCCACCGCTATCACCATGAAAAGGCAAAAAAATTTAGTCCAGTCCAAGATAGTTCAGACAACACCTGAAAGAGGAGCTGCAGAGACAGACCTAATCAGTCTCCCTGAAAAAGAATTCAAAATAAAAATCATAAACCTGCTGACAGAGCTGCAGAGAAATATGCAAGAGCTAAGGGATGAAGTCCAGAGGGAGATTACAGATGTCTGGAGGGAGATTACAGAAGTGAAACAAACTCTGGAAGGATTTATAAGCAGAATGGATAAGATGCAAGAGGCCACTGATGGAATAGAAACCAGAGAACAGGAATGCATAGAAGCCGACGCAGAGAGAGATAAAAGGATCTCCAGGAATGAAACAGTATTAAGAGAACTGTGTTACCAATCCAAAAGGAACAATATCCACATGAATAGGGGTACGAGAAGAAGAAGAGAGAGAAAAAGGGATAGAAAGTGTCTTTGAAGAAATAATTGCTGAGAACTTCCCCAAACTGGGGGAGGAAATAGTTGTTCAGACTACGGAGGCACACAGAACTCCTGAGAGATGGGACCCAAAGAGGACAACACCAAGACACATGATAATTAAAATAGCAAAGATCAAGGATAAGGACTATTAAAGGCAGCCAGAGAGAGAAAAAAGGTCACCTACAAACGAAAACCCATCAGGCTATCATCAGACTTCTCAACAGAAACCTTACAGGCCAGAAGAGAATGGCATGATATATTTAATGCAATGAAACAGAAGGGCCTTGAACCAAGGATACTGTATCCAGCACGGTTATCATTTAAATATGAAAGAGGAATTAAACAATTCCCAGACAAGCAAAAGTTGAGGGCATTTGCCTCCCACAAACCACCTCTACAGGGTATCTTAGAGGGACTGCTCTAGATGGGAGCACTCCTAAAAAGAGCATAGAACAAAACACCCAACATATGAAGAATAGAGGAGAAGGAATAAGAAGGGAGAGAAATAATAATCAGACTGTGTTTATAATAGCTCAATAAGTGAGTTAAGTTAGACAGTAAGGTAGTAAACAAGCTAACCTTGAACCTTTGGTAACCACAAATCTAAAGCCTGCAATGGCAATAAGTACATATCTTTCAATACTCACCCTAAATGTAAATGGACTAAATGCACCAATCAAAAGACACAGAGTAACAGAATGGATAAAAAAGCAAGATCCATCTATATGCTGCTTACAAGAGACTCACCTCAAACCCAAAGACATGCACAGATTAAAAGTCAAGGGATGGGAGAAACAAGATGGCGGCGTTAGTAGAGCAGTGGAAATCTCCTCCCATAACCATATATATTTTTGAAAATACAACAAATACAACTATCCCTAAAAGAGAGACCAGAAGACACAAGACAACAGCCAGACTACATCCACCCACGAGAACCCAGCGCCTCGTGAAGGGGGTAAGACAGAAGCTGTGGCCCAGCGGGACCCAAGCACCCCTCACCCCAGCTCCCGGCGGGAGGAAAGGAGTCAGACTGGGGAGGGAGAGGGAGCCCAGGACTGCTAATCACCCAGCCCTAGCCATCCACGCCAGAGCGCAGACACACAGTGCGTGCTTTGGGTGCTGAAAACTAGGGAAACAGGACACTAAGACCTGTGAGCGGGTCCCCACAGCCAGCGCACATGGGACAAAGAAAAGGGAGTGCTTTATGAAAGTCTTAAAGGGACAGGGACCCCAAAGCTGGATGGAAGCGCCCTGGGACACTTAGCCCAGCAGCTGCAAATCCCGGGGAACTCTGGGTGCCCAAACCCCCACAGCGCAACTCAGAAGCCCATCACGGTGATAAACAGCCTCCCGCCTGTTCCCCCTCCAATGCGGCTCCTCCATATTGGAGCAACAGCCTGAGGCAAGCCACACCCACAGCAACTGCAGAGCTAAATAAATTCCATAGTGGCCGGGCAAGATCAGAAGCCCCATCTGCATGCAGCTGCCCAGCACAAGCCACTAGAGGCCGCGTGTTCTCCCAGGAGAGAAAGGCCATAAACTGCGAAGAAAGGATTTTCTCTTACACAACACCCACGCCAGCTCCCCACAAATATATCTGTCACCATGAAAAGGCAGAAGAAATTGATACAGACCAAGATCACAGAGGTAAACCCTGAGAAGGAGATAGACCTAACCAGTCTTCCTGAAAAAGAATTAAAAATAGAGCTCATAATCATGCTGTTGGAGCTGCAGAGAAATATGCAAGAGCTAAGGGATGAAGTCCGGAGGGAGATTAGAGATTTCCGGAGGGAGATTACAGAAATGAAACAATCTCTGGAAGGATTTATAAACAGAATGGATAAGATGCAGGAGGCCACTGATGGAACAGAAACCAGAGAACAGGAACACACTGAAGCTGACGCAGAGAGAGATAAAAGGATCTCCAGGAATGAAACAATATTAAGAGAACTGTGTGACTAATCCAAAAGGAATAATATCTGCATTATAGGGGTACCAGAAGAAGAAGAGAGAGAAAAAGGAATAGAAAGAGTATTTGAAGAAATAATTGCTGAAAACTTCCCCAAACTGGGGGAGGAAATAATTGATCAGACCATGGAAGTGTACAGAACTCCCAACAGAAAGGACCCAAGGAGGACAACACCAAGACACATTATAATTAAAATGGAGAAGATCAAGGACAAGGACAGAGTTTTAAAGGCAGCTAGAGAGAGGAAAAAGGTCACCTACAAAGGAAACCCCATCAGGCTATCATCAGACTTCTCAACAGAAACCTTCCAGGCCAGAAGAGAATGGCATGATATATTTAATGCAATTAAAGAGAAGGGCCTTGAACCAAGAATACTGTATCCAGCATGACTATCATTTAAATATGAAGGAGGGATTAAACAATTCCCAGACAAGCAAAAGTTGAGGGAATTTGCCTCCCACAAACCACCTCTACAGGGTATTTTAGAGGGACTGCTGTAGATAGGAGCACTTCTAAGACTAAATAGATGTCACCAGAGAAAATAAAATCACAGCAAAGAAAGCAGACCAACCAAATACAAACTAAAGGCAAAAAATAAAATCAACTACCCACAAAAGCAGTTAAAGGAAACACAAAAGAGCACAGAATAAAACAACCAACATATAAAGAACGGAGGAGGAGGACTAAGAAGGGAGAAAAATAAAGAATGACCAGACAGTGTTGAAAGTAGCTCAATAAGCAAGTTATGTTAGACAGTAAGATAGTAAAGAAGCTAACCTTGAACCTTTGGCAACCACGAATCTAAAGCCTGCAATGGCAATAAGTACATATCTTTCAATAATCACCCTAAATGTAAATGGACTGAATGCATCAATCAAAAGACACAGAATAATAGAATGGATAAAAAAGCAAGACCCATCCCTATGCTGCTTACAAGAGACTCACCTCAAACCCAAAGACTATAGGAACAAAGAAAGACTGAAGGAACAAAACAGCACCAGAATCATAGAACCTAAGAATGGACTAACAGTTACCAAAGGGAAAGGAACTGGGGAGAAAGGGAGGGAAGGGAGGGATAAGAGTGGGGAAAAAGAAAGGGGACATTATGACTAGCATGTATAATGTGGGGGGGCGGGGCATGGGGAGGGCTGTGCAACACAGAGAAGACAAGTAGTGATTCTACAGCATATTACTATGCTGATGGACAGTGACTGTAATGGGGTATGTGGGGGGGATTTGGTGTAGGGGGGACCCTAGTAAACATCATATTCTTCATGTAATTGTAGATTAATGAAAACAAAATTAATTAATTAATTAATTTTTAAAAAGTCAATGGATGGAAAAAGATATTTCATGCAAACAACACAGAGAAAAAAGCAGGTGTTGCAATACTAGTATCAGACAAAATAGACTTCAAAATAAAGAAAATAACAAGAGATAAAGAACATTACATAATGATAAAGGGCTCAGTCCAACAAGAGGATATGACCATTATAAACATATATGCACCCAATACAGGAGCACCACTATATGTGAAACAAATACTAACAGAATTAAAGGAGGAAATTGAACGCAATGCTTTTTTAGGAGACTTTCACACACCACTCATTCCAAAGGACAGATCCACCAGACAGAAAATAAGTAAGGACACAGAGGCACTGAACAACACACTAGAACAGATGGACCTAATAGACATCTATAGAACTCCACATCCAAAAGCAACAGGATACACATTCTTCACAAGTGCACATGGAACATTATCCAGAATAGACCACATACTAGGCCACAAAAAGAGCCTCAGTAAATTCAAGAAGATTGAAATCCTACCAACCAACTTTTCAGACCACAAAGGTATAAAACTAGAAATAAATTGTACAAAGAAAGCAAAAAGGCTCACAAACACATGGAGGCTTAACAACATGCTCCTAAATAATCAATGGATCAATGACCAAATTAAAATGGAGATCCAGCAATATATAGAAACAAATGACAACAACAACACAAAGCCTCAACTTCTGTGGGACACAGTGAAAGCAGTCTTAAGAGGAAAGTATATAGCAATCCAGGCATATTTAAAGAAGGAAGAACAATCCCAAATGAATAGCCTAACATCACAATTATCGAAACTGGAAAAAGAAGAACAAATGAGGTCTAAAGTCAGCAGAAGGAGGGACATAATAAAGATCAGAGAAGAAATAAATAAAATTGAGAAGAATAAAACAATACCAAAAATCAATGAAACCAAGAGCTGGTTCTTCGAGAAAATAAACAAAATAGATAAGCCTCCAGCCAGACTTATTAAGAGAAAAAGAGACTCAACACACATCAACAAAATCAGAAACAAGAAAGGAAAATTCATGATGGACCCCACAGAAATACAAAGAATTATGACAGAATACTATGAAAACCTATATGCTAACAAGCTGAAAAACCTAGGATAAATGAACAACTTCCTAGAAAAATACAACCTTAAAAGACTGACCCAGAAAGAAATAGAAAATCTAAACAGACCAATTACCAGTAACAAAATTGAAACGGTAATCAAAAAACTACCCAAGAACAAAACCCCCTGGCCAGATGGATTTACCTCGAAATTTTATCAGACATACAGAGAAGACATAATACCCATTCTCCTTAAAGTTTTCCAAAAAATAGAAGAGGAGGAAATCTCCCAAACTCATTCTATGAAGCCAACATCACCCTAATACCAAAACCAGGCAAAGACCCCGCCAAATAAGAAAACTACAGACCAATATCCCTGATGAACGTAGATGCAAAAATACTGAACAAAATATTAGCAACCCGAATTCAAAATTACATCAAGAGGATCATACACCATGACCAAGTAGGATTCATCCCAGGGATGCAAGGATGGTACAACATTCGAAAATCCATCAACATCATCCACCACATCAACAAAAAGAAGGACAAAAACCACATGATCATCTCCACAGATGCTGAAAAAGCATTCAACAAAATTTAACATCCATTCATGATAAAAACTCTCAACAAAATGGGCATAGAGGGCAAGTACCTCAACATAATGAAGGCCATATATGATAAACCCACAGCTAACATCATACTGAACAGCAAGAGGCTGAAAGCTTTTCCTCTGAGACTGGGAACAAGACAGGGATGCCCACTCTCCCCACTGTTATTAAACATAGTACTGGAGGTCCTAGCCACAGCAATCAGACAAAACAAAGAAATACAAGGAATCCAGATTGGTAAAGAAGAAGTCAAACTGTCACTATTTTCAGATGACATGATATTGTACATAAAAAACCCTAAAGACTCCCCTGCAAAACTACTAGAACTAATATCGGAATTCAGCAAAGTTGCAGGATATAAAATTAACACACAGAAATCTGTAGCTTTCCCGTACACTAACAATGAACTAATAAAAATAGAAATCAGGAAAAAAATTTCATTCACAACAGCATCAGAAAGAATAAAATACCTAGGAATAAACCTAAACAAGGAAGTGAAAGACCTATATCCTGAAAACTACAAGACACTCTTAAGAGAAAATAAAGAGGTCACTAACAAATGGAAACTCATCCCATGCTCCTCGCTAGGAAGAATTAATATCTGGTCAAAATGGCCATCCTGCCCAAAGCAATATACAGATTCGATGCAATCCCTATCAAATTATCAACAGCATTCTTCAATGAACTGGAACAAATAGTTCAAAAATTCATATCGAACTGGCAAAGACCCCGAATAGCCAAAGCAATCCTGAGAAGGAAGAATAAAGTGGGGGGGGATCTCGCTCTCCAACTTCAAGCTCTACTACAAAGCCACAGTAATCAAGACAATTTGGTACTGGCACAAGAACAGAGCCACAGACCAGTGGAATGGAATAGAGACTCCAGACATTAACCCAAACATATATGGCCAATTAATATATAATAAAGAAGTCATGGACATACAATGGGGAAATGACAGTCTCTTCAACAGATGGTGCTGGCAAAACTGGACAGCTACATGTAAGAGAATGAAACTGGATCACTGTCTAACCCCATACACAAAAGTAAATTCAAAATGGATCAAAGACCTGAATGTAAGTCATGAAACCATAAAAGTCTTAGAAAAAAACATAGGGAAAAATCTCACGGACATAAACATGAGTGACTTCTTCATGAACATATCTCCCTGGGCAAGGGAAACAAAGGCAAAAATGAACAAGTGGGACTATATCAAGCTAAAAAGCTTCTGTACAGCAAAGGACACCATCAATAGAACAAAAAGGTAAACCTACAGTATGGGAGAATATATTCATAAATGACAGATCCAATAAAGGTTTGACATCCAAAATATATAAAGAGCTCACACACCTCAACGAACAAAATGCAAATAATACAATTAAAAAATGGGCAGAGGAGCTGAACAGACAGTTCTCTAAAGAAAAAATCCAGATGGCCAACAAGCACATGAAAAGATGCTCCACATCGCTAATCATCAGAGAAATGCAAATTAAAACCACAATGAGATATCACCTCACACCAGTAAGGATCGCCATCATCAAAAAGACAAACAACAATAAATGTTGGCGAGGTTGTGGAGAAAGGGGAACCCTCCTACAAAGCTGGTGGGAATGTAAATTAGTTCAACCATTGTGGAAAGCAATATGGAGGTTCCTCAAAAAGCTCAAAATAGAAATACCATTCGACCCAGGAATTTCACTTCTAGGAATTTACCCTAAGAATGCAGCACTCCAGTTTGAAAAAGACAGATGCACCCCTACGTTTATCACTGCACTATTTACAATAGCCAAGATATGGAAGCAACCTAAATGTCCATCAGTAGATGAATGGATAAAGAAGATGTGGTACATATACACAATGGAATATTATTCAGCCATAAGAAGTAAACAAATCCTACCATTTGCAACAACATGGATGGAGCTAGAGGGTATTATGCTCAGTGAAATAAGCCAGGTGGAGAAAGACAAGTACCAAATGATTTCACTTATATGTGGAATATAAGAACAAAGGAAAACTGAAGGAACAAAACAGCAGCAGAATCACAGAACCCAAGAATGGACTAAGAGTTACCAAAGGGAAAGGGACTGGGGAGGATAGGTGGGAAGGGAGGGAGAAGGGCGGGGAAAAAGAAAGAGGGCATTACAATTAGCATGTATAATGCGTGGGGGGCACGGGGATGGCTGTGCAACACAGAGAAGACAAGTAGTGATTTTACAGCATCTTACTACGCAGATGGACAGTGACTGTGAAGGGGCATGTGGCAGGGACTTGGTGAAGGGGTGAGCCTAGTAAACATAATGTTCTTCATGTAATTGTAGATCAATGATATCAAAATAAAAAAAATAATAAAATAATAAATAAAATAAAATAAAATGGTTAATATTATGTCATGTGAATTTCACCTCAATAAGTAATTTTAAAAGCATATTGTACTCTCTAGCGTGACCACTAAAACAAAACAAGACAAAGGTCTCCAATAAGCCAACAGAGAAGATAAAATGGCATATTAAAAAAGAATTCTAAAGAACACGGAAAATTTTTAAACAGAAGTTAAAAACTACCATGGGGAGAAACAGAAACAAACAGCAAAATCATAGATTAAAACTTAACCATACCAGTAACTACTTTAAATATAAATGGTTTAAATATAAATTTTTCAATATAGTGACCACTGGTTACAGGTAGTTACTGAGCATTTGAATAGTGGTTAGTTCAAACTGAGATGTGCTTAACTGTAAAATCACACTGGGTTTGAAGATTTAATAAAAATATTTTTTTAAAAGACAAAATATCTCAACAACTTCATATTGATTACATGTTAAAATTATAATAGTTAAAATATACTGAGATAAAAAAATTATCAAAGTTTCAATGGTTCTACTTTTTGATGTGGCTGTAAGAAAATTTTTAATTATGTACCTGGTTACAATCTGTGGCTAACATTTCTATTGGCCAGTACAAGTCCAAACATTGACAGATTGTTAGCTTGAATTTAAAAGTGAGAAAAAAGATGATATAAAAAGTTCATCATAAGAAAGCTGAAATGGCTATACAACATCAAACTATATTTCAGAACAAGTAATACTAACAGGGATAAAGAAGGCCACTTCATAAAGATAAAGGGGTCAATTCATCAAGAACTAACAATCTTAAAAGTGTATGTACCAACAAAATTTCAAAATACACAAAACAGGAGAATACACAAATCTACAATCATGTTTTGAAGTTTTAACACTCCTCCCTCAGCTACTTGATAGAATAAGTGAAAGAGAACCAAAGAGCACAATTAATGAACTTAACCTAGTGACATACCTAGAATACTGTACCCAACAACTGCAGTTGCTGTTGAGCACACTTGATACATTAACAAAATAGAACTTAAAATGGGCCATGAAGCAAGTATCAACAAATTTCAAAGGACTGAATTTGCATAGAGTATGTTGTTGACAAGCTATAAATCATTATCAAAAAGATAAGTAGAAGGGGTGGTTCCATTTAAGATGGAATAAGTATACTCTTCTATCTCCCACTGAATGCAGCTACTAAAAATGGATAGAATGCATGATGCAGCTATTTGGGGACTCTGAAAAGTAAACAGTAGGTAGACTGGGGAAGAAGACTTCTGCACAGCACTGAATGAACAATGAATTTATTACCTTTTTTTTTTAATTCCTCCAGTATCCACTGGCCTGAATCCCAAAGTAGGTATTGGTGTAGGCAGAGAGATTGAGAAGCCCTCTAGTTCTGACCCAACGAGTGTAGAAGGGGTATCCTAACACTCAGAGAGAGTGGTGGGAGTCCTCCATTTTTCTTTCTTTAAAGTTCTCTCTGTTCTCTCCAAGCAATCCCATGATGAAAGCCACAGTAGAAGCAGGGGCCCATAGGGGCCTAAAACTCTGAAGTAAGGAAACTCTCTTGGATCAGAAGAGCTGTGATCCGAAGACATAATCTCCACTGCTTCTCCCCCTTCCCGCCCCCGCCCCACTCCCTTCATCCTCCTATCACTTAGATCCAGATGCAATAACATATTCAGGTAGAACAGGTTAAATAAAGCCACAGCTTTCTGGTTGGAGGACTGAAAAAGGGAGTCCCAGGGAACTAGATACATGGAGAGGAAGGAGCTCAGGAAAGCAAGCCTATAGATTGGTTTATGAACCCCTGTGATCACCACAAGCTTCACTAATATGGATATGACCCAAAAAACAAGACACAGACTTTGAGAAATGAGCTACAAGACAGACTATCACCCAGATCCCAGACTGGCTACTAGTAGCATACACATGGAACAGATTTTAGTAGCCCTGCGAAGGCTTTAAAAACCAAATGGACACAGAAACCACAACCCCACAGAAAGCTGTCTGAACTTGTAGGCTGAACTCAACTGGGTTGAGAACCTAAAACAAAGACATCAACATTTTCACGAGGATTTAAACAAAACTCAAGAGTCTTATGATATTTTAAAATGTCCAGGATGCAACCCAAAAATAACTTGGAATACAAAAAAGGGGAAATCTCAATTCACATCAACAGATGCCAATTCTAAACTGATACAACTGTTGGAATTACCTTTAGAGACAAAGACTTTAGTATAAAAATGTCCCAGTAACTAAGAGCAAACACTGCTGAAAGAAATGGAACAACAGAAAAGTCTCCCCAAATAAATAACAGGTACAAAGAAGAATCAAAATGGAAATATAAGAACTGAAAATAACTCAAATTTAAAAATTCATTGGATGGATTCAATAGCAGAATGAAGATTATAGTCCAATATTACTTATGAATATACAGGCAAAAACCCTAAACAAAATACTAGCAAGTGAAATCCAGCAACATATAAAAAGGATTATATACCATGACTAAGTGGGATTTATCCCAGGAATGCAAAAGTGGCTGCCTTGAATCCTAAAGGCTCTCCATTGCCTGACTCCGTGTCTTTGTGGTGCCTCACTGCACATTTTACCCTTTCAAATAGTTGCCTATCCTTGCTTAAGGGGGTAATAAGGCAATCTGTTACTTGAAACCAAAAGTACTGGATGAAGACAGAAATATAATTCTAAAATGAAAATTATCCTCAGAGTAAACACCATGGGAAGTTACACTTATTCCAACAATGACATCAATGCTTGAAAAAAATTTTAAATGTAAGCCTTCCAAAATGAAACTGGATTAACTTTATAAGAACTAAATAAGTCCTTGCCTTTAAGGAGATCATAATCTAGTAGAAAAATCAGATTTAAAAGTTTAGCCAACACATGTTAATATTACAACCCTTAGAAAACACTGGATAAATTAGAACTGAAATGTAAAATATTATTAGTTTGATATCATTATTGTTAGACAATGTAAACTCACACTACTCATAATTTCTGAATGCCTAGTCTACTGTTGTACACATAGCAGAGGTGTTCAAGAAATTCGTGGTGAAATGAAATGTTGAATTATCATAACAACTGAGAAGAGGTGGGACACTAATCTAGGAGTTCAGCCATCAGTTTCTGATACAGACTAGTCCTTAAACCAATTGTAAGATCTTGAGCAGTTTACTTAATTTCTATGCATCTCAGTTTCTTCACTGGTAAAATGGAGTAGATTAAAATATTTCTAACTGTACCTTGCAGCAATAAAATTCCGTAATTCTGTAATTTAAGTCTATCCACAACATTTCTAATATGGATTTTTCTACAGGAATTGTTAGTTTCACCACAAAATATGGACTAAGGGATGGAAATTCCTTTAAACAATAAGGTAAAAGGGATGGAGAAAAACAGCTCTTGATGCTCACTTAGAAATGTTAAAATTCAAACTTGGCTGCTTTCTAAAATACATTTTATTCATTGTTATTTATTAAGTATGCAATTAGTCAAATATAACACTGATAAACTAGAATTTTGAATAAACAAATGCTTTAAAATTCTAACAACTATGCATAAACAGTAAATTATTCTTACTTGAATTTCTACTGCTGTGTAGCACAAGGTTACTAAGTACGTAATTACATAAGAGAGCCACCCAACTTCCAAAGGAGCCATTCCAGTGAATTGTGTAAATAATATGCTTTAAAAAAACATAACCTCCTCACATACGAATTTAGATTTAGCAGATATGGAGTAACTGTGTACCTGTGAGACTAGAACACAGTCTTAAAAAGGCCTTCCTAATTATGAATTTACCAGAGAGACTAGAATGACCCAAAGCAAATTAATACATAAGCTTTTTTCATAACTTTCTAGAAAAACATTTTCACTATTCTGTTTCAGTACAGGAAACAAAAGATCTTAAAAGTCACTGGCTGAAGATAGCAATTCGAGTGTAACTCTATAACCAAATTTTTAAAACACTGACATTGTAGTTTTATTAATTACCAAATACATGTATTTTACTTTTATTTCACTTGTATCAATACAATAAGCATTAAATATTTGGTCTATAGTTGATTTTACTGTAAGGTTGTTGAACTTGAAAGAACAATTGTCTTTTTTAAAAAATCACATAAAATGTTCAACATTAGCAGGCAGCAGGGCATCATAATAATACCTAAATGCCACATGTTTTCTATATAAGAAAAGTAATTTTTAACACCCATCTACAGAAGATCAACCAACATAGTAACCAAATTTATGCATATGGACAGGTGGTATCTTTATTCTCCCCATAATAGAATAAAAAGTAAGGATGTCAGCTTACATTTTCTTTGCTACATTATTAAAAATCACCTTATGCCAAGTAAAAAGAGAATTCCTATAGTTTTGAAGTGCTTATTTACTCAGTAAGAATAAAACTGCAATTACCTCAGATTTGGTTTTACAAACTCAATCTCTTATACCTGTACTTAAAGACCTTTTAAGTCATATGCCACAAAAAAATTATTTGGTTATACTGGGATTTCACTGTATTAAATTCAAGTCAAATCCCACTGCAATAAGCTCTAAGGGGCTGTCCAGATTCTTTTATTGCCTTAGAATTTATTGCATTAAATATTATTTGAAATAACTGGCTAGCAGCTGAGGCCTGGGAATCATGGGGTTAACACAACAGTTTTTGATGATGTGAGGTTGGCCTACATACAAATTTCAAATGATTGCAGTGCTCACTGGGAAGATTAGGCTTTATGTATTTCTGAGAGAGGGAGGGGAGAAGAGGGCACAGGGAAAGGAAAGGAAAAGAGAGGAAAAGGGAAAAAGAAAGCTTGGTTGTAACTAGAGGAGTAAACAGAAGTTGAATCAGTCTTCCATTTTGATGAAAGGCATTTGCAACACTTTTTTTCTGGTAAGGATTTACATGTTTGTTCACAGTAGCTGCTATGACTCAACAGAGGCTGGTGTCATGTTAATAATCCACATAAAGTAAGGCAGGCTGGCTGCCTTATGCGTGATCAGAGCTCTTGTCCCTCACTTCACAGACAAAAAGAGCAAAAGAAGCGAGAGTACAACTCTTTGCCTGGGAGGTGGGTGAAGGAGATAAACCCTTACAACTAGACTGGATCATCCCCCTCTCTACATATGTGTTTGCTCTAACAGTGAGTTCAAAAAGCAGAGCTATCTGGAGCTTTCTTCTTAACTGAGAAGGAAACTGCTCATGAAAGGGTCCCCTGATATCAACATCTGCAAACCAAGTATCCCATCCCTCTTGGGTACTCCTTAATTTAACTTTTGTGTAGGAGTAGAGAAAAGAAAATTACTTGCTCATTAGAAAGAGAATAAATGCCTACATAAATAAGTGGAACCATATTACATCTGACTTCCTGGGCACCACAGACCAACAGAGAAAAAATTTGTTTTTCAGCAGTATTTACTTCACTATTTGCAAATGGCTAGCTGATTGGCAGCTACAATATATGAAATAAATAACAATTTCAAAGATCAAGTGTCATGTTCCCTGGTAAGTAACAAAAATGAACATTATCTATCCTCCCCATCCAGTTTATGTAATTTAGCAGGAGAATAGGTTTTTGGCTATTTGATAGCCTGATATGTTGTAAGGACATTTTCTGTAATGGTATGGTTATTATTTAGGTTAGATAAGAAATTCCTCTCCTTTCTCTCAGGACATCAGTATTAAGAGTTACATACTTACAAGAAGGATGCAAAATGAGTATTTCTGAAGAAAGTGAAATGTGACAAGAAATTGTGAAATGGGGAGTGAAGAGTATACCTGATTTTTTTTCTTCCAGGAAACTAGAGTACCTGATCTTACAATCCAATTTATCACAAGCCAAGATGCAAACTACTAAATCTCAAATGCAAAACCTGATGATACTGCCTGCTTTTAGACAGCAATCTAAAAATCAGTGCATCAGATTTTAATATAAAAATGTTTTTATAGATTTACAAACTGGCCTTAAAAACTTCAGTTCAAAGATAAATTAGGAGAAAGGGAGATTCAAATCCATGCATTGTTACATCCCAGTGGTGCTACAATATCTAGGCACATTGGGATATAGGCACTTAAGGTTAGCTTTCATTTTCAAACTTCTTTACAAAATGATAGCTAACTTGTGGATGGAATCTCTGAAATGTTTGCTATGTATTTGAACCATTTAATAGCTTAAGTTGTCAGATCTAAGGCACACATGACCTACTACCATTGAGTAACAGCAGAAAAGGATGAGTATTTTATAAATCTTTCAAAACAAACATATAAAACCTCTAGTTCTTTATATTCCCTCATTTCTTCCTGCTTTTTAAAAAGAGGTTTCTTCTCCATGCCTATATGAAAGCACAGATTTTGGTTAGTAAGGCAAAATGGGCAATGTTTAAAGTGAAGAGCCTATTTATGAAGATCAACTTATATTTAAGCAAATCATTAATATTTGGGTTTCACTGAAAATATTCAGTGGATTACTTTAAAACACTACTCAGTTAATATTCTCTCATAACTGACTTATATTTGCTCCATAGTTTTCAACTACAACACAAAAAATAATAAGTATTAAAAAAACCTCGACTGAAGGACAAAAGGGTAATGGCATTAGTGTGCTCATGTTCAGGTGCTGTTCAATTATTTGCAATTAGACATGGAAGAAAATATGGGAATTTTGACACCACAGGTTTTATATAAATTCCTCAGTTTTATGGATATTTATAGCATGTGTCCAGTCTTGCAGAACTCCATATTCCTTCACCCCATTTGTAACAAACTGCTATTAAACTACTTTAAACTGTTACTAAGGTACTTCTTTTACACAGTTCCTACTAAGCGGATCAATACTCTTAATACAGAGATGCGATTCCATTACCACAAAAACCTGTGCAAGCAGCCAGATGCTGAACAAAGGACACGGCTTTTATGTGGTTTATTCCTAACATGTCTCCACTTCGCTGGAATGAAATATTTTGCTCTGATGGGCAAGTAGAAGTTGGGAAAGAAATAATGGCATTTAAAATAATAATTAAAAAGCTTTGATTACAAAGAAATTTAGATAAGGCTAAAGTAAGAATCGTCACACCTACAAAATACTTATCATTTATTGTCAAATCTATCTGTTCATCTGCAATCATAATGCTGCACTTGATGCTTTACAAATGGCCATGACATGAGTATTTACGTTGCAGTTCAACTCCTAAGACTAAAATGATACAGAAAGGCTATGGAAAACAATGAAAATAAAGCATTGGGTGGGAAATGGGGGAGAAGCAAAGAGGAGAAAAAGAAATTCTGTTTTAAAGTCATTTTCAGTAACAAAATTTTGTAGCTTCAATTTCTTTCTAAATTTGCTACCAAAAAAAAATCTTTATTCCAAGCTTTTCATATAGTTATTACATTTATCTTTCTTTCATACCATCATTATGATCTGAGGCAATAAAACTGAGTTGAAATATAATTAGAAAGGACAGAAATCTATCTATACGCAGTGGTACTATAACTTGTGGCACCAGTGGGTATTAACTTTTGTCTAAATCCAATTCTTCCTGTCTTTTCTTACACTATTTAGTTTCAATGGACTAAAGCTGCAATACATCCTTTCTAGACCAGCTTTAATCATTTTCACAACTATGGTTGCTATAACAACACGATGCAGCTTATCTGTGCTGTCTTCATTTTCCCCATTTGAGTTGCCATAACAACACAATTATTCTGTCTTTCTCCAAAATGTAACAACTTTATTTTAGGATTGTACTCTTGAGAACAACGGATTTCCCCATGAAGAAAATAAATATAATTTATATAGGAATTTTATTTAAATAACACTCAATTTTAAAATCTTTTGAAGAAAGAATTATTTTGATAAGGACTTCCATCATACAAAAACAAACAAAATTGTAAAAATCCTGGTTATCTACTGAAATATAAAGACTGTCTACTATTAATAGTCACTGATGTTTGTATAAATGTCCCCAGCAAATGATAGCAATACCATCATGATTATAAACTGTGGGAAAATGTCCATTAATACCTGTCCCAAATAGAACAATCAAGAATAAAGATAGTTCTATACCACATACTTTGCTGTGGTAATCCAACATCATTTGTTAGTAATACCACAGCTCAGATTAATGGAATTTATACTAGGTAAACTCCACTTAAAAATCTTTACCTTTTACTCAAGGTTTTCCACAGTAGTAGAATCCTGCAAAGGCTCACAGAATTCAAATTCTTATAGTATAAATTCAGTATTTATAAAAATTCACATTTTTAGAAAAGATCAAAGAAAAGCATTTGTTGTTCTAAATCAGCAATAAAAAAATTTAAAAATAGTTTGGTTACTGCAGCACCATGTTCACTACTAGAACCATCATTGGAACATGAAAGCACATTGTTTTAAAAAATCTCAATAGTTACAGCCCTTTGTTGTACCAGTATTTGCTTTAATAGGCTGTTGTATATGCAGAAGTTTTCTTAACAGCTTAAATCACTGAACTCAGATCTTTCAGCCTGTTGATCAGCCAACAAGAATACGCCTATAAATATCCATGAATATGTACACATTATTTATTGCTTACAAACAAAACATGAAAATATTGTTATTTCAGGAGAAAATATGCAAATGTACTAAATTCCCCTTTAGTCCCTACAGGCATATAAAAGATTATAATATTGTAGTACTTTTTAAAGGATAGAACTAATGTTCACATCTTAATGTAATAAGACATTTTAATTTTAATCACAGTTGAGTTTAATGTTATAGTTTGCAATGATTTGAAAAAGATTATTTATGTAATCAAAACTGAGGATCAAAAAGAAAACTTGAAGTCTTTCATAGCATAATCATTTTCTTAAGTTCAGTTCATTAAAAAAAAAATCCACTACTCTCCCAAATTTAACTATTTGGTTTTTAGTCACTTTTTTTAAAGAACTATAGAGGGGAGGACCTAGAAATGTTAAGATCAAAAATAATGATTGGGAAAGATGGTGGTCTCAGAGGTGAGAGAGACCTCCTCCTAAAACCACATATAATATGAATATATAATTAATACAACTAATCCTGAAAAAGCAACAGGAAAAAGGGCTACACGGGACTGCATGCACCTGGAGAAAAGAGTGGACCTCACAGAACAGGGTAATGTACCAAAGCTGTGACCCGGTGGGACCCAAGCCCTTCTCCCACCCCAGCTCATTGGTGGAAGGAAGAGAAACAGAGCAGAGAGGGAGTGGAGGTCTGGGACTGCTGAACACCTAAGCCCTGGATATCTACTCTGGGAGCATGAACCTACATTGCATGGTGCTCTGGTTAGTAGTGGGGTTGGAAAGCTAAGACAGGAGGAATACCTGGAGAGACAGAAATTCCAGCTGCTTGTGGAAAACAGGAATTCATATCCAGCTGATCTGGGTGGGCAGTCAAAGACTTCCCAACAGCAAGAGGGCTGCTAAAGGGGCAAGGATTGCACAGAGCTTACTACTCAGGAGAAAGGACAGGTAGACAAAATCATCTGGGTGTACTCTGCCCAGCAGGTTGGGAACTTAAATGATCTTCAGGCGCACCATCCCCCTGGCTGGCTACACAGCTCCAAGGCCCCCTACCATGATACACAGCCTGCTGTGTCTTCCCTCTGGCTAGCCTACACCTGGATCGCAAACTGGCAGCCCCTGCCCTGGAGTAAGGCCAGCAAGAGGGAAGTCCCACCTGTAGGCAGCTACAAACACAAAGCATAGAGGCTTACACCCATGTGTTCGGCCCACTGGTTCTGGCACTAGAGACAGGCATAGCAGCTGGGAAGCAGGAAACAGCTCTTTCCTCCAGCAGACACCAGCACCACTCCCCTGCAACCCCCAACATTGCTCCAGGGGTTGAGCAGCTTCAGAGAGTAGAGCTCCTGAGCACTAGAGGGCACCACATACAAATATGAAACGTCAAAGGAACCTGGTTCAAAGCAAAATCTCAACACCAGAGAAAGGACCAAGTGAGACTGAATTAATAAATCTTCCTGAAAGAGATTTCAAAATAAAAATCATAAACATGCTCTTGGAGGTAAAGAAAAACATTCAAGAACTCAGGAATGAATTTAGGATGGAGATCTAATCGCTGAAGAGCACAATGGAGGGTATTAAAAGCAGTCAGATACGGTGGAGGAGACGATAAATGAAATAGAAATGAGGGAACAGGAATATAAAGAAGCTGAGACACAGAGAGAAAAAAGGATCACTAGGAATGAAAGAATACTGAGAGAACTGTGTGACCAATCCAAACAGAACAATACTCATATTATAGTTGCTGAAAACTTCCACACTCTGGGGAAGGAGATAGTCTCTCAGGCCATGGAGGTACACAGATCTCCCAACACAAGGAACCCAAGGAGGACAACACCAAGACATATAATAATTAAAATGGCAGAGATCAAGGTTAAGGACAGACTATTAAAAGCAGCCTGAGAGAGAAATAAGATCACATACAATGGAAAACCCATCAGGCTATCATCAGACTTCTCAGCAAAAACCTTACAGGCCAGAAGGGAGGGGCATGATATATTAAATGCAATAAAGCAGAATTAATTTGAACTAAGAATACTTTATATGGCAAGATTATCATTTAAATTTGAAGAAGGGATGAAACAATTTCCAGATAAGCAAAACCTGAGAGAATTTAGCTCCCACAAACCATCTCTACAGTGTATTTTGGAGGGACTGCTATAGATGGAAGTGTTACTAAGGTTAAATAGCTGTCACAAGAGGTAATAAAAAGGGGCAAAGAGTACAGAATCTGATACCTAATATACAAAGAATGGAGGAGGAAAAAAAGGAGGGGAAAAAAAAAGAACCTTTAGATTGTGTTTATAATAGCACACTAAGTGAGTTAAGTCAGACTGTTAGATAGTAAGGAAGTTACCCTTGAACCTTTGGTAACCACAAATCTAAAGCCAGCAATGGAAATAAGTACATATCAATAATCATCCTAAGTGTAAATGCTCTGAATGCACCAATCAAAAGACAGAGAGTCACTGAATGGATAAAAAAAACAAGACCCAACTATACACTGCCTACAAGAGACTCACTTCAAACTCAAAGTCATACACAGACTAAAAGTGAAGGGATGGAAAAAAGATATTTCATGCACCTAATAGGGAGAAAAAAGTAGGTGTTACATACAGTACTTCTATCAGACAAAATAGACTTTAAAACAAAGAAAGTCACAAGAGACAAAGACAGACATCACATAATGATAAAGGTGTCAATACAACAATCGGATATAACCATTACAAATATCTATGCACCCAACCCCGGAGCACCTACATGTGTGAAATAATACTAACAGAATTAAAAGAGGAAATAGAATGCAATGCATACATTCTAGGAGACTTGAACACTCCACTCACTCCAAAGGACAGATTAACTAGACAGAAAATAAGTAAGGAGACAGAGGCATTGAACAACACATTAGAACAAGTGGACCTAACAGACATCTACAGAACTCTCCACCCAAAAGCAGCAGGATATACATTCTTCTCAAGTGCACAGGGAACATTTTCCAGAATAGACCACATACTAGGCCACAAAAAGAGTCTCAGTAAATTAAAAAAGATTAAAACTGTACCAACCAGGTTCTCAGACCATAATGGTATGAAACTAGAAATAAATTACGCAAAGAAAATGAAAAAGCCTACAAACACAAGGAGGCTTAACAACATGCTCCTAAATAACCAATGAATCAATGACCAAATAAAAACAGAGATCAAGCAGTATATGGAGAGAAATGACAACAATAATTCAACAACATGAAATCTGTGGGACACAGCAAAGGCAGTGCTAAAAGCAAAGTACATTTCAATACAGGTCTACCTCAGGAAAGAACAATTCCATATGAACAGCCTAAACTCACAATTAACAAAACTAGAAAAAGAACAAATGAGGCCCAAAGTCAGTACAAGGAAGGACATAATAAAGATTAGGGCAGAAATAAATAAAATCAAGAAGAACAAAACAATAGAAAGAATCAATAAAAGGAGGAGATGCTTCTTCAGGAAAATAAACAAAATAGATGAACCCCTAGCAAGACTTATTAAGGAAAAAAGACAGTCTACACACATAAACAGAATCAGAAATGGGAAAGGGAAAATCACTATGGACACCAGAGAAAAACAAAGAATTATTAGTGAATACTATGAAAAATTATATGCTAACAAACTGGATAACCTGGAAGAAATGGACAGTTTTCTAGAAAAATACAACCTTCCAAGGATGACCTAGAAAGAAACAGAAAATCTGAACAGACCAATTTCTAGCAGTGAAATTGAACTGGTAATAAAAAAACCACCTAAGAACAAAACCCCTGGACCAGATGGCTGCACCACTGAATTTTATCAAACATTTGGTGAAGATCTAATACCTATCCTCCTTAAAGTTTTCCAAAAAGTACAAGAGGAAGGAGTACTTCCAAACTCAATCTGTGATGCCAGCATCACCCTAATATCAAAACCAGGCAAATACACCACAAAAAAAGAAAATTACAGACCAATATCCCTGATGAACATAGATGCAAAAACACTCAACAAAATATTAGCAAACTGAATTAAAAAATACATCAAAAAGATCATCCATTCTGATATAGTAGTATTTATTCCAGGGGTACAATATTAGAAAATCTATCAACAGCATACACCACATCAACAACAAGAGGGACAAAAACCACATGATCATCTCCACAGATGCTGAAAAAGCATTCGACAAAATTCAACATCCATTCATGATAAAAACTCTCAGCAAAATAGGTATAGAGGGCAAGAACCTCAACATAATAAAGGCCATATATGACAAACCCACAGAGAGAAGCTGGAAGCCTTTCCTTTAAGATTGGGAACAAGACAAGGATGCCCACTCTCTCCACTTTTATTCAACATGGATCTGCAGGTCCTCGCCTAGGCAATCAGACAACACAAAGAAATAAAAGGCATCCAGATTGGCAAGGAAGAAGTTAAACTGTCCCTGTTTGCAGATGACATGATATTGTACATAAAAAACCCTAAAGAATCCACTCCAAAACTACTAGACCTAATATCTGAATTCAGCAAAGTTGCGGGATACAAAATTAATACACAGAAATCTGTTGCACTCCTATACATTAATGATGAACTAACAGAAAGAGAAATCAGGAAAACAATTCCATTCACAATTGCATCAAAAAGAACAAAATACTGAGGAATAAACCTAACGAAGGAAGTGAAAAACCTATACTCTGAAAACTACAAGACACTCATGACAGAAATTAAAGAGGACATTAATAAATAGAAACACATCCTGTGATCATGGATACAAAGAATTAATATTGTCAAAATGTCCATTGTGCCTAAAGCAATCTACAGATCGATGAAATCCCTATCAAAATCCCAACAGCATTCTTCAACAAACTAGGGAAAATAATTGTAAAATTCATATGGAACCATGAAAGACCCGGAATAGCCTAAGCAATCCTGAGAAGGAAGAATAAAGATGGGCAGATTACACTCCCTGACTTCAAGCTCTACTACAAAGCCAGAGTAATCAAGACAATTTGGTACTGGCACAAGAACAGACCCATGGACCAATGGAACAGACTAGAGAGCCCAGATATAAACCCAAGTATATATGGTCAATTAATATATGATAAAGAAGCCATGGACATACAATAGGGAATTGAGAGCCTCTTCAACAGCTGGTGTTGGCAAAACTGGACAGCTACATGCAAGAGAATGAAACTGGATTACTGTCTAACCTGTACACAAAAGTAAACTCGAAATGGATCAAAGACCTGAAAGTCATGAAATGATAAAACTCTTAGAAGATAACATAGGCAAAAATCTCCTGAATATAAACATGAGCAACTTTTTCCTGAATGCATCTCCTCAAGCAAGGGAAACAAAAGAAAAAATGAACACATGGGACTACATCAAACTTAAAAGCTTCTGTACAGTAAAGGACACCATCAACAGAACAAAAAGGCCTCCTACAGTATGGCAGAATATAATTGTGAATGACATATCCGACAAGGGGTTAACATCCAAAATATATAAAGAACTCACAAGCCTCAACACACAAAATGCAAATAACCTGATTAAAAAATGGGTGGAGGATATGAACCGACACTTCTCCAATGAAGAAATTTAGCTGGCCAACAGGCATATGAAAAGATGCTACACATCACTAATTATCAGGGAAATGAAAATAAAAACCAGAATGAGTTATCACCTCACACCAGTTAGGATGGTCAGTATCAAAAAGACTAAGAACAGCAAATGCTGGCAAGGATGTGAAGAAAGGGGAACCCTCCTACACTGCTGGTGGGAATGTAAGCAAATTCAACCATTGTGGAAAGCAATATGGAGGTTCCTCAAAAAACTAATAATAAAAATACCATTTGACCTGGGAATTCCACTCCTAGGAATTTACCCAAAAAATTTCTCAGATTCAGAAAGACATATGCACCCCTATGTTTACTGCAGCATTATTTACAATAGCTAAGATATGGAAGCAACCTAATGTCCATCAGTAGATGAATGGATGAAGAAAATGTGGTACATATACACAATGGAGTACTTACTCAGCCATAAGAAAGAAACAAATTTTGCAATTTGCAACAACATGGATAGAGCTAGAGGATATTATGGTCAGTGAAATAAGCCAGGTGGAGAAATACAAGTACCAAATGATTTCACTCATTTGTGGAGTATAACAATGAAGTAAAACTGAAGGAACAAAACAGCAACAGACTCACAAATTCTACGAAGGGACTAGTGGTTACAAAAGGGGAAGGGAGGGGAGGGGTGGGGAAGGGCTGGTGGGGGGTAGGGAGAAGGGGATTCAAGGGTATTATGATTGGCACACATGCTGTGCGGGCGATTGGAGGAAGACAGTGTAGCACAGAGAAGGCAAATAGTGACTATGTGGCATCTTACTACACTGATGGGCACTGACTGCAATGGGGTTGAGGGGGACACGATAACAGGAGTGAATGTAGTAACCACATTGTTTTTCATGTGAAACCTTCATAAGCGTGTATATCAATAATACCTTAATTTAAAAAAAGATTGGATCAGTCTTTTCTTTAGAGTCCTTTCCACACAGGAAAATAAGGAACTCCAAGATAATGATGATGAAAATAAAGCAGCTGGAGCAAAAGGGTGGTTATATACTACTTAGGGAAGGGGTTGAGAGAGGGAGGACAGAAGCACAGAGGGTATTCAAAGAAAAAAAGAGAGACTAGGACAAAATATAGACAGATTCCAATCCCAGGCAACCTGGCTAGACCCTAACCTGAAAATTAAACCAATCAACTGGGCTAAAGTCATATATAAAAGCTTCTCTCTTTCCTTTGTTTGTTGTTTTGCTAGCGGATCACAAGAAAATCCTCCTTTGTAAGGCCTAAACTTGTCAAGCAAGTGCTACCTTGCAATGACTTCTAAATTAGCTGGAGCCAGTAGGTCCTAGTCTAAAAGCAAGATGATATAATTTTATTATAGTGCAATATTGTGAATTTAGGTGTTAATGCTGTTGGAATCATTCGAGTATTGAGACTGGATTTTTGTGATTCACTTTGATAAGACTGGTGAATTATTTGTGCATGTGTGGTCCAGCATTCTTGGGAACACCTACGACTCATCCAGAATACCCCTTAAAGAGAGCCTCTGGTCTCATCCCCAGGCATTCTGCTGTGAGCTGACTTGCACTCAGATTTGTGCTGTTGCTGTTACACCTGCTGGAACTCACCAGTGAAATTGCTATTCCTGCCCTGACCTGACATGTCTAGCTATGTGTGCCATAGGGACTTGCAGACTACTGAGAACAAGCCCCTGCCACTCTTCTCAAAAGTATGTTATACCTTGTCCACAGTGGTAAGAATTTTAATCCTTACTCTTTCCGAGCTAAGGCCTTCCTTATTTCTCCTCTCTATTCCTAAGCTAATAAATGCTTTGCTTTTGTTTTACTTATAATTGGTGAGTCTGCGAGCTCTGTTTGGAGAGGAGAAGCGTGAGGGAAGAACGTAGTTTTGGTTTTACCTTTGATACCAGATAATTCAATCTCTGTAAACAGATAAACAAACTAGTGTCCCTAATAGAAGCAAAGTGAAATCCATAAGACAGGCCAGATGCATACTGCAAAAAGGATACCTTTCTAGTGACCTTGAAGGTAAGAATTACATATATATATGAGATCTATCTATGTGTATTCCCACACTCCAAGATACAATACAGTGATTTATAAAGATTCATTTTATCAGTCATTGTCATTGAAAGAAGCATTTTCCAAAATTTAAAAATAATTTTATTGCTTTTTGGCCACTCTGAATAAACTTTTAGACAATACAAATAATTACCAAAGAGAGTTCTTCTTTTTTTTTTTCTATTTTGGTATCATTAAACTACAATTACATGAGGAACATTATGTTTACTAGGCTCCCCACTTCACCAAGTCCCCCACACAAACCCCATTTCAGTCACTGTCCATCAGCGTAGTAAGATGCTGTAGAATCACTACTTGTCTTCTCTGTGTTGTACAGCCCTCCCCATGTCTCCCCCCAAATTATCCATGCTAATCATAATGCCCCCTTTCTTTTTCCACCCCCTTATACCTCCCTTCCCACACATCCTCCCCAGTCCCTTTCCCTTTGGTGACTGCTGGTCCATTCTTGGGTTCTGTGATTCTGCTGCTGTTTTGTTCCTTCAGTTTTTTTCTTTGTTCTTATACTCCACATGTGAGTGAAACCATTTGGTACTTGTCTTTCTCCACCTGGCTTATTTCACTCCATATAATACCCTCCAGCTCCACCCATGTTGTTGCAAATGGTAGGATTTGTTTCTTTCTTATGGCTGAATAGTATTCTATTGTGTATATGTACCACATCTTCTTTATCCATTCACCTACAGATGGACACTTATGTTGCTTCCATTTCTTGGCTATTGTAAATAGTGCAGCGATAAACATAGGGGTGCATCTGTCTTTTTTAAACTGGGCTGCTGTATTCTTAGGGTAAAATCCTAGGAGTGGAATATCTGGGTCAAATGGTATTTCCATTTTCAGCTTTTTGAGGAACCTCCATATTGCTTTCCACAATGGTTGAACTAATTTACATTCCCACCAGCAGTGTAGGAGGGTTCCCCTTTCTCCACAACCTTGCCAACATTTGTTGTTGCTTGTCTTTTGGATGGTGGTGATCCTTACTGGTATGAAGTGATATCTTATTGTGGTTTTAATTTGCATTTCTCTGATGACTAGCGATGTGGAGCATCTTTTCATGTGTCTGTTGGCCATCTGAATTTCTTCTTTGGAGAAGTGTCTGTTCAGCAACTCTGCCCATTTTTTAATTGGATTATTTGCTTTTTGTTTGTTGAGGTGTGTGAGCTCTTTATATATTTCGGATGTCAAACCTTTATCGGATCTGTCATTTGTGAATATATTCTCCCATACTGTAGGATGCCTTTTTGTTCTAGTGATGGTGTCCTTTGCTGTACAGAAGCTTTTCAGCTTGATATAGTCCCACCTGTTCATTTTTGCTTTTGTTTCCCTTGCCTGGGGAGATACATTCATGAAGAAGTCACTCATCTTTATGGCCAAGATATTTTTGCCTATCTTTATTTCTAAGAGTTTTATGGTTTCATGACTTACATTCAGGTCTTTGATCCATTTTGAATTTACTTTTGTGTATGGGGTTACACAATGATCCAGTTTCATTATCTTACATGTAGCTGTCCAGTTTTGCCAACACCAACTGTTGAAGAGACTGTCATTTCCCCATTGTATATCCATGGCTCCTTTATCGTATAGTAATTGACCATATATGTTTGGGTTAATGTCTGGAGTCTCTATTCTGTTCCACTGGTCTGAGGGTCTGTCCTTGTGCCAGTACCAAATTGTCTTGATTACTATGGCTTTGTAGTAGAGCTTGAAGTTGGGGAGCAAGATGCCCTCCCACTTTATTCTTCCTTCTCAGGATTGCTTTGGCTACTTGGGGTCTTTGTCATTCCATATGAATTTTAGAACTATTTGCTCTAGTTCATTGAAGAATGCTGTTGGGATTTTGATATGGATTTCATTGATCTGTAGATTGCTTTAGGCACGATGGCCATTTTTACAATATTAATTCTTCCTAGCCAAGAGCATGGGATGAATTTACATTTATTAGTGTCCTCTTTAATTTCTCTTAAGAGTGGGCCATAGTTTTCAGGTATAGGTCTTTCACTGCCTTGGTTAGGTTTATTCCTAAGTATTTTATTCCTTTTGGTGCAATTGTGAATGGAATTGTTTTCCTGATTTCTTTTTCTGCTAGTTCATCATTAGTGTATAGAAATGCAACAGATTTCTGTGTATTACTCTTGTATTCCGCAAATTTGTTGAATTCAGATATTAGATCTAGTAGTTTTGGAGTGGATTCTTTAGGGATTTTTATGTACAATATCATATCATCTCCAAGCAGGGACAGTTTGACTTCTTTCTTGCCTGTCTCGGTGCCTTTTATTTCTTTGTGTTGTCTGCTTGCCGTGCCTAGGACCTCTAGAACTATGTTGAATAAAAGTGGGGAGAGTAGGCATTCTTGTCTTGTTCCCTATCTTAAGGAATAGCTTTCAGCTTCTTGCTGTTAAGTATGATGTTGACTGTGGGTTTTTCATATATGGCCTTTATTATGTTGAGGTACTTGCCCTCTATACCCATTTTGTTGAGAGTTTTTATCATGAATGGATGTTGAATTTTGTCAAATGCTTTTTCAGCATCTATGGAGGTGATCATGTGGTTTTTGTCCTTCTTTCTGTTGATATGGTGGATGATGTTGATGGATTTTCAAATGTTGTACCATCTTTGCATCCCTGGGATGAATCCCACTTGATCATGATGGCTGATCTTTTTGATGTATTTTTTTATTCAGTTTGCTAATATTTTGTTGAGTATTTTTGCATCTATGTTCCTTAGGGATGTTGCTCTGTAATTTTCTTTTGTTGCGGTATCTTTGCGTGGTTTTGGTATTAGAGTGACACTGGCCTCGTATAATGAGTTTAGGAGTATCCCCTCCTCTTCTACTTTTTGAAAAACTTTAAGGAGGATGGGTATTAGGTCTTCACTAAATGTTTGGTAAAATTCAGCAGTGAATCCATCTCGTCCAGGAGTTTTTTTCTTAGGTAGCTTTATGATTACCAATTCAATTACTTTGCTGGCAACTGGTCTATTCATATTTTCTGTTTCTTTCTGGGTCAGCCTTGGAAGGTTGTATTTTTCTAGAAACTATCCATTTCTTCCAGGTTATCCAGTTTGTTGGCATATAATTTTTCATAGTACTCTCTCATAATTCTCTGGATTTCTGTGGTGTCTGTAGTGATTTTTCCTTTCTCATTTCTGATTCTGTTTATGTGTGTAGACTCTTTTTTCCTCTTTTTTTCTTGATAAGTCTGGCTAGGGGTTTAGCTATTTTATTTGCTTTCTCAAAGAACCAGCTCCTGCTTTCATTGATTCTTTCTATTGTTTTGTTCTTCTCAATTTTGTTTATCTCTGCTTTAATCTTTATTATGTCCCTCCTTCTACTGACTTAGGGCCTCATTTGTGCTTCCTTTTCTAGTTTCATTAATTATGAGTTTAAACTGTTCATTTGGGATTGTTCTTCTTTCCTGAGGTAGGCCTGTATTGCAATATATTTCCCTCTTAGAACAGCCTTTGTTGCATCCCACAGATTTTGTATAATTGTATTATTGTTGTCATTTGTCTTCATATATTGCTTGATCTCTGTTTTTATTTAGTCATTAATTGATTGATTATTTAGGAGCATGTTATTAAGCCTCGTGTGTTTGTGGGCTTTGTCGCTTTCTTTGTGTAATTTATTTCTAGTTTCATACCTTTGTGATCTGAGAAGCTGGTTGGTACAATTTCAATCTTTTTGAATTTCCTGAGGTTCTTTTTGTGGCCTAGGGTATGATCTATTCTTGAAAATATTCCATGTGCACTTGAGAAGAATGTGTATCCTGTTGCTTTTGGATGGAGTGTTCTGTAGATGTCCTTTAGGTCCATCTGTTCTAATACGTTGTCCAGTGCCTCTGTCTCTACTTATTTTCTGTCTGGATGATCTGTCCTTTGGAGTGAGTGGTGTGTTGAAGTCTCCTAAAATGAATGCATTGCATTCTATTTCTCCCTTTAATTTGTTTCACATATGTAGGTGTTGGGTGTGTAGATATTTATAATGGTTATATCCTCTTGTTGGACTGACCCCTTTATCATTATGTAATATCCTTCTTTGTCGCTTGTTATTTTCTTTGTTTTGAAGTCTATTTTATCTGATACAAGTACTGTAACTCCTGCTTTTTTCTCCCTGTTAGTTGAATGAAATATCTTTATCCATCCCTTGACTTTCAGTCCGTGTATGTCTTTGGGTTTGAAGTGAGTCTCTTGTAGGCAGCATATAGACAGGTCTTGTTTTTTAATACATTCAGTGACTCTATGTCTTTTCGTTGGTGCATTCAGACCATTTACATTTAGGGTGATTATTGACAGGTATGTACTTATTGCCATTGCAGGCTTTAGATTCATGGTTACCAAAGGTTCAAGGGTAATTTCCTTACTACCTAACAGTCTAACGTAACTCACTTTGCGTGCTATTACAAACACAACCTAAAGGGTTTTCTTTCCCCTCCTTTTTCTTCCTCCTCCATTCTTTATATCATGGATCATATGCTGTACTCTTTGTCTATCCCTTGGGTGACATCTATTTAGCCCTAGGAACACTTCCATCTATAGGAGTCCCTCCAAAATGCACTGTGGATGTAGTCTGTGGGAGGTAAATTCTCTCAATTTTTGTTTATCTGAAAATTTGTTAATCCCATCTTCAAATTTAAATGGTAACCTTGCCAGGTATAGGGCTATTGGTTCAAGGCCCTTCTGCTTCTTTGCATTAAATATATCTTCCCACTCCCTTCTGGCCTGTAAGGTTTCTGTTGAGAAGTAAGATGATAGCTTGATGGGTTTTCCTTTATATGTGATCTTTTTCCTCTCTCTAGCTGCTTTTAAAAGTCTGTCTTTATCCTTGATCTTTGCCATTTTAATTATTGTATGTCTTGATGTTGCCTTCCTTGGGTCCCTTGTGTTGGGAGATCTGTGAACCTCCATGGCTTGAAAGACTACATCCTTCCCCAGATTCGGGAAGTTTTCAGCAATTACCTCCTGAATGACACTTTCTATTCCTTTTTCTCTCTTCTTCTTCTTCTGGTACCCCTATAATACGAATGTTGTTCTGTTTGGATTCATCACACAATTCTCTCAATATTCTTTCATTCTTAGAGATTCTTTTTCTCTTTGTCTCTTGGCTTCTTTGTATTCCTCTTCTCTAATTTCTATTCCATTTACCGTCTCTTCTACTACATCTCATCTGCTTTTAATTCCCTCCATTGTATGTTTCATTTCAGATATGGAATTTCTTAATGACTGAATCTCCAACTTAAATTCGTTCCTGAGTTCTTGAATAGTTTTTTGTACCTCCATAGGCATGTTTATGATTTTTATTTTGAACTGTCTTTCAGACAGATTGGTGAGTTCAGTTTCATTTGACCCTTTTTCTGGGGTTTCTGAGATTTTGGTCTGAACCATGTTCTTTTGACGTTTCATATTTCTGTGTGGTGCCCACTAGTGCCCAGAAGCTCCAGTCTCTGGAGCTACTTAGCCCCTAGAGTGAGGTTGGGGGTCGTAGGGGAGTGGAGCTGTTGCCTGGGATGAGGAGAGATCTGTTTCCTGATTCCCGTCTGCAGTGCCTGTCTCCAGTTTCAGAGCCAGTGGGCCAAGCACAGGTGTAAGCCTCTGTGCTTTGCGTCTCTAGCTGTTGTAGGCAGGGCCTCCCTCTGGCTGGCCTGATGCCAGCACAGTGACTGCAGGTTTGTGAACCAGTGTTGGCAGACTAGGAGGAAGGCGCAGCAGGCTGCATGTCACAGTGGGGGTCCTTGGAGCTGAGCAGGCAGCCAGGGGGATGGGGCACCTGAAGCTCCTCAAAGTTCCCAACCAGCTGGGCAGAGTGTGCCCAGACAACCTTATCCAGCTCTCTCTTCCCTCCCCCATGCAGCAAGCTCCATGCAAACCGCGCTCCTTCAGCAGTCCTCTCACTGCTAGGAAGCCTCTCAGACTGCCTGCCTTTCCCTTCTTCCAGAGCAGCTGGGTGTGGGTCCCTTCCTCCACAAATGGCTGGAATCTGTCTCTCAAGCACCCCACCTGTCTGAGCTCTCCAACATCCAGAGCACCACACAGTGTAGGTTTCTGCTCCCAAAGCAGACCTCCAGGGCTGGGTGTTCAGCAGTCCTAGGCTTCCACCCACTCCCTGCTCTGTTTCTCTTCCTCCCACAGGTAAGCTGGGGTGGGGAAAGGGCTTGGGTCCTGCCTGATTAAGGCTTTCATACATTACCCTGTTTCGTGAGGTCTGATCTGTTCATGAGGTCTGTGGGCAGTCTGGTTCAGCCTTCTTTCTTGTTGTTGTTTTAGGGTTAATTGTATCTATTAACTACATTTTCATAGTATCTGTGGTTTGGGGAGGAATTCTCTGTCTCTCACCTCTCATGCCGCCACCTTGAATCTCCACACACTTTCTTTAAAAGGGCAAGATAGATGGTTTAAAAAGTTTGCATTACACTGGCTACACCTCTTCTTAGGTTAGTTTTCTCACTCAAGTACCTTTCTATAATATATGAAATTTGGAGAATGTGAGAAAAGCAAAGGACCAAATCTGCTACAAAGTACCTTCCTCCAATGTGTTAGGCTAGTATTTCTAAAGTGGAATATGCACAAATCAGGTGGTAGGCAAGGTGATCCATTGGGAGGCAGAGGGAAACGAATGGACTTTTACTCAAATTAACTAAGAAAAGAAATTAATGTTTTCTGATTTTTTATAATACAGATTGACACTGGTTTGCTTATTTGATCTGGTATTACATAGTCAAATGTCACTTTTGAACCAAGTGAAGACTGGGAATTCCACAACACAAAGGGGCAGCAATGCCCTGCCCCATTCATTCTCCATTAGCATATTGCAAAAAATTACAGTATGCCCAGGATTTAAGAACATAACCTAGTTTTAAATAAACTGTCAATTGACAGTTCTACAATTCCTTGCATAAGCCCTTCATTACTCAGGTAAAAACAGTTATTAAATTAAGCATACATGAAAAAAGTGAGCCAAAAACAGAATCGAAACAGCTATTTGACATAGCACTGAGAAGTGACTAGTGGTTATCAAGGGGAAGAAGAGTGGGCTGGGGCGAGTGGGGGAGAAGAATAGGGAGAGGGAGGGGAAGGGGGACTGTTGAACCACTGTGATGTATATTTGATAATAAAAAAAAAGAAAGAACCAACTATTTGAAGTAAGAATTTGTGTATACTATTTACATGTATATATGCTATAACCAATTTATATTTACAAAGTACACACTATATATACATATACTCTACCCTAAGTGTATATACTGCAGCTTGATAGAGTAGAATGCATACAGTTTGTACATTAACAAACAAAAGTACTTAGGATGGGTACTCAGAATTATTTTCTGATGGGTCAGGAAGCCCTTGTTTTATATAGCAAATTACTTAGATTTTTTAAATTAAGATATAATTGACATGTAACACTGTATAAGTTTAAGGTGTTCAAAATACTGACTTGATATATTTACATTGGAATATGATTGCCATTGTAGTACTAGCTAATGCTTCTAAGTGTCACATAATTACTACTTCTCCTAGTGGTGGGAACAATTAATCACTTGGATTTACTTCTAAAAGAACTTAGCAAAATCAACCTAAATGTCCATCAGTACATGAATGTATAAAGAAGATGTGGTACATATACACAATGGAATATTATTCAGCCATAAGAAGAAAACAAATCCTACCATTTGCAACATGGATGGAGCTAGAGGGTATTATGCTCAGTGAAATAAGCCAGGCAGAGAAAGATAAGTACCAAATAATTTCACTCATCTGTGGAGCATAAGAACAAAGAAAAACTGAAGGAAGAAAACAGCAGCAGACTCACAGAACCCAAGAATGGACTAACAGTTACCAAAGGGAAAGGGACTGGGGGGGATGGATGGGAAGGGAGGGATAAGGGGGGAAGAAAGGGGGCGTTACTATTAGCAGACATAATGTGGGGGAGGGGCATGGGGAAGGCTGTACAACACAGAGAAGACAAGTAGTGATTCTACAGCATCTTAATACGCTGATGGGCAGTGACTGTAAGAGGTATGTGGGGGGGACTTGGTGATGGGGGGGAAGTCTAGTAAACATAATGCTCCTCATGTAATTGTAGATTAATGATACCAAAAAAAAAAAAAAAGAACTTAGCAAAGTAAGGCACATGCCAACCTTGCCATTTTTGTAGCCTATGAATCAGCTCCAACTTACACCTGATGGACAAAAATGAGCACTTCGTGATGCCTGAACTAAGAAAGCTGAAATCATGCTGTGGATTGTACTATGTTTTAATATTATAAAATCCATTTGCTAGTAAATAAGGTCTCTAGTTCCAAAGATGACAAATCTTTATACATTCCAAAGTAATAAATATCACAAAAGTAGTTCTTCCCCTTAAACATATTTCTTTAAAGAATCATTTTTCTAATCCAAAAATGTGTTTCAAGGGTTTCAAATTACACTATTTTCCAAGCTTAAAATAACTTCACAGGGTGGTAATATTTTAATCAAAGCAGAAGCTGTAGTTACCATATAGAATAATAATCTCTACAAGTTGTTTCAAAACACTAATCAGATTATATGCCACATAAAGAAATTGTGGTTATATGCAGATCAGTTTCAGGAAAAATTCTTTAGGCAAAGTTCTCGTAAAAACTTTAATTATCAAGAGTAGATTTCTAAATATGATTCAGAACCACTTATATTTACCTTTTTTCATACAGGCATCAAAATATATGTTTGAATTACCCACACAACTTCAAAAGCACAAAATTAATGTGTTCTATCTGATATGACCATGAAAAATGTTTGGAAGCTATCTGGGACAGAAAAACTAGTGCTGGACAGTATATTAATCTTTTGAAGTATTTTTTAAAATAAAATTAAGTTAAAAGTAGTTGTGTAGGGTGGCAGGATTTTTTTAAAATTTTTGCTTTCTCAAATCCATCCTAGTGTTTTTTAAAAACAAACAAAAGCTTATTTTAAAAAAATTATCACATGGGAACATCAAAACTGATAAAACAATATATTTACTCCCCAATGACTTCATAAGGTACAACAGGCAGTTTATCATTAGCCTCATTTTACAAGATGAGAAACAGTGAAGAAGGATTAAATATTTATATGTTGCCTACCATGTGCAATATACTGGGATATACTAGAGGGTAAAACAAACAAAATTTACCTTCATGGAGTTTACTTTCTAGTAGAAATAATAGACAATGAAGGGAAGACCACTTTGGATAGGCTATTCTCTAAGGAGGTGACATCTGAACTTAGATACAAAAGACATAAGAGAAAGTCAAATAAAAAGTCAGGGTCAGAGAAAACAGCAAATGAAAAGGCCTTCCAGTGGTCTTGCAGGAGAGGTTGGCAGAGGGCCAGTGTAACTCGAGTGCTACTTGTGAGTTAAGATTACTGGCATTAGATAGTGCAAGAGGTAGGAAGGAAAGGACCAGATCTGCCTGACAGAACAAAAGTCAGTCTTAACATGCATGACCTAAGTGCAAAGCAAAGATATTGAAAAGTTTCAAGTATAGATTTTTGAAAGATCACTCTGACTCTTATTCAGAAATTGGATTTAATAGGATAATAGTTTTAAAAATTACAAATTCAAAATAAATTATAATAACCTATAGTAGTTGATGGCAATGGAGGCTGAAAGAAGTGGGTTTTGAGATACATTTTAAAAGTAAAATAAAATCTGAAACTGGATTGGATTTCAGGGGAAGAAAAAGTAAGGAGTCAAGGATGATCCCAGGTTTGGGACTTGAGTAAACTGGGTAAATGGTGGTAGGTACCATTTATTGGTATAAGAAGACTAGCAAAAAAAAAAATTCAGATTTCTATTTTTGATATATTAAGTTCGAAATCACCATGCAACATTCAAGTATAAATCTAGAGGTCAGAGTAGAAGGATGAGTTGGAGATAGCATATTAGGATCATCAGCACACAAATGGTACAGTAGCCCCCTTATACATGGGGGATACATTCTGAGATCCCCAATGGATGTCTAAAATCACAGATAGCACCTTACTCTATATATACTATGTTTTTTCCTATACATATGAACCTATGATAAGGTTTAATTTATAAATTGGGCACCGTAAGAATTAACAATAATAATAAAATAATTATAATATGCTATGATTAAGGTTATGTGAATATGGTCTCTCTCTCAAAATATCTTATTATACTGTACTTACCCTTTTTCTTCTTATGATGTGAGATGATAAAATGCTTATGTGTGATGAGAAGATGTGAGGTGAGTTACATAGGCATTGTGACACAGCATGAGGCTATACAAGCGACCTTCAGCCTATACATCAGGAGGATCGCCTCCTTCCAAACTGCAGTTAGCGGTGGGTAACTGAAACTGAGCAAAGTGAAACCATGGATAAGGGAGGGAACTACGGTAAAAGCCAAGGTAAGAGATGAAATTACCTAGGAAGAAAGTGTAGACAGGAAACAGAAGAGGGCCTAGGACCAAAGGCTAAGAAACTCCAGGATATTGAAGATTTGTCTGAGGGTTAAATGCTTATTAAATGATCTTGCTCAATAGAATGCTCTTTCATTATACTCCACTGTCTCTTTACACTAAAAAAATAAAAACAAACAAAAAAACAAAGCCATCTTCCCCAGCCAAAAGTTCTCAAATTTAATATTTAATCCATAGTAGGTGTCTTCTAGGTGGATCCTTGAGAAACTCCTTAGAGAATCTAAATCAAGAATTTAAAAAACAAAAAAGTGGTGACCCCTGGAGAGGGAAACGAGTAAGAAGATAGGTAAGAGATTTTTTTCATTATATATCCTTTTGTATTTTTGAATTTTGTACTGTCACATATTTTACATATTCAAAATAAAATTTTTGAAATAACTCCTTATTTTGGTTTCTATTGATAATTTACTTGAATCCCAACAGGTTCATTACTGCCTGCCTTTAGGTTGTTGTTGGTGTGGAACCTGACAAGTTATCTGTAAAGTTTTTATGAAAGTATAAAAAGCCACAAATAGCCAAGATATTCTTTAAGAAACAACAAGACATGAGAATTTAATTACCACATATAAAGGCTTATTATAAAGCTACATGAATAAGGTTGTATGGTATGGATGCAAGAATAGATAAACAGAGCAATATAATAGAATAACAAATCCAAAAACAGACCATTGAATGTAAGGGCATAATTTATCCTGCAGGTAGTACTACAGATCAGTGGAGAATATATCTTCTTCCAACAGATGATACAGATGATGGTAGGAGAGCATGGAAAAAAATGAAATGGAATCCCTCCCTCACATCAAACACAAAAATCAGTTCTACAGACTAAAGTTCTAAATGTAAAATGCAAAACTATAAAGCTTCTAGTAGAAAACATGCTTCACATATGCAAACAGAAAAAATGCTTCATGACCTTGTTGTAGAAAAGGCTTTCTTAAACAAATCACAGAAGCACAAATTAAAACACACAACATACATATACATACCCTTCAATTCATACATACCTATCAATCACATCCAGTTGAAGAAACACAAGCTCAAACCCAAACAAACAAAAAAAGTCAAAAGAGCACCAGCTAAGGAAGGCTTGGGTTAGAGAAATATGGGTACTAATCCAGGCTGTCATCAACTGTAACCTTGGACAAGTCACATGACCTCTTTGAGTCTCTGTTTTGCTAATGCTTAAAAGGAAGGAGTCATACTCTATGATTCAAATAAAGTATTTTGCCCAAAAAGCACTGCTGTATGATCACAAAACACTTTTTTTAAAAAACAAAACTGTTTATTAAATGAGCCAACTAGGTAGACAATATCCCCAATGTTGATACCTTAAGATGAAGAAGAGGAGCTCATCAATGTTTCCCACTCCCCCAAGAACTGCAGAGTGTAAATAACTGAACATACTGACAGTGTTTAAGGGTGATCTTGATAGAAACGCATATACTGCAAATGCTCCTAGATGTAAAGAGCACTCACTAAGGTAAACTGACCTGCCTTGATGAGTATTTCCTTGGCCATACTATTTCTTTCATAAAACTGATAAAAGTAGAAAGATCCTGGAAATATCAGTAGGATAGCAATCAAAGGATTTAAGTGCATCTTTCCATACATCCCTGACAAACAAAATTCCATCATCACAGACAGGGATTAACTGTGGCTGCTTAAACTGGATGACTAGCAGAATGAGAAAATTAAGAACAATTTTCCAGTAGGGTTTTTGAGAACCACAAGCCAAGTGATTTCTGTATCACTTTTCCCGACACTACCAAATAGGAAACTCAACACTTCACTTGCTTCTCAGAGTGACATTTTATGATGAAGCTCAGAACTGACAGCCATACCCATATTAAGAAGTCACAACTAGGCAGTATATACAGAGAAGACAAGTAATGATTGTATAGCATCTTTCTACGCTGATGGACAGTGACTGTAATGGGGTATGTGGGGGGGACTTAACAGGGGGAGTCTAGTAACCATAATGTTGTTTAAGTGATTGTTACATTAATGATACCAAAAAAAAAAAGAAAAAGTCACAACTAGCTATGTTGAAATGATAACAATGACAAAGGCTTTTTAATTAAAATACATTATGTAACATTAAAATAAGGCTAGATAGATCAGGGGCCTTAACCTAGGATCCATGGGTAGGTTTCAAGGGTCTCTAAACCTCTTGAAATTGTGTATAAAATGTATGTTCATGTGTGTGTCCAGGGAGAGTATCTCATGACATAACGAAAGATTTTCAGTGAGGTTCATGAACAAGAAGGTATGAAGCCTTGAATTAGAAGAGCCCTCCTAGCTTTTAAAGCCTATGACTGTACACAAATTCATTGACATTTTAGTTAAGGAACTTGCTTACTAATTGTACAGACTTAACAAAACCAAGTTGTTGAAATGCATGCAGAGATCATTTAAGTACTAAAAGCCCAAAAAGACTACATGGACAGCTAATTCTGTCAAAACTAAGGGATCAATCAGTGTTTCATTAACTCAACAAATACAAATGCCAATAAAAGGTTTAAAATAGCCTATAACCATTTTCATTACAACACAGTCAATTTTGGATTAGCCAGGTCAATGAAGTCCTATTTAGCAATTTAGCCAATTTCCACAATTTTTCCAATATTTATCAAAATCAACTAACACAAACTTCAACTTATTCCACTGTACTACATCCACACTACTTCATGGCTACCAGACAAAGCAAACAAGTAGAAAAGGAGACGATATAAACATGAGCAAAATATTGGCTTGAAAGGCCTATAGAAGCCACAGTAGTTCTCAAAGTGTGGTCTCATAACTAGCAGTACCATCAGGAAACTAGTTAGAAATGCAAATTTTCAGGCCCTATCCCAGGTCTACTGAAATGGAAAAAACAAGCTCTGATGTAGATTCTAGTACCAAAAGCCCTTAAAAACTCAACCCAAACTTCAAAGCAGCTTTCTTAGCGTTTTCCACTAGATAAAAATTATAAAGCATGTAACTTGCAAATTAGAATGGAAAAAGTACAGTTTAATTAGTTTAAGTTCAAAAACAAAAAGAAATAATGGGGTGTGTGGTGGGGACTTGATGATGGGGGGACTCTAGTAACCATAACGTTGCTCATGTAATTGTAGATTAATGATACCAAAATTTTTAAAAAAAGGAAAAATGATAGAGTCTACACAATATCTTCCCAAAATAGGAGTCACCATTTCAAAGTCAAGGAGATAGAAAAAATAAAATTTAGAACTGCCAAAAAATAAATGGGCTGATTTTACAACTACCACAGACAGAAGAATCATCATCAATGGATACTGAAACTATTGGGGGCAAAAAGGTTGGGAGACAAGATATTGACAATTTCCGAGTTTCATTTCACTGAGCACCTATACAAATATACCTTTATAATGGAGAAATCTGGTGAATACAACCTTAATAAAACAACCATGTTTAGTATGACCAATAGAGAAACAAATTGACATGACGTATCAATAGAATGCACTGAAGAAAAAAAACCATAGCATATATTCCTGCTGAACCTGTGTCTAATCATGGAGAAACAATCAGATAAATTCAAATGAGAGACATTCTGTAAAAGTAGCCTGGACTCAAGATGTTAATTTCATGAATAAAAAGGCAACTGTTGTAAATTAAAGGAGACTAAAGAGACATAACTGTATATAACGTGATTGGATTGAAGATTGAAAAAAAAAGCCTTAAAGGACATCACTGGGACAACTGGGGAAATGTGAATATGAACTATATGCAGGTATACCTTGCTTACTGTGCTTCACTTTATTGTTTTTTTAGTTTTTATTTAACAAATTGAAGGTTTGTGGCATTTTTCCAATAGCATTTGCCTCCTTCATATCTCTATGTCACATTTCGGTAATTCTCTAAATACTTAAAACTTTATTATCATATTTGAATTGCTGCAATCTCATGATAAAACTTTAACAAATGAGGAATTGTTTCTTATGGATGACCAAAGAAAAATTTTTCTGAGATGGAACCAACTCCTGGTGAACACGCTGTGAAGATTGTTAAAATTACAACAAAGGATTTAGAATATTATATAAACTTAGTTGATTAAGCAGAGCAGGGTTTGAAAGGACTGACTCGATTTTAAAGTAAGTTCTACTGTGGATAAAATGTTATCAAACAGCATCACATGCTACAGAGAAATATTAAAAAGAGTCGATCAATGCAGCAAATTTCATTGTCTTATTTTAAGAAAATGCCACAGCCACCCCAACCTTCAGCACCACCCTGATCAGTACAGCAGCCATCAATATGGAGGGAAGACCCTCTAATTACCAGCAAAAAGGTTATGACTCCCCAGAAATTCAGATGATGGTTAGTATTTTCTACCAATAAAGTATTTTTTAGTTAAGGTATGTGCACTTTTTAGACATAATGTTATTGCATATTTACTAGACTGCAGTACAGGGCAAACATAACTTTCATATGCACTGGGAAACCAAAGGCATTTGACTTGCTGTATTGCAATATCCATTTTATTGCTGTAGTCTGAATCTGCAATATCTCTGAGGTATGCCTCTCTGAATAATAAAATGTTATCACTGTTAGATTTCCTGAGTGGGATTTTGCATCATGATTATGAAAGACAATGTTCTTGTTCTTTGGAAATACATGCTAACATAGATGTAAAATACTATGGTTATCTGCAACTCTCAAATGACTTAGAAAAGTATAGCTATATATAGAAAAAAAAATCAGTTGTGGTAAAATTAATTAAAAGTTGCCAATTGGCCAATCCAGGTGAGGAGCATATGAGCAATCATCATGCTTTTCTCACAATTTTTCTATAGATTTGAAAAAAGATTGATAGAATCCTTAGCCTTTTTCAAAACTTTATTCCTCCAACTGTATGATTTTGAGAAGTAACTTAATCTCTCTATGCCTCAGTTTCCACATTTATAAATCAGGAGTATAACAATACATACCTAATAAATGCTATGTATGACAAATCCACAGCCAACATCATACTTAACAGCAAGGAGCTGAAAGCTTGTCCTTTAAGATCAGGAATAATACAAGGATGCCCACTCTCCTCACTTTTATTCAACATAGTTCTGGAGGTCCTAGTCATGGCAATCAGACAATACAAAGAAATAAAAAGCATCCAGATTGGTAAAGAAGAAGTTAAACTGTTACTGTTTGGAGATGACATTGTATTGTACATAAAAAACCCTAAAGAATCCACCCCAAAACTGCTAGAACTAATAACTGAATTAAGCAAAGTTGCAGGATACAAAATCAATAATCTACTGCAAACCTATATACTGTGAGGGCCGGGCCCCTGGCCAGGGCTCAGTCCTGGGGCTGATCCACCGCAGCTCCCTTGCCCAGTCGTAGTTCTAAGACCTGGTATTTTAGCCTCGTCACCAGCTGGAGAAGATGGCGCCCATTTTCTGCTCACCACCCTTTCCCCTCTTCCCTGTTGGGGATTGGCCCAGCAGACTTCCGTACCCGTGCACAGCTCGTGCTGCCCGCTTAGAGTGGCGCGTGACACCTATCCGCTTAAAGGTCACGCATGATACTGTCCCGGATTGGTTGGGTGACTGAATATAAGGGAGCCCGCCGGGAGGAAGAAGAGCTGCCCGACAACTGCTGTAACCACCACGAGAGATTAGACAATAAAGCCTAGAGAAGAATCAAGACCTTGGGCGTGTTGCTTCGGTCCCTGAAGGGTCACGACAAGTGGTGCCGAACCCCGGGAATCGCTAAACCTCGTCGCGACCTGATCCGCTGACCCTGGCACCTGCCAATGAAGTAGAGCTTGTAACTCTTCAGGAACATCACTGGACGCCATTCGGTCAGCTGGCCAGACTGGGAGAGGGAACCGAGGAGGGTGAGTGGATTGGCGAGTAAACTGAAAGTATACGTGGCAGGGCAGACAGCAGGCAGTTGTGGTGGGTGTTTATGTGTAGTGTGTGTGTCCTGTTAGTGTTTGTGACATTGTTTATTATAATACATGGAATGAGGAGGCGCCAGTGAAGGTTCGCAGAGCAGTGACGAAATCAAAAGGTTCGCAGAGTGGCAACGAAATCAAAAGGTTCGCAGAGTGGCGATGAAATCAAAAGGTTCGCGGAATTAGCGACGTAGTCCATCTAAATTATAACTAGGATACTTGCCCCTTTAGAGAGAGGATGGGGACGGAGGCCTCTAGGGTTAGGGCCGAGGAACCTCTGAAAGCGCTCCTTAGAGCTAATGGAACCCCTTTGAAAACGAAGACTGCCAGGGCATTCCTGAACACTATAGAGAATCATGCCCCATGGTTCTTAGATGAAGGAAAGATCACCAGCCCTTTATGGGACAGGCTGGGGGATGACCTACGCCGGGCAGACAAGAGGGAGCCCCTTCCACCAGGGACAATCCCTATTTGGGGTCGAGTAAAAAATTGCCTGAAGGGACAGAAGCCAAGCTGCAGAGAGGCCATCCAAGAGGGGGAGGAAATATTAGAGGAAGTACGAGAAGAGCGTGCCTCCGCAAAGGCATCGGAAGGGGGATCTGAACAGGGACTGCCATCTGATGAGGATGAAGACGGGGAACTTTCAGGGGACGAGCTAGAGAACAGGTTTAATAGCAGAGCATCACGCCCGTCATTATATCCCTCCCTTGAACCGTTGAGACTACAGCCAAGGGAGGAGGGGGAGGCTCACCACACCCCCCTAAAGGCAGATAATGCCAAGGCAGGGTTAGTAACTTCCTCAGCCCCCATCGAACCCTCACGATTAAAACCAGGACCATTCACTTCATGGCCCGAGCCGCCACCTTATCAGCACTGTCACTGTAAAGATGGCTGGGCGAGGTGGGTATGCAGAGAAGGGCAGGCAGCATTCCCTGTAACAGAAGACCCGAACACTCAGCAAAGATATCATCAACCCATAGACTTCAAAATAATCAAAAGCCTGAAGGAGGCCGCCACCACCTATGGGCCTCAGGCTGCCTTTACAGTGTCTCTGGTAGAATCAGTGGCCTCTTTGAACCTAACCCCAGATGACTGGGCCAATGTCGCCAGGGCGTCTCTCTCCGGAGGCCAGTATCTGACTTTTAAAACTGCGTGGCAGGAGTTTTCCCAGGATACTGCACGGCGTAATATTGCAGCAGGGAACCATCAATGGAACCTAGACATGTTAATGGGCTCTGGACCCTACTTAGGGCAGCACAATCAGGTCAACTACCCTCCCGCGGTTTACTTACAGATTTCCACAGCCGCGGTCAGAGCTTGGAAGACCTTACAAGGCACAGGGGATCTACAGGGTCAGCTTTCTAAGGTGTTGCAGGGGCCTAATGAGCCCTATGCAGATTTTCTCGCGAGGTTGATGCAAACTGCCGGTAGGATCTTTGGGGATGCAGAAACAGCCATGCCCTTAGTCAAACAGTTAGCGTATGAGCAAGCAAACAAATGGTGTAAGGAAGCCATTCGGCCATGGAAAAATAAAGACTTAAACACCTATATTAAGGTATGTAGAGACATAAACGATAGTGTAGTTCAAGGGCAAGTGATGGCCGCTGCAATAACTCAAGGACTACGCAATGCGCGCGGCGGAGCCACCCCTCCAGGGGCATGCTTCTATTGTAAGCAGCCAGGTCATTTGAAGAGGGACTGCCTCAAGCTAGGGGGACCAGGAGGTAATGCAGCACTCATCAGGCAACCTCGACTGTACCCTAGGTGCAGAAAAGGGAACCATTGGGCAAATGAGGTAGATCAGTGGCCGATGTAGAAGGACGCCCACTGCCTCCACAGCAGCCAAAAAATGGGAGGCGGGGCCCCACACCTCAGGGCCCACAAATGTATGGGGTGATTCAGCAAATCCCCCGAACACATTATCACCTGACCGATCAGAGCACTCACAAGGAGGCAGAGAACCAAGGAGAGCCACAACAGGGAGTGCCAGACTGGACATCCATGCCACCACCCGCCTTGTACTGATCCCAGAAATGGGAGTTCAAGTAGTGGAGTCCGATTACAGGGGGCCCTTAAAGAGGGGGGTGGTGGGACTCCTTTTAGGCCACAGTTCCACCACTAGAGCAGGCTTGATAGTCCATCCTGGAGTGATAGATCCAGATTTTGAGGGAATAGTAAAGGTGATGGTCTCCTCCCCACGAGGCATTACCGCCATAAATCCAGGAGACCGCATTGCTCAAATTCTCATGCTTCCCAGTAACCATGACAATTTTGACAGTAAGAAGGTCATAAGGGGGACCTCTGGCTTTGGGTCATCCGGGGCTCCGCTAGCTTGTGTCACGCTAGAATTAGGGGACCGGCCTATGTATGTAATCCAAATTAGAGGCAGGGAGTTTGTGGGGCTGTTAGATACCGGGGCAGATCGCAGCATCATCAGGGAAGAAGAGTGGCCTAAAGACTGGCCTCTAAATCGAGCTGCACAAACACTGAGAGGTCTGGGGATAGCCCAGGCACCAATGTACAGTGCAGCCACACTGCCATGGAAGGACTTAGAGGGGCATCACGGTGTTATTCAACCATACATCCTAAAAATGCCTATGTCCCTATGGGGACGAGATGTGTTAACACAAATGAATTTTAAACTAACCACAGAGACTTTTTACAGTGAGCAGTCAAATGCCATAATGAAAAGACAGGGGTACGCAGACACTAGAGGACTAGGGAAGGATCTCCAAGGGAAAGAACAACCAATCCTTTTAGCAGGGAGACCGCCCAAAGGGCCTGGAGGACCAGGATTGGATTTTTCTTCGGGGCCACTGAGGGAAAACAGCCTATAGAAATAACATGACAGTCAAAAAGGCCTGTGTGGGTACCTCAGTGGCCCCTCACCAAAGAAAAGAAGGAAGCAGCCCACACTTTAGTACAAGAACAGATAGCAGCTGGTCACCTCCAGCCCTCTACCTCGCCATGGAACACACCTATTTTTGTAATTAGGAAAAAGTCTGGCAAGTGGAGATTACTCCATGATCTCAGGGCAGTGAACAGACAGATGGAGCTTATGGGACCTGTACAATTAGGCCTTCCTCTCCCTGTGGCTCTGCCCAGAGGATGGAATTCAATAGTGATAGATATCAAAGACTGTTTCTTCTCCATCCCGCTTCACCCCAGAGACTGTCAAAGGTTTGCCTTTACCGTGCCAGCAGTGAATCATAGTTGTCCCGATGAGCGATATGAGTGGATAGTATTGCCACAGGGCATGGCTAATGTGTCAGATGTATGTAAAGAAGGCCTTACAAACTGTCAGGAAACAGTTTCCCCTCATAATCATCTATCACTATATGGATGACATTTTGCTGTGCAGTGAAGAGGAGAGACAACTGGAGTTGGCTCTCTGTTTCCTGCAGGAACATTTTGAGGAGTGGAACCTTAAAATAGCCCCTGAAAAGATCCAAACATCCAAAGTAAAGGAATATTTAGGAATGAGATTGGGAAACACAATGGCCAGGCCATTAAAGGTAACCATAAGGACGGATCACCTGAAAACTCTAAATGATTTTCAAAAACTACTAGGAGACATTAATTGGGTTCATCCATATTTGAAACTCACCAGTGAAGAGCTAAGTCCCTTATATGACCTCCTGAGGGGAGAACCTGATCTGGCCTCCCCTCGATCACTCACTGAAGAGGCGAGAAAAGTTATAACATTGGTTCAGTCACGCTTGCAGTTAGCGCAAGTCGAGCGGATTGATTACTCCAAACCAATTGCCTTCATAGTGCTCCCTAGTAATCATAGCCCCACAGGCATATTGTGGCAAGAGGGCCCTATGCTATGGGTCTACTTGGCACATTCGCCCGGGAAGATCCTGGATTGGTATCCCCAGAGTGTGGCTGAGCTGATCTTGAAAGGTGTCAGGGTATCCACAGAGACGTTCGGTGCCCCTCCAAATACCAGGAGGGAACCCATTCCTAGGGCTAAGGTAGTCTTTACCGACGGCTCTAAGGATGGCACTGCCGCAATAGTTACCAATGAACAATCATGGACCCTCACATTCCCGGCGACATCCGCCCAGCAGGTAGAGCTGCTGGCAGTGGTGCAGGCCTTTAAATTATTTCCCCACGAGCCATTTAACCTCCTGTCAGGCAGTCAATATGTAGTTAACTCAGTTACCATTATAGAAAATGCAGGGCACGTTAGACAGACATCGCCGGTCGCTGGAACACTTAGAAGCTTGCAACACCTTATCTGGGATCGGGTCCATCCTTTCTTTATTGAACATATCAGGGCTCATACTCCACTCCCAGGCCCGCTTGCCGAAGGAAATAGGAGAGTGGACAAACTAACCCGCAGCCCATACATCCTGGCTTTAGCCAACCCGGTAGAACAGGCCACTAATTACCACAAGCTCTTTCATGTTAATTCCACCACCTTACGGATGAAATACCCTATTACAAGGGAGCAAGCGAGAGCCATAGTTCTCGGCTGTAAATGGTGCGTTGCTCTCCTACCCCTACCATCTCAAGGCATAAACCCAAAAGGACTACTACCAAACCACCTGTGGCAAATGGATGTCACACACATCCCCGAATTTGGGAACATGAAATATGTTCATGTGTCCGTTGACACATGCTCAGGAGTAATCTTCGCCTCCTGCCACACGGGTGAAAAAGTCCGAGATGTTATTTCCCACTGCCTACAGGCATTCTCTGCCTGGGGCATGCCTAAACACCTGAAGACTGACAATGGACCAGCATATACATCCCGACCATTTCTGACATTTACTCAGACTCTAAACATTGCTCATACAACGGGCATTCCATACAACCCTCAAGGACAGGGTGTAGTAGAGCGCACACACAGAACACTCAAGGCCACTCTAATAAAACAAAAAGGGGGAATAGGGGCAGACTACAAATCCCCTAAAGATAAACTTAATATCATCCTATTTATATTAAATTTTTTGACATTGGACATAAACGGCCAGAGTGCGGCTGAAAGACACAGTCAGTCTGCCGACCCTGACAGGAAACCCAAAGTACTGTGGAAAGACGTGCTGGAAGATAACTGGAAAGGCCCGGACCCAGTACTTATCTGGACCCGAGGCTCTGTTTGTGTTTTCCCGCAAGGCCAACACCAACCTATCTGGGTACCGGAGCGATATGTGAGGCGAGTGGAAAACTCAAGGATGGAAGAACAGAACACTGATGCTGATAGCGCTCACGATCCTAGGGTGGACCCTGCCGCCAGTGAGACCCGAGCAGAGACAGCTATGGGGAGTAGTAGAGGCATGGCCACTGCCACTGCCCCTGAGTAACCTATCAGCAGAGACTTTGAACAGCCTGTCGCAAGATCTTGGTGAACCAGCGCGTGGACATTCTCCAGGAACAACTGGATTTGCTCGGTCAGACATGGCATTTGGGCTGTGTCAGTTCCTACACTGGACTGTGTGTTTCCAGCATTCCGTTCAACAACTTACACTTGCTGAACACAAACTGGTCTAGCAAACTCGAGGAGCTTACCGCGCAGCTAAGATTAGAAATCATGAATGTTAGCTCCATGTCTCAATCAGCTATGACAGTGTTTGATGCCGAAAGGCTTGGTCCGGGGTGGGAGTTATGGGTGTGATTGTGATCGCTGGACTGCTGCTTCTTGGCAGGGCAATTTGCTCTGTGCAGCGGCAGCAATTACAGGATAGATGAGTGCTGTTGCAAGCGATGGCTGCCCTGGAAGAAGGTGTCTCCCCAAATATATGGCTTCAGATGTTGGATCAGTAGCCAGAGATGGGTAAGATCTGGAGCTGCGCATATCAACCTAAGACAGGGCACAGACCAGAGCTGTCTGCTGCCTGAGGACAGGTAAGAATGCTGCAGACTCTGGGCAACCTAAGACTGGCATGATCCAAAGGCCACGCATTATATCAAACAAAGAAGGGGGAGATGTGAGGGCTGGGCCCCTGGCCAGGGCTCGGTCCCGGGGCTGATCCACCGCAGCTCCCTTGCCCAGTCGTAGTTCTAAGACCTGGTATTTTAGCCTCGTCACCAGCTGGAGAAGATGGCGCCCATTTCCTGCTCACCACCCTTTCCCCTCTTCCCTGTCGGGGATTGGCCCAGCAGACTTCCGTACCCGTGCACAGCTCGTGCTGCCCGCTTAGAGTGGCGCGTGACACCTATCCGCTTAAAGGTCACGCATGATACTGTCCCGGATTGGTTGGGTGACTGAATATAAGGGAGCCCGCTGGGAGGAAGAAGAGCTGCCCGACAACTGCTGTAACCACCACGAGAGATTAGACAATAAAGCCTAGAGAAGAATCAAGACCTTGGGCGTGTTGCTTCGGTCCCTGAAGGGTCGCGACAATATACTATTGATGAACTAGCAGAAAGAGAAATCAGTAAAATAATTCCATTCACAATTGCATCAAAAAGAATAAAATACCTAGGAATAAATCTAACCAAGGAAGTAAAAGAACTATATACTGAAAACGACAGGACACTCATGAGAGAAATCAAAGATACCAATAAATGGAAACACATCCCATGCTCATGGATAGGAAGAATTAATTATGTCAAAATGGCCATCCTGCCTAAAGCAATCTACAGATTCAATGCAATCCCTATCAAAATACCAATGGTATTCTTCAACAAACTAGAACAAACAGTTCTAAAATTCATGTGAAACCACAAAAGAGCCCGAATAGCTAAAGCAACCCTGAGAAGGAAGAATAAAGCAGGGTGATTACGCTCTCCGACTTCAAGTCTACTACAAAGCCACAGTAATCAAGACAATTTGGTACTGGCACAAGAACAGACCCACAGATCAATGGGTAGAATAGAGAGCCCAGATATAAATCCAAGCATATATGGTCAACTAATATATGATAAAGGAGCCATGGATATACAATGGGGAAATGACAGCCTCTTCAACAACTGGTGCTGGCAAAACTGGACAGCTACGTACAAGAGAATGAAACTGAATTATTGTCTAACTCCATACAAAAAAGTAAAGTCAAAAGGAGAGTCATGTAACCATATGTAAGTCATGAAGCCATAAAACTCTTAGAAGCAAACATAGGCAAAAATCTATTTAATATAAACATGAGCAACTTTTTCTAAACATATCTCCTCAGGCTAGGGAAACAAAAACAAAAAATCAACAAATGGAACTACAACAAACTAAAAAGCTCCTATACAACAAAGGACAACAGCAGTAGAACAAAAAGGTATCCTACAGTGTGGGAGAATATATTCATAAATGACATATCCGACAAGGGGTTAACATCCAAATTATATAAAGAACTCGCACACCTCAACACCCAAAAAGCAAATAGCCCAATTAAAAAATGGGTGGAGGATCTGAACAGACACTTCTCCAAAGAAGAAATTCAGATGGCCAACAGGCACATGAAAAGATGCTCCACATTGCTAATTATCAGGAAAATGCAAATTAAAACACAATGAGATTTCACCTCACACTGGTTAGGATAGCCAACATTGACAAGACTAGGAACAACAAATGCTGGTGAGGATACGGAGAAAGGGGACCCCTCCTGCACTGCTGGTTTGAATGTGAACTAGTTCAACCATTGTAGAAAGCAATATGGAGGCTCCTCAAAAACCTACAAATAGAAATACCATTTGACCCAGGAATTCCACTCCTAGGAATTTACCCTAAGAATGTAGCAGCCCAGTTTCAAAAAGACATATGCACCCCCATGTTTATCACAGCACTATTTACAATAGCCAAAATATGGAAGCAACCTAAGTGTCCATCCGTAGATGAATGGATAAAGAAGATGTGGTACATAAACACAACGGAGTATTGCTCAGCCATAAGAAGAAAACAAATCCTACCATCTGCAACATTATGGATGGAGGGTATTATGCTCAGTGAAATAAGCCAGGCAGAGAAAAACAAGCACCAAATGATTTCCCTCATTTTTAGAGTATAACAATGAAGCAAAACTGAACAATGAACAAAACAGCAGTAGACTCACAGACTCCAACTTAGCAGTTACCAAAGGGGAGAGTTGGGGGAAGGTGGGTGGGGAGGAAGGGAGAAGGGGATTGAGGGGTATTATGATTAGTACACATGGTGTGTGGGGTTTCACGGGGAGGACAGTGTAGCACAGAGAAGACAAGTAGTGACTCTATGGCATCTTACTTCATTGATGGACAGTGACTTCAATGGCATATGGGGGGGACTTGATAATATGGGTAAATGTAGTAACCACAATGTTTTTCATGTGAAACCTTCATAAGAGTGTATATCAATGATACCTTAATAAAAAAAATACATACCTAATAAGGTGAGAGGATCAAATAAGTTAATACATGTCAAGTGCATTGTACATCCTGAGCTATACGTGTTTGCTACCATTACTACTGTTACTATTTTATTATTACTACTGTTACTACCATTGAAGGTCAGAGATAAAGAAACAGCTTGGATGCTCACAGTCCTATACAATTTTGAAAACATTTTCACTACTTATAATTTCATTTCATCCTCACAACTCTTTGAAATATAAAGAGTGCTATTATCTTCGCTTGCTAGAGAGTTCAAGCTCAGTATTTTAAGACTTCCAGGAAATAGCATGAGACAAGAACCAAGTCTTCTTTTCACTATAGCACAATGTAAAATTTACATTCCAACTTAAACTGATTTCAAAGAAAACACACTAAGAAAGCAGGTAGAACTGTATTGTCAGTTATAGACAAAAGGAGTTATCACTAGTCCATTCAGCAAAACAGATGTTACTTAGCAGAGCTTTGATATTTTTTTAAATACCCTTGAAAATAAGGATCAAAAAATACGAACTCTTATAAAAAGGGATTTATTGTATTTTTATAGCTTACTACATACCTTGTAACAATCATTTTGTTAAATGTGGATGTCAGTTTTATTTTCGGTCCCTTTTTTCCTAGCTATTTACAAGCTTTGTAAGAATCATTCTTTAATTAAGTCTAAACATAGTTTTATATAAATGGATTCCTGGAAATAAAACGTTCAGACTTAAGAAATGATTGTTACAGAGACTGTAACAGGCCATAAAAAAAGAATGCCACTTTAAACAAAGATTTCTCATTTTAATTAAAAAGATAATCATCAGAACATTCGTTCACTTAACAGAACCATTTAAAGAAGCTTCTTTGGGGGAAAAAATGTAGTATCTTATGCAAGCTTCCATGTATAATTTATAATATATTTAAATCAAAATCTCAGTTGATCCTATAGTATGAATTCTTATATACTGTACCTATACTTTAATGACTGAAAGAAAAACAGGTCCAAATGAGATAAACATCATTTCTAATTTTTTTAATATGAGCACTCTTAAAAAATTATGAATATTTTTCTGTAAACTATTAGAATATACTTAAGAATACTTAAACACTTTTTAACATGACTACCTAAGAACATAACTAGGATTATGTAGTTTGCTGATGCAGTCAATATATGTCAGGTAAGGGACTATATCTAGAACACTACTGTATAATCAAAGATGACAAATACCTGCATAAAAAGAGTTTCTATCCCCAAATTCTGATAAAAGCTGAAGCAATCATTCTGATTTTCAGAATGCCAGAGCTGTCTATGATTGGAGAGTGTGAAAAACCTTTAGAAGCATGATTCGATAAGGCAGGATTCTTTTCAGTTAATTCATTTGACTAACTTTTAAACTGTCCATTTTTAACTCAAACCATGTAATTTGTAAAGTTAGGCAAGATTCCAAGAGAGAATGATGTAGATCTTACAAGATGTCATTATAATTAACTGTAATTTGAAAAACAGATGCATCAATGTTCTTCTACTTAAATCCCCTTGTCTAAATTACACTGAATACTAAACCTGAGTCACTACTTGACAGTCTGTTTTTACAGCAATGTATTACTGGAAACTGCTTCAAAGTGGACTATATTTTCACAGGGAAACAAGCCGTATAAGCAGGAGGCTAGTTCCTAACTGAGGACTTGGTGTCAAAGAAAGTATGGACATGCCTAACAACATCAAAACAAAGATTCAATAACTATCAATCTATACAGTCATTAAAAATAAGAAATTACATTTCAGCTTTGTAAAATGGGAGTAACATACCAATGATCAGCAAGTTTGTGTTCAAAGTATTAAAAAAATATAACTTCCATGTTTACTCATTAGACAAATTTGACCTCAAGCTAATAATCAACTAAAAAAACACTGAACATTTCATTAGCAATCATTTGGTTTGCTTCTTATAGACTGCCACTTGGGATGATTTACAAAGAAGGGAAAAGTAGAAGGGCGCCAAACAAATATATTACTCAAGGGAATGCTCTCCTTTCCTCTATCTAAATTAGTTCTCTGAATAAGCAAGTTATTAAAAATCACACTACTGACTTATGCTATTAGGAATAGGAAATCAGTAAATGTTGATCATGATGATGATGATATTTCTTAATTTGCTTTGCTTTATTTTTAAAAACTTACAGGATGACCAGCTATTTTTCTTTTTCACTGGCCTATCTCCTCAGTTTATTAAAAGCCACAAGTGTTCTATGTAAGACTAAAGGCCACCAGAAAAATTAACGTTCTTCAATTTTTCTCATTCTCTGGTCACAGGGCTTACTTGAAACTTTGCAGATAGGCTGCAGAGAACCCTGCATTTCCCTGAAAAATCATGAACATTCACTGGCACAAGCTCCTTTTTTAAAAAATCACAAAATGTCTTTCATAGAGTGTTAAATTTTAGGCATATTATTCTGATGACCAGTCCTCTTTGACTCTTCTGAAGATGACTATCTTTTGTGTTTGATCCCAAGAGATAAAGTCATCAAGAACTGAGGCATGCATTAGGGAATCGTAAATTAAAACCATAAAAAGATACTACTATATGCCTGTAAGAATGGTTAAAATAAAAATACTGACAATCCCAAGTGCTTCAGGATGCGAGCAACTCTCATCCATTGCTTGTGGGAATGCAAAATGACACAACCACAGATGAAACAGATGATGGGGATTAAAAGGTACAATCTCCCAGTCATAAAATAAAATGAGTAAGCTATGGGGATGTAATGCACAGCACAGGAAATATAGTCAATAATGTAACAGTTGTGTATGGTGAGAGATGGTAACTAGACTTATTGTGGTGACTATTCTGTAATTTATATAAATGTCAGATTAGTATGTTGTACATCTGAAACTAACATGACACTGTATGTCAATTATTCTTCAATTAAAAAAATGGTACACTCAATCTGGAAAGTAGTTTGGCAGTTTCTTACAGTTAAATATACACTTACCATATGACCCAGCAATTCCCTTCCTGGGTATTTATCCTAGAGAAATTAAAATCTATGTTCACACCAAACCTTTATATAAGTTTATATTTATAGCAGCTCTATTTATAATCACCAAAACCCAAAAACAATCAAAATGTCCTTCAACAGGTGAATGGATAAACAAAGTACAATCTACACAATGGAATACTACTAAGTAACAAATAGCAATGGACTATTGATATATGCAACAAGCTGGATGAATCTATCACACAGGCATTGTGCTGAAAGCAGCAGCAAAAGATTACATATTGTATGATTTCATTTATATGACATTCTCAAAAAGATTAAATGAAAGTGAGGGAGAACAGTTCACAGTTCCTAAGAGCTAGAGATGTGTGGATAGTACAGGGGAGTTTTTTGAGGGAGCTGACGGAACTGTTCTGCATCCCGAATACAGTGGTAGTTACGTGAATCTATACATGGGTTAAAATTCTGAGACCTGTATACTAAAAAAAGCCAACTTTACTGGATGTTAATTTTTTCAAAAAGTGGACTAGAATAAACCTCACCAAGGAGGTGAAAGACCTGTACCCTGAAAACCATTAGACATCAATAAAAGAATTTAAAGAAACAAATAAATGTAACTCTATCCCATGCTCATGGAAAGGAACAATTAATATTGTCAAAATGGCCATCCTGCCCAAAGCAATTTACAGATTCAGTGCAATCCCTATCAAAACACCAATGCCATTTTTCAATGAGCTACATCAAGCAATCCTAAAATTCATATAGAACCACAAAAGACCAAGAATATCCAAAACAATCTTGAGAAAGAACAACAAACATGGGAGGTATTAGACCCCTGACTTCAAGCTACACCACAAAGCTACAGTAATCAAAACAGTATGGTACTGACACGACCAGTTCCATAGACCAATTGAACAGAATAGAGAGCCCAGAAATAAACTCACACAGACATGGTCAACTAATATATGATAAAGGAGCCATGAATACATAATAGGGAAAAGACAGTCTCTTCAATAAATGATGTCGGGAAACTGGACAGCTACACGTAATTACTGAATTACTGTCTAACTCCATACACAAAAGTAAACTTGAAATGGTATAAAGACCTAAATATAAGACATGAAACCATAAAATTCTTAGAAGAAAACATAGGCAAAAATCTCTTGAACATAAGCATGTGCAATTTTTTTCTGGACTCATCTCCCTGGTCAAGGGAAACAAAATAAAAAAATGAACAAGTGGGTGTACATCAAACTGAAAAGCTTCTGTACAGCAAAAGACACCATCAACAGAACAAAAAGGCATCCTATAGTATGGGACAATATATTTGTAAATGATTTATTCAATAAGGAGTTAAGATCCAAAAAATATAAAGAACTCATACCTCAACACAAAAAAAATCAAATAACCCATTTAAAAAATAGGCAGAAGACTTGAAATTTTTCCAAAGAAATATTGGTAGCCAACAGGCACAAGAAAAGATACTCCGCATCGCTAATCATCAGGGAAGGGCAAATGAGACAGCACCTCACACCAATTAGAAAAGCCACGATCCAAAAGACAAGAAGTAACAAGTACTGGCAAGGATGTGGAAAAAAAGGAACCCTCCTACACTGTTAGTGGGAATGTAAATTGGTACAGCTATTGTGGAAAGCAGTATGGAAGTCCCTCAAAAACTTAAAACAGAAATACCATATGACCCAGTAATTGCCCTTCTAGGAATTTATGCAAAGAAAACAAAATCCCTGATTTGAAAATACATATATATACCCCTATGTTTACTGCCACATTATTTACAATAGCCAAGATATGAGAGCAACCAAAGTGTCCATCAATGGATGAATGGATAAAGAGGTGGTACATATACACAATGGAATAATATTCAGCCATAAAAAAAGAAAAAAATCCTGCCACTTGTGACAGCATGAATAGACCGAGAGGGTATTATGTTCAGTGAAATAAGCCAGGCAAAGAAAGACGAATACCATATGACTTCACTTACTGTGGAATCTAAAAAAAAAAAACACAGCAAAATGAACAAAACTGCAATAGACTCAGAGACACTGAGAAGTGACTGGTGGTTACTATGGGAGAGAGTTTGGGGTGGGTGAGAAGGGTGAGGGGGAAAAAGGGACACAAAAATCTTAATCATAATATAAGTTGGTCACAGGGATGGAAGTACAGCATGGAGAATATAGCCAGTGGTTCTGTTCTATATTGACAGAAAGTAACTGTACTAGTTGGGGTAAGGATTTAATAATGTGCATAACTGTTGAACCACTGTGTTGTTGAAACCAATATAATATTTTTTATCAACGATACGTCAGTGAAAAAAAAGGACTAAACTTGCATACAACAGGTGTGAATAAACACATGCTTGAACAGTAAAATGGAACAAGCGTGGAATGCCTATTTAATAAACCTTGAACATCTGTGTAAATTATTTTCTGTTAAGAGTTGTAAAAGCATCACCACCACCAACCACACTCTTATGGCTTAGAAAGCACCTTCACATTCATCTCATTTAATTGTATCAAATTACATCTTCCTCTATTTTAAAGATGCCATGGCTCATGTGATTATGATCCAAGGGATGTATATAAAAGGACTTTTTCAGACAGAATTTCTCACTACCCAGAGCCTGGCTTTGTGCCTGTTACTTGACGTCAGCCTGAGGCCACTGTTCAAAAGAACAACTCCAGCTATGTAACTGTATAAAAGACTAATCTTGCATCATAAATCCCCCTACCATTTAGTTATGCCTTGTTGCTTTAGGGAACACTTCAGTAATTCCTCAAAAGTCTTCCTGCATTCCTTGACATTACTTATACTGAAGACTACTAATGAGCTAGATCAAGCAATCCTAAAATTCTAAAACAACTACTGAGGAACTGTTGTTATTTATTTACACACATGTGATAGATAGGGTCATAAAACATTAACAACAAAAGTAATGTTAGAACTATCAACAGTCTTTTTTTCATAGCACCAGGAGTGGCTACCAGTTGCATGTGATGTGATTTTAACATACTTAGAGTGGCCACATTTTGGGATGTTGCTATTGTTTTTCTACCAGATCCACCTCTTATATAAATGGCGTATCTTACTAATTTCTCTGCTCCCATAGTTCATTCATTTCTCTAGCTGCAAACACTTAGCCCCCAGAAGTAAATTCTTTTTAGAAACCAACTTACTACTAATTAGTTTGAATTCAAAGACATTCCAGGCCTCTGCCATGAGGTTTGTCTCAGTCTGCCTTTTCCCCCCAGCTTTACTGAGATAAATGGCATATAACATTGTGCAAGTTCAAGGTGTATAACATGCTGATTTGATACACTTACATACTGCAAAATGATTATCACCTACTTCATTCTTGATTCTAGTTAACTTAGCTCCTTCCTGCTGTATTCCCCATGTCCAAGGCCTTATCTTTTACTCTGGTTCTAGCCTCAATATTTCCCTCAGTGTTGGTAAACTGTCCAGGACACAGTGAACCAAACATTTTGCCAAAGTGTGATCTGTGAAGTACCTGTATCAGATACACTGAGATACTTGTTAAACATGCAGACTCCTGAGGCCTACCAAATCAAGTACAGGAAAGAGAAAGAGAGAATCTGTTCAACATTTTAACATGCTCTCCAAATAACTCTTGCATACTACTATTATAGTGGGCACTAATGAGTATGGGTTGAATGAATGAATGAATGAATGAATGAATGTTTTAGTTCCTTGCTGGGTATTCCAGTTCTACTTTTGAGCCCAAACTTGAAATGGCAGTCTTGCCACCTGTTTTCAGTACTTACTGATGCTGTCTGCCAGTTTTGGATCTCCCCAGAATATTTGCACCCTGACTTCTTGTCACTATTCTCCCCTGAAAGTATATCCTGCCCTTGCTAAACTTCCCTGAGTCCACAAATCTGGTTGGATAGCCAACAGATACCATGTTCATCTGCTTGGCTTAATTTTCTCTCTTCAACTCCTAACCATAGCCAAGCATCCAGCCACCTCAGTTAGCATGTAAAGCCTCTGTAGTTTTGTGTCTTCTTATCTGGTATATCTTGGTAAGACAGTGTTCCCAGTACAATACACAGTGATTATGAAATTAGTCAAAAACCAAATGTAATGTTTGGATGAATCCTGATCTTTCTACGACATAGGAATTTGAGTAAAGCTCATCCAGAGAACTTCAATTAGGCTTGCTCTCCATGTGGATAAATCTTTCTTTTGTAACTTCTTATTATGGATACTTTTACATACGCAGATAAATCAATCCCCATCACTCAGCTTTCCACCTTCCAAATCCCTAAGCAAATCCCAAATATTGTATAATTCTTCCCTTTTCTGTATGTGAATGTACCTTAAATTAAGTCTCTTCATTAAAGTTAGAGACCATCCCAACCTCTTTACCCACCAAATACTCATTTTCCCGTATCTACTGCTATGGCAACCTTCCCTTTAACTAAACTGCCTTGAACATACCTGATACCAGCCATATTCTACTGTTCTCTTTCCTTTTTTTCTTCATTTCTCGTATCCTACTCCAGGCAAATTTTATTCATTCTATCTTCAGAATATTCCTTATGGGTTTCCTTCTTTCCATATCTACTGCATGAACTCAAGCCCACATTCTGTCTTACCTAGATTATTACATAGCCTTTAAGTGGCCTCTTTGCCTTGGTTTCCCTACTCCCCAGTCCAATCCACTCAAATTACTAAAGTGGTTCTTAATCTTCTCTGTTGTTATTGCCCCCAGTGGGAATAGATTCAGACATAAATTATAGACCTTTCAGAAAAAAGTACTCACATGTATACCTTGAATGGGGGCAATGGTCCCCAGATTAAAAATCTTTGCCCTATCATCAACAAATAGAAAAAATTTTAAATATCTAAAAACACCAAATATCTAGGAATAAATCTAATAAGAGTTGTACAGAGATCTCTACACAGATAATTTCAAGACCCAAATAAAACCGAAGTTATAGCATTTTCATGGATCTTAAAACTCAATAGTGTTAAGATCTCAGTTCTCCCCAAAATTATATACAGACTTAATGCAATTCCAATAAAAATCAGAGCAGGATATTTTGTGGAAATTAACAAGCTGATTCCTATATATATGAAATACCAAGGGCTAAGATTAGCCAGAGCAATCTTGGCGGGGGCGGGGTGGGGGGGGTGCGGGGAGGCGGGGTAGCTGGAGGACATATACTAGCAGATCTCAAGAACTGGTATAAAAATACAGTAATTAAGAAAGTGTGATTTTGCACAAGAATAGACCAATGGAACAGAATCGAGAATCCTAGAAATAGGCCCATACATATATAGACTCAGGTGGTATATGACAAAGGTGACCCTGCATCAGATAAATTCAAATTCAGAGAAACAAAGTAGAACGATGGTTGCCAGAGGCTGGGAGGAGACGGAAATGAGAGAATTATTGTTTAATGGATAGAGGTTCAGTTTTGCAATATGAAATTACAGTCTTTTCAATAAATGGTACTGGATTAACTGGATGTTAACGGGCGGCAGAGGGGAGAACCTGAATTCTGTCCTCCACCTCACACCAAATAAAAAATTAATTCTAATTGGACCATAGATCTAAGTGTGAAAGGTAAAACAATAAAGCTTTTCAGGGTCTTTAAGAGATATTCGTACACCCATGTTCACAGCAGCATTATTCACAATAGCCAAAAGATGGAAGCACCCCAAGTATCTGGAAAGAGATGAGTGGACAAACAAAAAAATAAGATGTATATATACAATGTTAATATTAGCTTTAAAGAGAAGGAAATTCTGACACATGCTATCACATGGATGAACCCTGAGGATACAGTGCTAAGGAAAATAAGCCAGCCACAAAAAGACAAACAGTGTATTATTCAACTTATATGAGGTATCTAGAGCAGTCAAATTCAAATTCATAGAAACAAAGTAGAATGGTGGTTGCCAGGGGCTGGGAGGAGACAGAAATGGGAGAATTATTGTTTAATGGATAGAGGTTCAGTTTTGCAATATGAAAAACCTGTATTCACTTTAGTTAGGGGCAAGCAATATAGATGTCTACACAAGATGGGGTGGTGGGATCAGCAGTCATCTACTACAGCATGTCAGAGACCTAGCAGGATAAAGAAGATATCTATACAGGAATATGGCAGCCTTGGTAGCCTTGCATAGGGTGTGAGTGAGGAGAGCAATCTAGTGAAGCCTATCAAAGCCTGAAGTAAGAAGGGTGTTCAAACAGAGTAGAGGCAGCAGCCTGACATGGGTTTTGAAGCCTGAGTAAAGTGAGGCTGGAATCCACATGGTGAGGGTCAGAAACAGCAAAAACAGATATTGGTCACATACAGGGGGATTAATTAAGAAAACATGTTGAGGATAAACGAGAGTCAAATTACTGTCAGAAAAGGGAATTACAAGTATGGAAAAGAAATTATTGAATAAACCCTGTGCTGTTAAACTAAAATTGCGGATATCAGTGTGAACTCATGGTTTCAAGTAAGTATATAGATAAAATGATACAAATGTGCATGTGTATACACATATACATGCAAGTTTATATATACATGTTTTCCCTATCTGCCCAGTGAGAGGACCTGGGAGTAGTGACACTCCAGCAGCAATAAGCACACCTAACACACAGATCTTGACTTCTAAATATCACTCTCTACTAAAGAAACCAGGGCTTCTTGGAGAAATCACAGATTCCACAGCTGGGGCAAGAAAGTATAAGATGAACCTAGAATATCTTAATACCAAAAAACAAGAAAATGCTCAAATAATGAGAATACATCAAAAAAGACAAAGCAGCTTGAAAGCACTCTCATTAGCCAAATAGGGAACAATTTAAGTATCAAAATAATTTGATAGTATTGGATTATAATCTATCAAATAAAATGAGTTATAAACCCATTCTGTTATAAATAAACAGATCGAAAGTCTGATGAAGAATAGGGTAGTTAAAGGTTTCAAAACACATTCTCATAAAATACTACAAAAGCATTAATTTTAAAGGAAAAAACTGGCAGATGTCACATTAATCAAGTAAAGCTGTAAGACAAAAATCATGTGTCACCTAACAGGAGGCAGTAAGTAAAACACAGCATCACTTCTGTGGTATTTCTGCCAAAATATATAACCTGGATCTAATCATAAGCAAACATGAGATAAACACAAATTGAGAGAACATTCTACAAAATAACTGGCCTATAATCTTCAAAAGTGTCAAAGTCATGAAAATCAAAGGAAGAACTGTTTCAGGTTGAAGGAGACTAGAAAAACACAAAAACTAAATTCAATGAATAATTCTGAATTAGATCCTTTAGTCATAAAGAACATTTCTGGAACAACTGGCAAAGTCTGAATGGGATCTGCGGGTTAGATTTAAAACTGTAAATTTCTGAATTTTGATGGTTTTATCATAGTTATGTAGAGTGTCCTTGTTTGTAGAAAATACACACTATACTAAAGCATCTGGTGGATGAAATGATAATTTACACTTAAATGATTCAGGAAAAGATGTCATTTGTTTTGCACTTGAAATTTTTCTTAACTGAGATTGATATAAAAAAATGTTAAGAGAAAGAACTTCACTGGTAGTTACCAAACACTAAAAATAAAGATAGTAATATTGCGTGTGTGTATTTATCAACAGACACCCCAATTAGGCAAACTATCTTCTTTTGAGAGACTGTATTAGTTTTCCAACACTACTGTAAAACTACCACATACCTAGTGGCTTAAAACAACATTAAGTGTATTATTTTACATTTCTGTAGTTCAGAAGACTGAAATGGGTTTCACTGAGGCAAAATCAAAGTGCTAGTGGGGCTATGTATGCTCTGTTCTGGAGCCTCTAGCTTCTCCTTTCCATTTTCTAGAGGCTGCTCACATCCCTTAGCTCATGGCTCTCTTCCCTCATCTTCACAGACAGCAACAGTATCTCACGGTATCACACTCACCTCCTCTTCTGCCTCCTTCTTAGAGGGTCCCTTGTGATTATACTGGGCCCCACCCAGATAATCCAGGATAATTTCCCTATTTTGAAGTCTCCTGATTAGCAACTTAATTCCATCTGTTACTTTAATTCCCCTTTGCCATGTAATTTAACATATTCACAGGTTCTTGGGATTAGTCTGGACGTCTGGAGGAGAAAGGGAGGGCATTATTCTGCCTACCTCAAAGAGTTTCCTTTATTCTGAGATTATATCTTTTCTATTTTGTGGCATCTAGTATTCCTTCTTTTGTAAAATGATGGTGCCAGTAGTGGTGATCCTTTTTTAAGGGTTAATATGTAGAAAAAAAAAATCTTGCTAATCCTGCAAATCCTATGTAGGTAGTACAAATTCTTGTGACATTTTTTAACGATCACTTAAATGATTAAGACTGAAAACAAATAAAACATTCTGTTCCTACAAGGACATCATATACTTGATGAAAGATTTGTATTTTTCAGAATATAAGGAACAAATCAGTAAAAAAAAGGCAGACAATCCAGTAGAAAAAAAAAAGACCAAGATTTGAATAGGCATTTCACAAAAGTATATCTAAACACCCAATAAAGCTAAATAGGTACTTGATTATATTAGTCATTACAGAAATACAAATTATAACAGTGAGATAATACCATTCACTCTCTAGTAGAACTAAAATGAAAAAGACAGTATCAAGTAAATGTTACCAAAATGCGCAGCAACAGTAACTCTCATACACTGCTGTAGGAAGTATAAAATGGAAAACAGTCTCACAGTATCTATCAAAGTTAAACATTTTCATACCCTATGACCCAGCAATTCTACTCCTAGGCACAATCCAACAGAAACATGTACATATGTTCAAGAACAGACATGTACAATATTATTCATAATAGCACAATTCTCAGTAGCGAAAACCTGGAAATACTGCAAAAGTCCATCAGCAATAAAATGGCTAAAAATTTGTATATTCACATAGTGGAATATTACACAGCAATGAGAATGAACATAACTATACTGAACACAACCACCTAAACACATCTTACAAACCATGTGGGACAAAAGATGTCAGACACTGAAGAATATATACTGGCATTATTCCATTTATATGATGTTAAATATCAATAAAAATAAAACTAATCTATAGGTATTAGACAATGATTACACAGAAGTGATCACTGGGTAAAAATTCAATGAGCTGTATATATATTTAAGATTTGTACATTTGTCTGTATATTTATTTTACTTCAACCAAAAGCTTATATAGACACATACACACACAAAATACACTAAAGTATTATGCCAAAATACAAACTGTATTAGTCCAAACTTCCCAGCTTCCCAATCTATCTTTTCTTTTTTGTCTGCTACACACCTTATGTGTAAGTCACACCTATCTATTCACCCTATGTATGGCCATCTCCTAATCTTCTGGCCTTTACCCAAACTACCCCATTTACCTGGAATTGTCCACGTCAGAAACAAGTCTATCCAAATACATCCAACAAGATCCAAGACAAAGCTTTCTTCTTTCACAGAGCTTCTAAAGATCTCTCTAGTTAAAACTAATATTTCCTCCTTCTTCAACCTAAAAAACCCATTATAAGTTGAAAATATGGTAAATTGAAAATTCATTTAACACCTCACCTACCTAACATCATAGCTTAGCCTAGCCTATCTTAAACATGCTCAGAACACTTCCAGTAGCTTAGAGTTGGGCAAAGTCATCTAACACAAAGCCTATTTTATAAGAAAATGTAGTATATGTCATGTAATGTATTGAATACTGTACTGAAAGTAAAAAACAGAATGGTTGTAATGGTACAGAATGGTTGTCAGTGTATCATATGTCCATCCTTGTGATCAAGTGGCTGACACAGAGCTGTGGCTTGCTGCCTCTGCCCAGCATCACTAGAGAGTACTGTACATTAGCATATCGCTAGCTTGGGAAAAGATCGAAATTCAAAATTCAAAGTACGTTTCTACTGAACACATATCACTTTTGCACCATTATAAAGTCAAAAAGTTGTAAATTGAACCATTCTTAAGTCAAGAACTGTCTCTGTATACAAATAGAGAATCATTATGCTGTGTACCTGAAACTAATATATGTCAACTATAATTCCATTAAAAATAAATCAAAGAATAAATAAATGAAAGAATCAGCTAAAAGAAAAAAAACGTCCTCTCTTTAACTTCTCTAGCACTTTGTGACTCTGTTTTGGCACTTACCAAAGTGTGCCTTAAGAGAGATTTATAAATGCCATAAATGCCTATCTTCTCAATAGATTGTGAAATTCCAGAGGAGACAAGTTTTATTGAACTTTGTATCTTCATCCCCTTGTGTCCCTTTAACCACCTCCCTCTACATGTAACACAATGTCTCATACTTGGTTTATGCTCATATTTTTCAGATCACACTGCATGCCAACTATAATGGTCTTGTTTTCAGTTGTGAACTCACTGATTTTGCCAAGTACCATTTAACAGTTAAATGCTGTGCCCCAGTACAATTTAGGAACTTACAGTCCTAAATTTCCAATGAGAACCTTGCATACATACAGGAGTTTAATGCTGTAAATTATCAACTGATACATTATACATGGCAACTTTATAATTTAAAATTACCTGAGAAGGGGTAAAAAAGAGACTCCTTTTAAGTAGGTAAGACTATTAATAACCCATTTTCCAGTTAAGAAAATAAGCTCAGAGTGAGGTGTCCAAGCCATCAGCCAGTACAATTTACCACATTACAGTCCATGATCAAGTGCAGGTCTTTATTTAGGGTACATGTTTTATAAATATATGCTCTCATTATACTAAATTTTAGTTTTTTGATTAAAAACAATATTCACTGCAAGTAATCTAGAAAAGAAAAATCACCTAATGATTTTTGATGTTTTACTAGTACATTTTCAGATGCCATTAAATACTTTGAAGTATTACCCAATAATCCAACAGTTCACAAATAACCACATTAATAGTTTAGTGTAGTACTTCCTGAGTGCAAGGATTTGTGCATTTATCTGTGCTGCAAAAACATTATCCGCATGCTACAATTCCTGCATGTCTGTTTACATGATTTTTCAGTGAAAGCCTGAAAGTCCCCCCAGACACCTGAAAATATCTTTATAGCCTTAAATTGAGGTGCAGAGAAGGGATTTAAGAGTTCTAAGCCTGCTACCAAAGGAACTGTTAGTGCATTATGCATGATCTTGATTCAAATTCTGTTATAGTTCAAATTCTGTTACAAATGCCATTGGTGTGACATCAACCTTATCTTTCCCAAGAACAGAAGAATAGCATTATGATACTAAAGAATGTTTCAGGGAATCACTATGGATTAAAGTCAAGATTCTGATTATCTCTTTATGCCTTTTTTTCCTACAAAACATGATGCAGATACCTGCTATATTAAGTTGTGATGCTGGAAGCATCCAACCAACAGGTGGTGTTCAGTAATCAAAATGAGAAAAGTGCTAGTCAGGAAAGCACCAACAAGGAAGAGCAGAAAGCAAACACAATAGTTGTTACAGTAGGCATTTTATCATTTTTCTGTAAAGGTACTAATTATTATAGATTGTTACTATAGTAGATTATTGTGCAAATTACTCCCTGCCGCACTCTTTCTATAGGCAGAGTATACTTTCCAGTTCCTCGACTTCGGGCTTAACCATGTAACTTGCTTCGGTTAATGGAATATTAGCAGGTGTGATCTAACAATGACTGAAAGGCACTTTAACAACTGCGCTTGCTCTGTTATATGTCTGCTGTAGCTGAGAAGAGCTCTGCAAGGTAAGTCACTGCCTCTTTAGTCTGAGTCCAGAACAACAGGTGGAACAGTCCTGAGTGAGCAGCCAAGTCCAGAGTCATCTAACTAAGCCCAGTGCATATCATCTACTACTCAGCAAATCTACATATTCAAGAGAATAAATTGTCCACCATGCTCAGCAATAGCTAAGACAAAGATACTATGACAACTGTAAAGTCTTACTCCATTTCCTCAGTAATTCAAATAAATGATCAGAAAATCTACTCTTCCACTCTAGCCACCATCTGACTAGGAAAGAAATATGCCTTCATATTCCATTGCTTCTCTGCTCCTCAAGGATGATATATAGTATAGGTTAAGGGTCTTGAGTCAAATTGCCTGGGTTTGATCTAAGGTTAGCAGAGTGACTTTGTGCAAGTTACTTAAGCTCTTTGGAATCAGCTTCCTCATCTGAAAATGCAAGTAACAATAGCACTGACTCTATTATTGGAGTGTGGGGAAGTTGGGGTTCCTATGGTCAGGATCCTCACTGAATGTAAACCACCTGATAATGTAACTGGCCTGTTCCTAGGCTACCACCTCCACATCTTTAGGCAATAAGCTATTATTGTACTATATAGAGAGCTTGGCCCAGTGCTCTGGGTGGAGGCAGAGACACGAGTGCTCGACCTACCGCTGGGAGAACAAGCCAGGTAATAAACCCTTTCACCCCAAAGAACATTTGCTGTGATTTTCTTTGGTTACAGTGAATCCATAGTGAACTTGTCCAGGGCTGAAACCTATTGGCAAAACAATTGGCATAGTTGGCAGGATTCACTGTTGACCAAGGAAAAAGACCAAGGCTGCCCTTATGGGAGGGGTCCTTCAGCAGGCTGCCCCTGTGAATGGGGAGACAGTGGATTGTCCCCCAATGGGTATGTGGTCTGAGGTGGCTTGCCTCCTAGAGGACTGGACCCCACCCCAGGACTGGAGGCAAGTGGAGGTGATACCTGAGGCAGTACAGATAGCCCTTGGTATAGTAAGTAGGTCTTTTGAGAGACAGAGTGCCCATGACACAGCGGGACTGTGGGTTGGATGCTTCTCACAGTATTAAAAAAGTCTACAGAAGAGAAGGACATGCTCCTGAAAAATACCCAAGAAATGGCAGCACAAGAACACAAGCTGCAAAAAGGAAACCAGAAAAACAACTGGTTTCCTTCACCAAGGAAATGGCATTGATGCGAGAGGAGGTAGCATGAGAATGCTGGCAGCAAGGTGCCATTAAAGAGGTAAAAGATTCCTTACAGAACGAGATGGCAGCACTGCCAGTTGCTCTGAAGGAAGAAAAGGACATCAAGGAAAAAGATAAACTCCAGAGGGAAGCACAGGCAGAGGTGGCATGAGAATGCCCGTTGCGAAGCATTGAGGTGAAGGTAAGAGAGCTGCTGAAGACTGAGCAGAAAGAGGCACTTGGGGAGGGGAGAGAAAGGTGCCATCAGCCCTGGAAATGGAGGAGCTGGGGAAGGATGAAGGGGTGGTGCCAGAGGCACTGAGCCCTCCTATATTGAAAGCACACCTAGTGGTTGTAAAGAAAATAAAGACCCAGCAGTTGAAAGTTCCCCAAGGAGAAGAGCAGACCCCTCCCCAGGTCGTGGAGCACTCTATGTTCCACCCCTATACTCAGGCTGAGCTGGTGCATTTGGGCTCTCGGTTTAGGCAGAAGCCCTTGGAGTCAGTATCAGCTTGGCTCCTGTACCTGTGGGACTTAGGGGTGGATGAAATTGTTCTGTCGGGATCAGAGATGGGAAAGCTGAATTCCCTGACAGTGCAGCCCTCCTTGAGGCAGCGATTACAAAATGCACATCAAACCCCAGGGAGTCACTCCCTCCTCACTTGGCTTATGGCTGTACTTCGTGCTGTGTGGCCCAATCCAGGTGAACTACCATCCTCTCCTGTTAGATGGCAGACGTATGCTGAGCTCCAACAGGTGTTACAAGAGCTAGGTATAAGCAATGCCATCTATAGTCTGGAGAATATGGCCCAGATGAAGAGATTTTCACTACGGGGATGAGAAACATTGTGCTTCAAACAGCTCCCACGTCCCTCTTTGGGTCTCTAGTGGCCATTGCCCCTCATTTAGGGCAGCCCATAAGCGAGGTGACACATACAGTAGCAGACTTAGGAGAGGCTGAAGCAATGAGAACACAGAATAAGGTCTGCTACTCACAAGAGGAATTTAAAGGGCTACAAGAATTTAAAGAACCCAGATGTGGGTTGATTTAATACGGGCAGGAGCTGATGGAAGGAAATTAGACGGAAGTCAAATCAGATCTTCCTAGAGCTATGGCAACAACTGAAACTAGAGCAGCAGTTTCAGCCATTAAGACCAAAGAGGCAGAGGTCAGAGACAGAGCCACAAGTCTGGGCTGTTCGTTTGCAAGATTTCCTTCTGGAGAGAGAGCCAGCCTCACTTGAGCCCAGACAGGAAGATGATTGGGGAACACGGTTTGACTGAGGGGAAGGTCTAGGTATCTGTCTTCAAGGAGGGACCAGGGGGGCAACTAGAGGCCATGTTGAAATAGCTATCCATTGGTCCCCAGTGAACATACAATGTATCCTGGCTGTGGTGGACCCAGGGGCTGAATGTTCACTGATTCATGGTAACCCTGAGCAGTTCCCTGGGAGCCCCACTATCATAGATGGATACAGGGGTAAGGCTATCAGAGTGAAACAAGCCCAAATTCCATTGGGAATAGGGTGTCTACCCCCAAAAAAGTATACTGTGTATATATCTCCCATCCCTGAGTATATTTTGGGGATTGATATCCTGCAGGGTCTATGTTTGCAGACCACTTCAGGTGAGTTCAGACTGAGAGTATGTGTGGTGAAGGCAGTTCTGAGGGGACATGATAGGCACCCACCCATAGCTTTGCCTGTACCTCAGCAGGTGACTAATACCAAACAATACAAACTGCCTGGAGGGCATAAAGAGATTAGAGAAACTCTCCAGGAGCTGGAAAAGGTGGGTATTACCTTTATAAAGCTCACCCACAGTCCTTTCAATTCCCCAGTATGGCCAGTAAAAAAGCCAGATGGCTCCTGGTGTATGACTGTGGATTACTGAGAACTGAATAAAGTCATACCCCCTATGCATGCTGCTGTCCCCTCTATTGCAGGCCTGATGGATACCCTCAGCCATGAACTAGGAACATACCATTATATGGTAGATCTTGTTAATGCCTTGTTTTCCATTGACATTGAGCAGGAAAGTCAGGAAGAGTTTGTCTTCACGTGGGAAGGAAGGCAATGGACTTTCACTGTCTTTCCACAGGGATACCTCCACAGACCCCACCATCTGTCACGGACTTGTAGCCTAAGACTTGGCTACATGGGAGAAACCGCCAATGGTACAGCTGTACCATTATACTGATGATGTCATGCTCACGTCCAATTCTCTTTCAGATCTAGAAGGTGCGGCACCTAGACTGCTGCAACATCTACAACAGAATGGATGGGCTGTGAACAGTACCAAGGGTTCAGGGACCTGGTTTGTCTGTCAAATTCTTGGGGGTCATCTGGTCAGGTAGACCAAAGTTATACCAGGAGCAGCTATAGATAAAGTCCAGGTCTTTCCTACCCGTACAACTGTAGCACTGCTACAGTTGTTTTTGGGTCTTCTAGGCTACTGGAGAGAGTTTATCCTGCACTTGGCACAAATTCAGAAGCCCTTATACCAGTTGGTATGAAAGGGTGTCAGGTGGGACTGGGATGAGACATGTGCATCTGCCTTTAGTACAGCAAAACGGGCAGTCAAGGCCATGCAGGCCTTGAGTGTGATAGACCCATCAAGGCCCTGTGAGCTGGATGTTCATGTGACTGAAGACAGTTATGGCTGGGGTCTCCAGCAGTGGCTTGAATGAACTTGCCAACCTATTGAATTCTGGTCACAACTCTGGAAAGGGGCAGAGGTATGATACACTTGGACAGAAAAATAACTGGCTGCCGTGTATCATGCCTTGCTGGCTACATCACTATGGTAATAACTACCTATCCCATCTTGAGGTACATAGGAGACTGGACCCAAAAGCCAAGGAGTGGTGTGGCAGAAATGCCCACACTGGCCAAGTGAGGTGCTTACCTACAGCAGCATAGTGCCCTCTCAAGTTGCCCCTTGAGTGAAAAACTCTAACACTTATTGGGGTCAGTGACATATACTAGTGAAAAGCAGAAAGAATTTGCTTTTGAACCATTAATAGCAGAGAGACCTTATCAGGAGGGAAGAGCCCCTATGCCCAAAGATGCATGGTACACAGATAGGTCCAGCCGTGGGCAGCCCCCAAAATGGAAGGCCAAAGCTTTCCATTCTAAGACTGAGACAATATGGATGGAAGATGGTGAGGGGAAGAGCAGCTGAGGGGAAGAGCAGCCAATGGGCAGAGCTGCGGGCTGTGTGACCTGTGATCAGCCAGAAGCCCTCCCCTATAGTTATCTGCACTGACAGCTGGGCTGTCTATCGGGGCTTGACCCTGTGGCTACCAACCTGGTACCATGCCAACTGGCTGGTTGGTCACCAACCCCTTTCGGGGCAAGAACTATGGCAAGACTTATGGGGCTGTGGTCAGACTAAAATAATTACAGTATACCATGTGACAGGTCATTTGCCACTGGCATCCCCAAGAAATGATGAAGCAGATAAATTGGCCCAGATATGTTGGTTAGAAGAAAACCTGCCTCTGATGTAGCCCAATGGTTACATCAGCATTTGTTGTATGCGGGGCAAAAGACAATGTGGGCTATAGCCCGTCTATGGGGCTTGCCTTTGACCTTCAAAGAAGTTAGTAGAGCCCGGCAGGAGTCTGCTCCAAAAGTGTCGTGTGCTCCAAAAGTGACTTACACCAAGTTCCACAGCAACATGGGACAATAGCTAAGCGGCCTATACCCCTCGTCAGGTGGCAGGTAGACTATACTAGGCCTCTACCTGTGTCTGAAGGATATCGGTATGCCATGACTTGTGTGAACACAGTTACTGGACTTCCAGTTGCTTTTCCTACCCGTTGTGCAGACCATTAGACGACCAAAAAAGGCCTGAAGCATCTCTTTGACACCTACGGCTGACCACAGGTAACTGAGAGTGATCAGGGCACCTATTTTACTGGACATACACTGCAAAATGGGTGCAACAGCTGGGAATCAAATGGAAGTTTCATGTGCCATACAATCCTACTGCAGCAGGCATGACAGAGAGGCACAACGGCTTGTTAAAATCTGGACTAAAGTCAGATACCAACAGTCTGCAGGGATGCTCAGTCCACTTATGGACCATGCTACAGTGTTTGAACAAGAAACCCTGAAAGGAAGCCCTGAGCCCCATAGACATGTTAACACATATGACTGCCTCCCCTATACAACTGCAAGTACAAACCAAGAAAGAATCACTGAAGCCGAGGTTCAGCCACCAGAACAGTATCTTACTGCCAGCACCAACTGCACTGAACCCCAGAGACTCCATTGAGTGGACATGGCCTTTGACCTATGATGGCTGGCTCTCCTGGCACCTTGGGGACAAGGCCTGGAAGCTGGCTTCCGGTGCATTCCTGGAATAACCGCAGAGTGGCCCCCAAAGCTCACAGTAGTATATCCTGAACAGCCAGAAGGTAGGAGCATCTTATCAGGGAGTTTTGTTTTATCATTATGGCCAGTGCATGCACCTCCAGTAGCACTATACATAGACCCTTCAGTAACCCCCATGGGGAAAGGAGTAAAAGTATGGTATACTAGACCTGGAAGAGACCCCCTTCCTACTACAGTCCTATCATAGGACCACTCTCTTGCATGCATCCTCCCTGATGGACAAGATTTGCCTATGTTGGTGTCATTAAAACATGTCTCATCACCCCTAAGGTCTTTGTGGATTGGGAACTTCCTCTGACTTGAGGATTATTATAATTTTTGTTACCTGTATCAAAATCTTGTTGCATCTTAATTTTTGTTATTATCTCTAAGTTGTTGCTATCCTCTGTTGCTGTTGTGGAATCTGGTTACAGTGCTCCAGCTTTCTCGCACAGGGACCATTGAGGAAGATTGAAAGTGTGTAGATTGTTAAGGTGAGAATCCTGGAGGGGTGGAGTGTGGGGAAGTTGGGGTTCCTATGGCCAGGATCCTCACTGAACTTAAACCACCTGATGATGTAACTGGCCTGCTGCTAGACTACCAATTCCACACCTTTAGGCAATAAGCTATTATTGCACTATATAGAGAGCTCGGTCCAATGCTCTGGGCGGAGGCAGAGACACTAGTGCTCGACCTACCTCTGGGAGAACAAGCCCAGTAATAAACCCTTTCACCCCAAAGAACGTTTTGTTGTCAATTTCTTTGGTCACACTGAATCCACACTTTAATACCTGTATAAGAGTACCCAGAAAAGAAACTAAAGGCTAATTTAAATTGAGAACAGGTGAGAGATACATAAAACTCTGACAACTTAAACTAAGAACTTGTTTCAAATGTTCATCCAACCAGGTGGTAATCAATCTCACTGATTTAAAGAAAAGCCCATCACAGTGAAAAATCTGAGTATTTATTTTACAATGCAATTTCTTGCTTTTAGATATATATGCTTCTCAAGCAAATAAGAAAAGTTACTGAATCATATTAATTCACCCAGTATTATCTCCACAGTAACAATTACTAAGGCAAGTCATGCAAGAGATCATGTTAGTTCCTTAAGAAGTTAACCTCAAAAAAAAAAGCTGTCTCTGTTATCACCCATAAATTTGGCTGATCCCATCTGTATTTTTAGCCTAAACATCCAACTAGAATAGCATCTACCACAGGCAATATCAAAAAAGGACATGGCCCCTAGCAATTTCCCCCTCTATGTTCACACATACCACTCTTCTTATCTACAGGCAGAGATTATTTCCTCTCTTATTCTGCCCTGGTCTTGACTGTCTTTGACCAATAATGATATTCTCAGACTTCCAAATTTAGGATTTAAAAGCTTACTGGCTTATATTTTCTGTATGCTCCTTCTTAGAACCCAGACACCATGCTTTAAGGAAATCCAAAGGCCGTGTGGAAAAAAGGAGGCCCACATAAAGGAGGACTGAAGGCCTCTGGCACTAGCTGAACTCTCAGCCAGTGTGGCCTACCACATGAGTGTGACCATTATGAACATTCCAGCCATGCTGGCACCCTAGACAACACCAAGTGCAATAAAAAACCCACCAGTCAACCACAGATGAGAGAAATAGCTAATTGTTTTTTAAGCTACTAAATTTTGAGGTGGTTTGTTAGATGGCAAGTTAACCTTTTTTTTTTTTATTAATGTATCATTGACATACACTCTTATGAAGGTTTCACATGAAAAACATTGTGGTTACTACATTCACTCATATTACCAAGTCTCCCCCACACCCCACTGCAGTCACTGTCCATCAGCGTAGTAAGAGATGGCAAGTTACCTTTTATGTTTCATTTATCAAATCTATTAAAAACTATTTTATATGCCCTAAAATTATTTCATCCAAGTTACAAATGTTTCCCCAGTTCTAAGATTCTGGAACTAGTTTATCCTGTCCATTTTTAAAAATAAACTTCGAATTCATCCCTCAGCTTGTCTTTCCATTCTCCATATATTTTTTAAAAATATGCTTACAGACCTCTGATTCAAAAAGACATATGGGGGGGAGCCAAGATGGCGGCGTGAGTAGAGCAGTGGAAATCTCCTCCCAAAAACACATAGAGCTATGAAAATATAACAAAGAAAAATCTTCCTAAAATAGAGACCACAGGACACAGGACAACATCCAGACCACATCCACACCTGCAAGAACCCAGCGCCTTGTGAAGGGGGTAAGATACAAGCCCCAGCCCGGCGGGACCCGAGCGCCCCTCCCCCCGGCTCCCGGCGGGTGGAGAGAAACCGGAGCAGTTTTTTTTTTTGGCGAGCGCTTTTTGGAAGCCTTAAGAGGGACGGGCCCCCGTTGCTGGGGAGGCAGGGTGGCGGGACCGGTGAGGAGGTGCCTGGCAACGGCGCCGGAGGACAAAGAATATCCCGCGTTTCTCCCTGCGAGACCTGGGGGCGGGTGCCTGAGACCGGTGCCTGAGGACGGAGGAGGTCGCGCGTTTTTCCCCTTTTTTTTTTTTTTTCTCTTTTTGGCAAGCGCTTTTTGGAAGCCTTGAAGGGACGGGGACCCCAGTGCTAGGGAGGCACGGTGGCGGGACTGGTGAGCGGGTGGCTGGGACCGGCGCCTGAGGACAAAGAATATCCCCCGTTTTTCCCTGCGGGACCGGTGGGCGGGTGCCTGAGACCGGCACTTGAGGACGGAAGAAATCGCGCGTTTTTCCCCTTTTTTTTCTCTCTTTTTGCCAAGTGCTTTTTGGAAGCCTTGAAGGGACAGGGACCCCGGTGCTAGGGAGGCAGGGCGGCGGGACTGGTGAGCGGGTGCGTGGGACCAGTGCCTGAGGACCAAGAATATTGAGCGTTCCTTCCCTGCGGGACCGGTGGGTGGGTGCTTTTTGGAAGCCTTGAAAGGACAGGGACCCTGGTGCTAGGGAGACAGGGCAGCAGGACCAGTGCGCGGGTGCCTGGGACCGGCACCTGAGGAAAAAAAAAAAAAATCGCGTGTTTTTTCTTTTTTTTTTCCTTTCTGTTCCCTCTCTCATTGTTGCTGTTGTTGTTTTGGTTTGGAGAGTGCTTTTTGGAAATCTTAAAGGGGCAGGACAGGTCACTTAGACCAGAAGCAGGGAATCTGGGGATCTCTGGGCACTCTAACCCCCTGGGCAGCAGGGAGCACAGAGGCCCCTTACGGAGATAAATAGTCTCCTGGCTGCTCCCCCTCTAACGGGGCTCCACCATTTTGGAGGAACAGCCCCAGCCAGGCCAAGCCCACAGCAACAGTGGAGATAAACCCCAAAGCAACTGGGCAGGAAGCAGAAGCCCTGTCTGTGCACAGCTGCCCAGCACAAGCCACTAGAGGTCGCTATTCTCCCAGGAAAAGGCTACAAACCAACAAGAAGGGAAGCTCTTCCAGCGGTCACTTGTACCAGCTCTGCAGACTATCTCTATCACCATGAAAAGGCAAAACTACAGGCAGACAAAGATCACAGAGACAACACCTGAGAAGGAGACAGACCTAACTAGTCCTCCTGAAAAAGAATTCAAAATAAAAATCATGAACATGCTGACAGAGATGCAGAAAAAAATGCAAGAGCAATGGGATGAGATGCAGAGAAAAATGCAAGAGCAGTGGGATGAGATGCAGAGAAAAATGCAAGAGCAGTGGGATGAAGTCCGGAAGGAGATCACAGATGTCAGGAAAGAGATCACAGAAGTGAAACAATCCCTGGAAGGATTTATAAGCAGAATGGATAAGATGCAAGAGGCCATTGAAGGAATAGAAGCCAGAGAACAGGAACGTATAGAAGCTGACATAGAGAGAGATAAAAGGATCTCCAGGAATGAAACAACACTAAGAGAAATATGTGACCAATACAAAAGGAAAAACATTCGTATTATAGGGATACCAGAAGAGGAAGAAAGAGGAAAAGGGATAGAAAGTGTCTTTGAAGAAATAATTGCTGAAAACTTCCCCAAACTGGGGGAGGAAATAATCGAACAGACCATGGAATTATACAGAACCCCCAACAGAAAGGATCCAAGGAGGACAACACCAAGACACATAATAATTAAAATGGCAAGGATCAAGGACAAGGAAAGAGTTTTAAAGGCAGCTAGAGAGAAAAAGGTCACCTATAAAGGAAAACCAATCAGGCTAACATCAGACTTCTCAACAGAAACCCTACAGGCCAGAAGAGAATGGCATGATATACTTAATGCAATGAAACAGAAGGGCCTTGAACCAAGGATACTGTATCCAGCACGACTATCATTTAAATATGATGGTGGGATCAAACAATTCCCAGACAAGCAAAAGCTGAGGGAATTTGCTTCCCACAAACCACCTCTACAGGGCATCCTACAGGGACTGCTCTAGATGGGAGCACCCCTAAAAAGGGCACAGAACAAAACACACAACATATGAAGAAGGGAGGAGGAGGAATAAGAAGGGAGAGAAGAAAAGACTCTCCAGACAGTGTATATAACAGCTCAATAAGCGAGCTAAGTTAGGCAGTAAGATACTAAAGAAGCTAACCTTGAACCTTTGGTAACCACGAATCTAAAGCCTGCAATGGCAATAAGTACATATCTTTCAATAGTCACCCTAAATGTAAATGGACTTAATGCACCAATCAAAAGACATAGAGTAATAGAATGGATAAAAAAGCAAGACCCATCTATATGCTGCTTACAAGAAACTCACCTTAAACCCAAAGATAAGCATAGACTAAAAGTCAAGGGATGGAAAAACATATTTCAGGCAAACAACAGTGAGAAGAAAGCAGGGGTTGCAGTACTAATATCAGACAAAATAGACTTCAAAACAAAGAAAGTAACAAGAGATAAAGAAGGCCACTACATAATGATAAAGGGCTTAGTCCAACAAGAGGATATAACCATTCTAAATATATATGCACCCAATACAGGAGCACCAGCATATGTGAAGCAAATACTAACAGAACTAAAGAGGGAAATAGACTGCAATGCATTCATTGTAGGAGACTTCAACACACCACTCACCCCAAAGGATAGATCCACCGGGCAGAAAATAAGTAAAGACACACAGGCACTGAACAACACACTAGAACAGATGGACCTAATAGACATCTATAGAACTTTACATCCAAAAGCAACAGGATATACATTCTTCTCAAGTGCACATGGAACATTCTCCAGAATAGACCACATACTAGCTCACAAAAAGAGCCTCAGTAAATTCCACAATATTGAAATTCTACCAACCAATTTTTCAGACCACAAAGGTATGAAAGTAGAAATAAATTCTACAAAGAAAACAAAAAGGCTCACAAACACATGGAGGCTTAACAACATGCTACTAAATAATCAATGGATCAATGAACAAATCAAAATAGAGATCAAGGAATATATAGAAACAAATGACAACAACAACACTAAGCCCCAACTTCTGTGGGATGCAGCGAAAGCAGTCTTAAGAGGAAAGTATATAGCAATCCAGGCACACTTGAAGAAGGAAGAACAATCCCAAATGAATAGTCTAACATCACAATTATTAAAACTGGAAAAAGAAGAACAAATGAGGCCTAAAGTCAGCAGAAGGAGGGACATAATAAAGATCAGAGAAGAAATAAACAAAATTGAGAAGAATAAAACAATAGCAAAAATCAACGAAACCAAGAGCTGGTTCTTTGAGAAAATAAACAAAATAGATAAGCCTCTAGCCCAACTTATTAAGAGAAAAAGAGAGTCAACACAAATCAACATAATCAGAAATGAGAATGGAAAAATCACGACAGACTCCACAGAAATACAAAGAATTATTAAAGACTACTATGAAAACCTATATGCCAACAAGCTGGAAAACCTAGAAGAAATGGACAACTTCCTAGAAAAATACAACCTCCCAAGACTGACCAAGGAAGAAACACAAAAGTTAAACAAACCAATTACAAGCAAAGAAATTGAAACAGTAATCAAAAAACTACCCAAGAACAAAACCCCGGGGCCGGACGGATTTACCTCGGAATTTTATCAGACACACAGAGAAGACATAATACCCATTCTCCTTAAAGTGTTCCACAAAATAGAAGAAGAGGGAATACTCCCAAACTCATTCTATGAAGCCAACATCACCCTAATACCAAAACCAGGCAAAGACCCCACCAAAAAAGAAAATTACAGACCAATATCCCTGATGAACGTAGATGCAAAAATACTCAATAAAATATTAGCAAACAGAATTCAACAGTATATCAAAAGGATCATACACCATGACCAAGTGGGGTTCATCCCAGGGATGCAAGGATGGTACAACATTCGAAAATCCATCAACATCATCCACCACATCAACAAAAAGAAAGACAAAAACCACATGATCATCTCCATAGATGCTGAAAAAGCATTTGACAAAATTCAACATCCATTCATGATAAAAACTCTCAGCAAAATGGGAATAGAGGGCAAGTACCTCAACATAATAAAGGCCATATATGATAAACCCACAGCCAGCATTATACTGAACAGCGAGAAACTGAAAGCATTTCCACTGAGATCGGGAACCAGACAGGGATGCCCACTCTCCCCACTGTTATTTAACATAGTACTGGAGGTCCTAGCCACGGCAATCAGACAAAACAAAGAAATACAAGGAATCCAGATTGGTAAAGAAGAAGTTAAACTGTCACTATTTGCAGATGATATGATACTGTACATAAAAAACCCTAAAGACTCCACTCCAAAACTACTAGAACTGATATCGGAATACAGCAAAGTTGCAGGATACAAAATCAACACACAGAAATCTGTAGCTTTCCTATACACTAACAACGAATCAATAGAAAGAGAAATCAGGAAAACAATTCCATTCACCATTGCATCAAAAAGAATAAAATACCTAGGAATAAACCTAACCAAGGAAGTGAAAGACTTATACTCTGAAAACTACAAGTCACTCTTAAGAGAAATTAAAGGGGACACTAATAAATGGAAACTCATCCCATGCTCATGGCTAGGAAGAATTAATATCGTCAAAATGGCCATCCTGCCGAAAGCAATATACAAATTTGATGCAATCCCTCTCAAATTACCAGCAACATTCTTCAATGAATTGGAACAAATAATTCAAAAATTCATATGGAAACACCAAAGACCCCGAATAGCCAAAGCAATCCTGAAAAAGAAGAATAAAGTAGGGGGGATCTCACTCCCCAACTTCAAGCTCTACTACAAAGCCATAGTAATCAAGACAATTTGGTACTGGCACAAGAACAGAGCCACAGACCAGTGGAACAGATTAGAGACCCCAGAAATTAACCCAAACATATATGGTCAATTAATATTTGATAAAGGAGCCATGGACATACAATGGCAAAATGACAGTCTCTTCAACAGATGGTGCTGGCAAAACTGGACAGCTACATGTAGGAGAATGAAACTGGACCATTGTCTAACCCCATATACAAAGGTAAACTCAAAATGGATCAAAGACCTGAATGTAAGTCACGAAACCATTAAACTCTTGGAAAAAAACATAGGCAAAAACCTCTTAGACATAAACATGAGTGATCTCTTCTTGAACATATCTCCCCGGGCAAGGAAAACAACAGCAAAAATGAGCAAGTGGGACTACATTAAGCTGAAAAGCTTCTGTACAGCGAAAGACACCATCAATAGAACAAAAAGGAACCCTACAGTATGGGAGAATATATTTGAAAATGACAGATCTGATAAAGGCTTGACGTCCAGAATATATAAAGAGCTCACACGCCTCAACAAACAAAAAACAAATAACCCAATTAAAAAATGGGCAGAGGAACTGAACAGACAGTTCTCCAAAAAAGAAATACAGATGGCCAAGAGACACATGAAAAGATGCTCCACATCGCTAATTATCAGAGAAATGCAAATTAAAACTACAATGAGGTATCACCTCACACCAGTAAGGATAGCTGCCATCCAAAAGACAAACAACAACAAATGTTGGCGAGGCTGTGGAGAAAGGGGAACCCTCCTACACTGCTGGTGGGAATGTAAATTAGTTCAACCATTGTGGAAAGCAGTATGGAGGTGCATCAAAATGCTCAAAACAGACCTACCATTTGACCCAGGAATTCCACTCCTAGGAATTTACCCTAAGAACGCAGCAATCAAGTTTGAGAAAGACAGATGCACTCCTATGTTTATCGCAGCACTATTTACAATAGCCAAGAATTGGAAGCAACCTAAATGTCCATCTGTAGATGAATGGATAAAGAAGATGTGGTACATATACACAATGGAATACTACTCAGCCATAAGAAGTGGAAAAATCCAACCATTTGCAGCAACATGGATGGAGCTGGAGAGTATTATGCTCAGTGAAATAAGCCAAGCGGAGAAAGAGAAATACCAAATGATTTCACTCATCTGAGGAGTATAGGAACAAAGGAAAAACTGAAGGAACAAAACAGCAGCAGAATTACAGAACCCAAAAATGGACTAACAGGTACCAAAGGGAAAGGAACTGGGGAGGATGGGTGGGCAGGGAGGGATAAGGGGGGGGAAGAAGAAGGGGGGTATTAAGATTAGCATGCATGGGGGGGAGGGAGAAAGGGGAGGGTGGGCTGCACAACACAGAGAGGACAAGTAGTGACTCTACAACATTTTGCTAAGCTGATGGACAGTAACCGTAATGTGGTTGTTAGGGGGGACCTGATATAGGGGAGAGCATAGTAAACATAGTATTCTTCAGGTAAGTGTAGATTAAAAATTTAAAAAAAAAAAAAGAAAGAAAGAAAGAAAAGGGGGATTACTCCTTAACAGGATAAAACTATTGGTAAATCAAAGATCAACGCATGCTTTAAATATCCTTAATGTTGATCACTTAAAGGGTGTCAGATGATCAGCTATGGAGGTACTCTTTTCTGATAATATTCCTTTCTCTTAATTAAAAAAAAAAAAAAAAAAAGCAGTTACTGTGTGCTGACCTCCAATGAGTTCTGCACAGTGGTATAGAGGGCATGTCAAAGTGTGGGCAAAGGGTCTGTTTGTTTCTACGCAGAAGATCAAGGCCTAGCTTGGATACCCAGAAAATGAACTAAGATACGATATGAGGAGGAGCTTCCGGCATCAGCACTCTCTGGAGGACTCGTGCCGGGGGATGATCATCAAAAAGCCTCCACAGGGATCCGGACGATGCTGCGGTTGTGGCTGCATCCAGCCCACCATCTCCTGGACTTGCCATAAGAAGGAGGAGGGAGATGTCTAGGCTGGCATGTGCATACAGTGAGACAACGAATTTGACGGGATCTGTACTGTTGGAACTCAACCAGGAGTTGGGAGGGGTGCAAGTTGTAGCACCCCAAAATCTCATGACTATAGACTATCTATGGTTAAAAGAACATATGGGATGTGAACAGATCCCAGAAATGGGCTGCTTTAATTTGTCTGATGGTTCAAGTACAGTTGGAAAATATCCATCATATCATAGATAAATTTTCACAAATGCCTAGGGTGCCTAAATGGTTTTCTTGGCTTCACTGGAGATGGCTGGTAATTATAGATTTGCTTTGTTTATGTCACCGTATTCCTATTATGTCAATATGTGTGTGCAAATTAGTTAGTAGTTTAAAACCTATACATACTTAAGGTACTATACAAGAAGATATGTCAAAGAAATAATCAATCCTCCCAAGTTTCCTTCATATGCTACATCTATAGCTTTTCTTCTTCCTTCCTAATTACAAACTTTAAATAGAATTCGTGCCTCATATCGAATTTACCGAGTATCACAATTCCTCCAGGTGGTAAAGATACCTCGAGACAAGTGCTGGGCATAGAAGCCACAGGGCATAAATCTGCAAAGAAGTAAAAAGCTAACCTTTGCAAACAATATGGCTTCTCTCTCACTTACCAACTTTACATTTCCCTGTATGGCCCCGGAAGATGACTGGTTAGCCAGAGACGGGTAAGATTCCTCAAGGGAGGAACAACCTAAGACAGGCACAGTCGCAGGGGGGCCATCAGGTGAGAATTTGGGGATCAACAGAGGTGAGGCTCAGAACCTCACCCCCCCTGCTTTGAGAGAAATCTTCTGCATCCGTGGATGTCTTGCTGCCCTTGTCTAGCCTGGATTAATACTTAGTCCATAGGCACACACCTGATCATCTGATCATCTACATTTGCCTTCTTACAGCACTAAACTATGTCTTCTACCTTTATCTTGCATCTACCTACCACTTCAGCATTTTATTAAAAATAAAAATAATAATAATAATAGGAGAAATGTGGGATCAACATATAAATCAAGTACAAAAATCAAATGAATATTCATATTTGACCTGATGGTTTATAGGTCATATTGCATGATCAAAACCGAAAGTTTCTGTGATGACTGCCCTTGTACTGTTCACCATGTAAGAATTTATTCACTCTGTAAGAATTCGTTCACCATGTAAGAACTTGTTCGTTATGCTTCAGAAGATTGGAGACTGACGAGAATTAGGCTTGAGATGGATTAATGATTGTACATTGAGCATTGACCCCCCTATATGACCCCCCTATACTGAATTTTATTGTTGTTAACAACCATTTGATCAATAAATATGAGAGATGCCCTCTCAAAAAAAAAAAAAAAAAGGCAAAAAAAAAAAAAAAAAAAAAAAAAAAAAAAAAGACATATGCACCCTTATGTTTATCACAGCACTATTTACAATAGCCAAGATATGGAAGCAACCTAAGTGTCCATCAGTAGATGAATGAAGAAGATGTGGTACATATACACAATGGAATATTATTCAGCCATAAGAAGAAAATAAATCCTACCATTTGCAACAACATAGATGGAGTTGGAGGGTATTATGCTCAGTAAAATATGCCAGGTGGAGAAAGACATACCAAATGATTTCACTCATTTGTGTAGTATAACAAAGCAGCAAAACTGAAGGAACAGAACAGCAGCAGCCTCACAGACTCCAAGAAGGGACTAGTGGTTACCAAAGGGAAGGGGGTGGGGAGGGTGGGTGGGCAGGGAGAAAGAAGGGGATTAAGAGGAATTTTAATTAGCACACACAATATAGGTAGGTTGCTGGGAAGGCAGTACAGCACAGAGAAGACAAGCAATGACTCTATAACATCTTACTACACTGATGGACAGTGACTGTCATGGGGTGGCAGGGGATTTGATAATATGGGTGAATGTTGAAACCACAATGTTGCTCATGTGAAACCTTCATAAGATGGTACATCAATGATACCTTAATTTTAAAAAATTATAGAACATAATAAAACTCAAAATGACTTCCAAAAATATATATATATGCTTATTTTTAAATATATACAAATGTATGTATATATAGAGTATATATAGCATATATAATAGATAGCATTATAAAATGGTGCCTACATTCACTTAATCATTTTCATTTCTCTTCCCAGATCTTCTTCCAGTTCCTATTTAACTTTTCTGAATTATAATTTTGTTGACCAAGGAAGGTCCTTGAGGAACTGCTAAAGCTGAATGAGGTATAAGCATATAGGTTATTAAATGTAAGCTGTTTTAATATCATTTGTTTCTAGAAGTTAAACATTCTGCTTAAACGATTTTTCACAAGTACCCAAGGGTAAACTTTTAAGTCTAGACCATGTGTGAATTATGGTCAACTCTGAATTAGCAGGTGTTATTAATATTTTATTGTAAAATTCCTAATTGAAGCACTGTATTGATGTAGTAAGGAGAAACATTCAGGAAAGAGAATATCCATTTCATGTTTACATTTCAAACAAACTTACATTTTCTTAAACTATGGAAATCAGGGAATCCCTACAAAAACTGTCATTCACAATTCACAACTGAGCAGAGGAGGAAGGCCAAAATAAAGTCAGATGCTATGCAAAAATTTTAATTTGATTAGGAGGACAGTCCTTCCACGTTTGTATTGTACACTACTTATTGGTTCAAGCACAAATAAAATACCTTCCTATCTCAAAATTAACTGAGTAAACAGATAGGGTAGCAGGGTAAATAGGACTAAAAGCAAGTTGACTTATTCAGAGTCATAGCAGGACTGTAAGCTGAAAACGAGTATCAAATCTCTAACTCTGTTCTCTGTTTCAGTTATTAAGGTATTCGTCCTGACACTCTTCCAGTTAACCTTCTCTCAAACAGCAGCCACAATAGCAGGCAAGGTCAAAAGTGAAAGTAACTAAAATTAAAGAAAAAATTGACTTCTCTCTATGGAAACTGACTCAACATTTAATAATGTGTGGTACCTGAAAAGCTGCAAACTACTAGGCGGTCACCTCCAGGTTCACTTTAACTCAATCAGGAGACCATTATCGAAACATAACTCACTGGTACAAAGCAGAGATCAAGTAGTTTGAGAGTGTTCCTAACCTGAGGTCTAATGGGGAGTAAAAAAGATGATCTCATAATGTCTCTTTATGATCTGTAAATTACATTATTCCATAAATCTGACACAAATGTCAAGATGAGGACTGAGTCAACCCCTAAATGTCTGTAGATTTAAAGCAACTTCGTCTTACTTCTAAATGTTCAAAAAATGTCAAAGTCTCTTAAATTGTCGAATCTCAACAATGAGCAGAAATTCAAGAACCTTCTTCAGGTCTAATTAATTTTTATTAATGATACACTCAAACATTAGATGTTTCTGAAAGCACTAATACAAAATAAATAGTTTTAGTAAAATTGACCAATCTCTGAAAAAATATTCTTGTAAATAGCACAGTGTAAAGCCTAGATTCTGTTAGGTTAGTGTCCATGTTAATTTAAATTTGTTTTGGTATTTCAGGCAGACACAAAATAACTATCTGACAAAGAAACAAGAATAGGAGTGACTGGTTATAAATTACATCTGAAAAAGCAAGACTCAACTGCAAATAACATCAATATCCCTAAAACCACCTGTTTATAAGTCTATGCATTCCATCATCCTTTAGCTGTAACCTCAGAATCTGGTTTTACACCTAGGATATAAGAAACATCAGATTAAAAGCATCAAATATCATACTACACAAATTTGCCAGGCATAACCACAACAGAAGGAAAGCATGATACAAAGTTAAAAGAACCAGGCTCCAAAAAGAATTTAAACACACCCACAAAATCCAATCCAGCTCATACTGTGCTTCCACCTAAAACTGGTAAGCAACTAGTAAACAACCACCAACCATAACATCTCCCATTCCTCACTAGCTACATTCCCTTATCTCCTGGATTCTTGTCTGATCTCATCACTTCTTAAGGGTTTTGCCATTCTAATCTCCAAGGATTTTCCTTTCCCATAAAGTGATAGAGCACCTGGCTCCCATATTTTACTATCTCTACAATTTAGCACTCAGCTTTGTTTAGTTTTACCCTATTTGATATTAATTTTGCTTCTAATCTCCTGTACCTGTATTTCCCTGACCAGCCAACCTCTTGCTTTTCACCACGTCGCCCTTACTACAATATTTGGCTTTTCCTTTCCAAGTAGAGTTATGTATCCTTTTTTATAACATTTGTAATTCCGGCTCACAGTCAACACCCCCTTCCTTTCCCAGAGACTGTCACCATAGCCCTAGGTCCCCATCCCCAGAGAGTATCTTCCTAACTAAGGCCTATTTCTTTAGAGTTTGTCAACATTAGTTTGGCCAAGCTGTTACTGCACCCTGAAGGCAAACACTATCTCTTCTCACCTCACCCTAAAACTACAAGCTTCCCACCAGCCCTGGCTTTCTCTCCTCCATCTTTAGATCCATCTGCATCCAGCCTGGTCTCCCCCGCGCCCACTCCGCATTAGCTTTCCCCCCACTATCCCGTGCTCCTCTTCCCCATTCCTGAATGCACCTCCTCTCCCGGGCCTTACCCGTAACCCTGACACCGGAAAGGCCCTGCCAGCAGTCTCACAGCGCCTCTCCTCCGTGCTTCCTCAGCTCTTCAGTAACTGTCCCCACGCCCCTTTCCCTCCAGGGCTCCGCGCGCCGCCCAGGGACCCCTCCCCGATTAAGCTCCTGCTGTCACTTGGCCTCTCATCCACAAGATGGCGGAGCTGCTGACCCCCACCCCCGACTCCTCTCCGCAACCCCCTCCAGCCTCCCAGGAGCTCCATCCAGTACTGTCCACTTAGGCGCCCCCGCCGCCGGCCTCGGCCCAGGGTCCTGCTGTTCACTCCTTCCGCGGGCGGGCGGCCCAGGCCGAACGTTAGCGATGCCGCCAACGCCACTACCTCCACCGTTCCCCGGCCTGCACCTTCTCCTCACCATAAACTTGAGGGCTTTTTCCTGCAGCACCACCTCAGCTGGGTCCATAATCGCCGTGGGCCACTAGGTCAGCACTCCGCCGGGGCCGCCCCCTTGGTGCCAGGCCTCAGCCAACGCAGCGCCCGGATCCCGCCTCCTCTTTCTTCCCCCCGCCCTCTCTTACCTCATAGGCACAGGCAGGAGGCCAGGGTGGACCCGCTGTTCCATGCGTGAGCCCACTGGCTCATGGGATTTGTAGTTCTGGAGATTCCCCCAGCAAGAAGAGAGGCCGCGCTACGAACCACAACTCCCATTGTTCACCGCGGCGGCGTTGCGCCGGCCAAGAGCCAAATCTAAACTCGCCGTCAAGAAGAGGAAATTGGCTGATGGGAATCGTAGTTTATAGCTTCTACAGCTGGAAAACGGGAGGGGAAAGGGTGTCTCCGTGGTTACCGAGCGACGCCAGTGGCGGTTTGCCTGGCTTTTGATATCAAGATGGCGACCAGTGCCTCGCCTGTAGCACTAATACTGGAAAAAGCTCAAGAGGTCCTGGGGCCTCCCTAACTGTGGTTTTAGGTTACTGGACACCCAAATTTCATATATCTGGTATCTGCGGGACGGATTTCAATCCACAGGCGCTGGGCACCTGGCCGCACCTCACAGACCAATGCAGAATTTCAAGGTCCTCCTAAGATAACACCCCACACTTCTGTTGAGGACATTATTCATCCACACAGGAACTCAGGGCTGGAGAGAACTCAGTTTAGGAAATTCTCGGGTGTTTAGGGCTCAGAAAGCATGTCCTGCTACTGCTAACCCTTGGATGTAAGCCTTGCATTAAGGGTCAAACTAGTGTTTACAAAAGGCCTTCAGTGATGGAATATAATGGCCATCCAGTAAATAAAGCATGTAAACATTTAGTTTGACTTTGAAAGGGACAGCATTTTATTTTGGAAACTGGGGTTAGGATAAAAACACTAGGGTTGGGGAAAAAGTGATAGGCTAGCACAAAATGCCTCAATTTATGAAATAAGTGAATTAGGGAAATGCTTTTAAACTTACAAGAAAAATTTCCATTGTAAACTCTTTTGTTCATTTGTTCCTTCAACAAACAGTAAGCACATAACCATGGGCAGACATCATCCCAAGAAAAAGGGATTCATTAGTGAATGCAATAGACTCAATCTTGTGGAGCTTACATTTCTAGCATGTTGATAACGATGTCCTAGGCATCCCTATGCCCACAGAATTCGGTACAATACCTGATATATTAAAAGTTTTATTCTTTAAGTTAAAAAAGTACTACACCACTGCAAAACAGAGAAGACTTAAAGCTCATTTGTATGAAAATTACATATGAAACTTTTCCTAGAACTAAGGCAGTATGTGTTATGGCTGCCAAAAATGCTGAAGGAGTCCTGGGCAACTTGAAGAATAGTGTCTGGGGAATAGAGGCTATAGTCTTTGTTTTGAAGCACTCAGACCACACCTGGAATACTTTGCTTAGTTATGGGCACCATATCCTATGAATACCATATACAAGAGCATAACCAAAGGCAGCATGACCAAGAAAGAAAATACTAGTGGATGCTTACTATAACAAAAGAGTACTTAGGAATAGCATAACAACTAAATTCAAGTATTTTAAACTATTGAAATGCATGCGTAGGTAGCTCCATAGGGTAAGTGGGTGGGATAATGATGATGATGATAAAAGGCTATCACTCCATTAGCTCTTTGTGCCAGGTACTGTACTAGGCATTTTATATTCATAATCTATAATATTCACAGTAACTCTCTAAAGCAGGTATTAGTATCCCTAATTTACAGATGAAGTGAATGAGACTGATAGAAAATCAGTAACTTGCTCAATTCATACAGCAAATTACTTAGGATGCTAACCCAGGTTTGCTTGATGCAAGGCCTTTGCTGTTTTCACTAAACCACACTGCACTGACATAGGACTCAGACTCAGAGTTTTCTAGTGATTAGAGCTGTCCTGACAAAGGGATGGACTGCCCATTCCTGAAAACATATACAGGCAGGATGACCATCTGTCATGGACAATGGCTTTGTTTTGGGTGGGCTTCATTTGGGGTTGGAGGTTAAGATCTTTTAAACTCTAAGATTCTATTGTTGAGAAGTCATTTGTTTTACTTTGTTATCCACAGAGGAGTATGACAGTATTGCCTGATGAGGCTGGCACTGACAGTCCTCACTTTGTCCAGTCCTGTAGCAGTAAGGATTAGTAAAGCAAACACAAGGAAGAAGTTTGGTTTAGAAGCCCAACCAGCAAGATACTTCACAAGCATATGGATTGAAACTGAGCTGGCAGAGACTGGGTACAGAAGGGTAAATTCTCTTTCTTGAAAATCGATTGCTCATGACCGGGCAAAGTGAGAAATCCAAATGTGAATTGCCTTGATTTTCCAGCCCCTCAAATCCAACGCAGTTTAGAAAATTCACTGGACGAGAATTTAAGAGGCCAGGTTCTAGTCCATCCTTTCTCCAGGTAATTGGTTGACTGGGCAATTAACTGAAGCTTTCTGGTTCCCTCTTTTGTCATCTGGAAAACAAAGATCTCTGCCAACTCTAAAATGAGTACACCCATGAGCCTACTTAGGGCGCAATTTTTCAAGGAGAATACTGAGTCAGTAGAACTTTTCTGGAAAACTGGATTTCCAGTGTGAGAAATCCCAGCTACTGCTGCTCTCCTTAACCTCCTCATTTAAGACCTCAGAGTACTCTTTGACTCATGGATGCCTCATTTAGTGTCTGTATTCAGCCAGCAGTGTAGGCTAATATCTCTTCCCATCTCCACCTCCTGTGCTAGCCTGCTCCAGACGATCATCACCCTGTTTGCTTTAGTTCACTCTACTAGCCTCCAGCCCAGTTCTGCGCCTCCAGGCTCTCTGTTCCCACATCATCTGATACCATCTTTAAGACTCACAATTCCTCCCTGCTCACTCCTTTTTTAGCTTTCTTATCTCATTTATCTTTAAATTCCCTTGTCTGGCTTTCCAGGACTTCATAATCTTATCCAGTCCTCTTGCTCTATCCAGCCTTAGTTCCCACTTTGCTTTAATATGCCCCTCTACCCCCATCAGACCTTTCTCCTACTCATACCTGCTCAGCGCACTCCTGCCTCCTGCCCTTAGCTTGGGTAGTCATTTTGGAGTTCTAAAAGGCTTCCCTTTCCCCCCTCTTTCCTACTTATCTTTCAAGGTCTGATTAAAATCTTACTTTAAAAAAAACAGTTATCTAGTTATTTATTCCCTTTTGCACCACAGCCTGTTCCCTTTTCCCTCCCCATAGGTAATGTTTGTCTTTTTGTCTGTATGGTTCTTACAAAATAGATACTGTTTTGTGTGCTACACTTTTAATTCACAAATGTAATATTATTTTATATATCTCACTATGTTTCATGCTTTTTGCACTAGGTGCCTATGGTTTTAAGATCCATTCACATTGCCATGTGTACATCTTAACCTTGTGTCGCTTCTAACTACTGCATGTGGATACCCCACGTTTTATCTGTGTTTAACTGGAGGCCCTCCCAGTTAAGCCTCCAGTTCCCAATCATACCAGTAACACTGCAGTGATAACCTCTTACTGACTCCTGAGAAAGAATGTCTTGAAAAAACAAACATAAGATTTTACTTACTGGTTTATAAGCTATTAAGGACACTTAATTGGACTATGTAGTGCCAAACTGTAGTAGAGACAGACCGCAACAGTCTATACTTGCACCAGTCTGCTCCACCACACTTGGCATTATCCAGCTTTCTACTGTTTTTTGCCCCTCTATATGTTTTACCTTCTCTAGGCAACTCCCACAAAGACCCACAACAATCCACAAAGACCATGCCCTTCTTTAGGCACGCTGCTCTGCTCTGCTAACCCTCATCCCTGTAGTGTGTACTTGTAACACATAGTGGTCATAGCCAGAAATAGTCCACATATGCCTATTCTTTTTCCTCATCTCATGGCATTCCCCTCTCCTACACCCAATGGGGTTCTCAACCCTGATTGCACATAAGAGTAATTTGAGGAACTTCATAAAAAATATTGATGCCCAAGCTCTACTCCCCAGGTATTTGGATTTAATAGATCTGTGGTAGGCCCTCAGCAATGGTAACTGTAAAAGGTCCCCAGGTAGTTCTAATCTGCTGCCAGATTTGAGACCACTGCCTTGGAATTTAGATGCCCAGTGCTTTCTTGCTGACCTCTGGCTATCCAGAGTCCTACTCCTTGCCTAACTTGCCTTCCAAATGCTAGAATTACTCCTCCCCTCCCCTCACACACCCGAAAAAACTCTATTTTCCAAGGACAGCCAATCAAAGCTCACAGCTGACTGGAAGCAAAGTTATTAACTGATTGAAAAGCCATCAACTATTTGAATATCTAGGGTCAAGAGGTCAAGTGGAGTTGGGAAAGGTTGTATCTCAGTTAGCAGGAGAGATACTGTTTTAGTTGGGGGCTAAACTAGTTTGTGCTCATAAAAAGTCAAGAGTTAATTCTCTACTTCTCAAAGTTTGCTGACCCCACTGGGGCTCTATGTTCCTGTGTCTAAGAGGAAAGAGTGATTATTAACAGTGAACAGTGACCAGATTAGGTTCTCTCAACAGATCTTCTCACTGTCACAAGCCAAGGCCATCCTTATCTGGATAGAACAGCCAATCCCCTTCAGGGCAGCTCTATGGTGTGGGGATGGTCTGGGGTGATGGTGGGGTCACTGGAAAGTGCTCCAGGCAAAGGTACCTGCATTTTTGATGGCACATTCTGAGAACTGTAAGTAGGCCAGTATGATTATAGGGGAAGAGGGGCTCTAGATGAGACTGCAGAGGACAATAGCATGAGGCTCCATAGGCAAGCCATTATTCAGCTGGCATATGCTGGTCAGGAGAACCAGCTGACATCCTTTCAAACTGGGGTCGATGCCTGTGCCCTACCAGCTTTAAAATAGCTTGACCTTCACCCCAGCCTATAGGCCGGATTAAGGAATTTGGACTTTATCCTGAGGGCTGTAAGAAACTACTAAAAATTTTTAAGCAGGACTGCAGCATGGTCAGCTTTGTACTTTTAAAAAATCACTTAAGGCTGGAGGCTGGGAAAACATTATGAGATTGCTGAAATCTTCCTGGGAGAGATGATGAAGGCCTGATGAGGGAGGTGATAAGAAGAAGTAAATAGATTCCAAAAATATTGAGGAGATAGAACATGTAAGACTTGGTGATTGATTAGCTATGTCAGGGATGATGTGGAAGGGATGTGTCAAAGATGACTTCTAGGTATCTGACTCAGGAAACAGGATGAATGAGGAATGCCATTTTTTGAGACAGGAAACACAAGAGAAGAAACAGGTGGTAGGAGGATAAGCAGTTCTTTTTTAGACATATTGCTTCAAGGTGCCTGCGAGGCTTCCACATGGATTCAGACGTTAAGGAGACAGTTGGACATTTGCTACTAAAGCTGTAGAGAGAAGCCTGGGCTGCAGTTAGGGATCATCAGCACATAGGTGATAATTGAAGCTCCCCAGGAAATGATGAAATCACCCAGGGAAAGTGTAAGCAATGTAAAGAGCAGCAGGTCTAGGACAGATTCCTGAAGAACCTTAAGTTTTACAGGATGGGCAGAAGAAGAAACCTCCAAGGAGCCCAAGAAGTGATCAGAGAGACAGTAGGAAAATCTGGCAAAGGTGGATCCAGAGGGAGGCCGATGCCATTCTGTGGTGAGTTGAAGAAGCAAGGTAAGGAAACAGAGGCTGTTGAGTCTCTCCTTACAAAACATGTGGCCGTCAAGGGAAGGAGAGAAAAGATAGCTAGCTTGCTGGTCAGAGGGCCCTGGAGCAACACACACACCTACCTGACAAACAGTGAGAAAATAGCTATGGAAGATACTAGGGGAACAATCAGGACAAAACTGAATATGAGCTCTATGTTAGACAATAGTATTATGTCAACCTTTAATTTCTTGTTCTTAGGAGATACATGCTAAAAAGTATTTAGGGTAAAACATTATGATGTCTGCAACTAACTTCTCTGCTTAGGAAAAAGAAGTGTGTGTGTATGTAGAGAGAAAGAGCAAGAAAGAGAAGGGAGGGAGAAATTAAAGAAGAAACCAATAAATGGAAATACATCCCATACTAATGGATAAGAAGAATTAATATTGTCAAAATGGCCATCGTGCCTAAAGCAATCTACAGATCCAATGCAATACCTGTCAAAATACCAACAGCATTCTTCAATGAACTAGAGCAAATAGTTCTAAAATTCATATGGAACCACAAAAGACCCCAAATAGCCAAAGCAATCCTGAGAAGGAAGAATAAAGCCAGGGGGTGGGGGCGGAATTATGTTCCCTAACTTCAAGCTCTACTACAAAGCCACAGTAATCAAGACAATTTGGTACTGGCACAAGAACAGACCCATAGACCAATGGAACAGACTAGAGAGCCCAGATATAAACCCAAGCATATCTAGCCAATTAATATATGAAAAAGGAGCCATGGATATACAATGGGGAAATGACAGCCTCTTTAACAGTTGGTGTGGCAAAACTGGACAACTACATGTAAGAGAATGAAACTGGATTATTGTCTAACCCCATACACAAAAGGTAAACTTGAAATGTATCAAAGACCTGAATGTAAGTCATGAAACCATAAAACTCTTAGAAAAAAATATAGGCAAAAATCTCATGGACATAAACATGAGCAATTTCTTCATGAACATATCTCCATGGGCAATGGAAACAAAAACAAAAATGAACAAGTGGGCCTATATCAAACTAAAAAGCTTCTGTACAGCAAAGGACACCAGCAGTAGAGCAAAAATACATCCTACAGTATGGGAGAATATATTCATAAATGACATATCTGATAAGGGGTTGACATCCAAATTATAAAAAGAGCTCACACACCTCAACAAATAAACAGCAAATAAGCCAATTAAAAAATGGGCAGAGGAGCTGAACAGACAGTTCTCCAAAGAAGAAATTCAGATGGCCAGCAGGCACATGAAAAGATGCTTCACATCACTAATCATCAGAGAAGTGCAAATTAAAACTACATTGAGATAACACCTCACACCAGTTAGGATGGCCAACATCCAAAAGACAAACAACAACAAATGTTGGCGAGGATGTGGAGAAAGGGGAACCCTCCTACACTGCTGATGGGAATGTAAACTAGTTCTCAACCATTGTGGAAAGCAATATGGAGGTTCCTCAAAAACCTACAAATAGAAATACCATTTGACCCAGATATTCCACTCCTAGGAATTTACCCAAAGAATACAGCAGCCCAGTTTGAAAAAGACATATGCACCCCTATGTTTATCACAGCACTATTTATAATAGCCAAGGAATGGAAACAACCTAAGTATCCATCAGTAGATGAATAAATCCATCAGTAGATGGATAAAGAAGATGTGGTGTATATACACAATGGAATATTATTCAGCCATAAGAAGAAAACACATCCTACCATTTGCAACAGTGAAATATTATGCTCAGTGAAACAAACCAGGCAGAGAAAGACAAGTACCAAATGATTTCACTCATCTCTGGAGTATAAGAACAAAGCAAAAACTGAAGGAACAAAACAGCAGCAGACTCACAGAACCCAAGAATGGACTAACAGTTACCAAAGGGAAAGGGACTGGGGAGGATGGGTGGGAAGGGAGGGATAAGGGGGAAAAAGGGTCATTATGATTAGCACATATAATGTAGGGATGGGGACACAGGGAAGGCAGTATAACACGGAGAAGATTCTATAGCATTTTACTACGCTGATGGACAGTGACTGTAATGGGGTATGCGGTGGGGGCTTGATAATAGGGGGAGTCTAGTAATCATAATGTTGCTTATGTAATTGTACATTAATGATAGCAAAATAAAAATAAAATAAAATAAAAAGAAAGGGAAGGAAGGGAGAGGGAACTAAAGCAAATGTGGCAAAATGCTAATAGTTGAATCTAGGTGAAGGGTTTTGAGTGTTCATCATACTCATTGCAACTTTTCTGAGGTTTTGAAATTTTCTGAAATTAAAAACTTGGGGAATAAAAAGGAGTGAGAGATTTGAGTTTATTTTAATGGAGAGAGAAAGGCTGAAGATAAAAACAAGAGAGGGAATAATGATGGAGCCAAGTCCTGAGAAGATAAAACAAAATGAGATCTGGATGGAGGGATTAGCCTCTAGTGGAAGAAAAGGAGAGTAGGGGCGCAAGTGCGGGCCAGGTATAGAACTGGGGGACAGAGGCTGAGGAAGTCCCGGGCCAGTGGATATTGGCATAGGAAACTAACAATTTCTGCCACATAAAGAAATTAGATTTTTGCATTTTCTGCTCTTCTGAATTATGTCTATACCTTCTTTCATTTATTCGTTAGCACAAACAATCAAAAAGTAGCTTTTCTTAGATTAGGTGAATGGTGTTCTAGACTGGTGGTTCTCAGTTGGGGGCAGTTTTGTCCCCCAAAGGTCATTTAACAATATCTGTGCTCTAAGCCTGCAACAGGAAGATGCTGTGGAGGACATAGGATACATCATCCTTTTTAAAGATACATCTAGAAGTCCAATAAACAGTTCTGCTGTATCTCATTGGTAACTATGTGACCTTGGCCAGGTTATTTAACTTTTCTATGCTTCATCAATAAAATGGGGACCATAATACTTCCTATTTCATTGGGCTGTTCTGAGGATTCATAGAAAATCCATAGAACATTAGCTGGCACATAGTAAGTACTCAGTAAATGTTAGCAATTAACATATACAACCAAGATGGGCTCAGATTGCACTTTCCTTCCTGAAAAAATTTAATCTTAAAACTATTATGTAGGGCAAAACAAGGTAGATTTCCATGCTGACATGGTGGTCAGACATGAGGTGTTGGAGCCCAAGTGGTGTGATAAGAATCCACATGGAGGAAGAAGCTAGCAGCAGTGATGGGAGATTGGTTACATACATACATATATTCCCTAGGTCTGCCCACTGAGAAGGGTTTGAAACAGCAATAATCAGTAACAATGAGTATGCTTACACTTAGCATCCAGAGCTTAGCTTTTAAATATCATTCTCCACTAAAAGGAATGTGTTTCTTGGAGGAATGGCTGATTGCAGGGTTAGGACAAGGAAAGTACATGATGAGCCTAGAACACTGGTGCTGGAACACAAGGAAGTACTCAAAGAGTAATGGTGATATCTCAGTACGACACATCGTTTCATAGTATCTCCACCCAAAGTACTTAATGATTTGAAAAAGAAAAAAAGGATCTTCACAATGAAGAATGTTGGCAGACATAACTTTAATCAAGTGATCAAAGGGAACATTAATTAGGAATGGGGCAAACTGAAATTGTGTGCCTTAGATAGAATGCAAAGAGAACAAAGATGTTGTGGTGGCAACCTCAAATAATTGAGCCCTAATAATTCTTGCCTCCTGGCACTCACATCCCTCCTATATTGAATAGGACTGATTTGTGTGACCAATAAGATTTTACAGAAATGGTGAAGGGTGACTCCCAAGGCTAGGTTATAAAAGATATTGTGTTTTCTCCCTTACTCACTTGGATCACTTGCTCTGGGGGAAACAAGCCACTACGCTGTGAAGACTCTCAAGCAGCTCTTATAGAGAGATCCTCACAGCAAAGAATTGAAGACTTCTGCCAACAGTCAGCCCCAAATAACCAGTAATTCAAGTGAGCCATCTTGGAGAGGACCCAACAGCCCCAGTTAAGACTCCAGATGACTATACTCTAGCCCACATCTTGTCTACAACCTCATAAGACACTGGGTAGAACACTCAGTAAAAGCTGCTCCTAAATTCCTGATCCATGCGAGATAATACACGTTTATTGTCATCTTAAGCACTAAAGTTTTGGGGTTACTTGTTATGCAGCAATAGATAACTAATACAGATTCTCTCACAGGTAGTCCAACCCCAGAACCTAAGTGCAGTGACAGTATCTCATTTATTAACAGTAGTATCCAAATCAGAAACCCTTGTCTAATCAGACAAAAGGAGTACTCACTTTGAGTATAAAAAGATACTTTATATATTTGCTACATGTTTTCTCCAGTTTGGGAGATTAATCAGCCTTTTGTGCTAACAAAACTATCTTTCTTATGACTTCTTTCTTTAGATTTTTTAGATGCTGTTTCACTAATAGCATTTACCACACTTCATTTTATAGACTTTAGTTGAAGTTCATATTGGCTGTTTTCCCTTTAACCAGACTTTGTCCAGATTCCATCACTACCATTCCTTCAACTTGAAGATTTCCTTTATCTGCCTGCTATCATTTCCCAGACACTAACATTATCTGAAGCTATTTTATATTCTGATTCCCTCTCCCTCCCAAAAAATGCCATTTGAGGAAAAGGTGATCAGGGCCAGGATTAGTTCTATCAGTGAGTATTAAACACTCACTATGTCTTTATCATTCTGTAGAGAGGTGAGAGGTGGGCCCTGCCTTCAAGAAGCTTTCTTTGTAAAATAAACAAAATGTAAAAACGATATGCTAACTGGGTACTCTCTTGGCAACAGTATCAGCCTTTATCAATCAGGGTCCTGGCACATGTAAACTTGATTACTTCAAGAAGGGTTTAATTAAGGGCCTATTTTCAAAGGTGTGAGCAGGATTTAGGGAGACCAACAAGGGATAGTGCATACCCCTTGGGTAGGAATAGCAGGAAGACACACCTCTCCTAGGCCTGAAGGGTCAAGGGAAGAGGGTGGTTCCCAAGACCCTGAGAATGTAGCTCTGGGGAGAGGGTCACTTGACAATACTATGGCCTCAAATGGGGATGCAGTCTGTCCACAGTAACCCAATAGGGAGGTACCTAGAAGGATTCATTCCCTACCCCCACCCTCCTCCTGCCCTCTAATCTTTTTATATCTCCCATAGGCTGAACTAACAGAAACCAGAGGGCAGAGTCAGTCTTATAGGTTGTTTCCCAGGGTCCAAAGCAGAGTGGGAAAGGATGGAGAATGTCTCTGGAAGGGCAAATGGGAGATTTCAGCCTGGACCCAGGTTAGGGGTGGATGAGGTCAGGAGTCTGGACAGCCCTGCAGGGCAGGACAGGTCACTCAGGGAGACCCCAGGGAAAACTCCAGGGGTACTTTCAGCTGGAAGGAGCTTCCACATGGGGTACATTGGTCAGTAGGCAAATAGAGAGCAATTTAGACATCCAGGCTGTCAGCCTCCGAGAAGTCTGGGAGCAGACTGGGACAGGAGGTGGGAGAAAGGCAGGATGTTAATGTAAGAGAATTACCCCTTAAATCAAATACAATCTCCTTCCTTTATCAAGAGAATTTTTGAAGAGAACAACTCTGGGGAGGGGCAGGAGTGTAGAGCAGAGAGCCAGAATGGCTATACAGCCCAGAATATTTGTCTTCTTGGGGCTTACCCACAATTGTTCCTTCTACCACCACTGTACCTGGATCCTAGGAGCCCTTTTCTCACTGGCCCAAATGTAAATGAAACTAATTTGACTTGGTTTTCCCTTTTCCACAACTGAAATAGGCTGATATTTTTTTTTAATGTTTTTAAAGCACCTTACTTCAGAAACAATAACAAAACTGAGAAAAAGAAAACACCTAAAAATAAGTACACAAAGAAAGAAAAGGGGGAAAAGGCAGAGAGAGAGGAGAGTGGGGAGGGGGGGAACAGTGTGTGTGAGTGTGAGTGTGTGTGGGTGTGTATTTAACTTCTAATTATGTAAACCTTCAAACTATGCAAAGGCAAAAAGAAGAATATAATGCACCTCCTTTTACTCATTACTCAGCTTCAGAAATATTGACTTACAAAAAAAAAAAATTGACTTACGCCCTCATTTGTTTCATGTGTGCCCCCACCTACTTCTTTTTCCCATCCTCTGGATTATATTGATGCAAATCTCAGATATATCATTTAACCACGAATATGTCAGTAGCTTGCAATATATAAGATTACAAAGCTCTGTGCTGATGTCTCATCTCAAAGTTTTCCTGAGCACAGGATTCCCTTATCCTAAGTGGGTGTCCTTCTACATCATTATTAAATGGGCACATGACTGAATGCTACTCTCTAGTCTTTGTCAGAGAACCATTCCAAATGTGCCTCAGCTGTCAGAGAGCAACCTATCTAAACTTCACCCCCAGTCCCTCAGTTCTCCCTGCTGGCTCCAGTGCTGGCCTGAGTGTCTGCCTCATTCACAGCAGAGTCCTGGAGATTGACCCTCAGAACCACTGTCCTGGTTCAGGCTTAGCAGCCCAGGTTTAGCTGGACCCGGAGGAGAGATGCATGTAAAGCACTTTGCTGGGGCTGCAGCCTGTGGGAGGGACTCAGTCAGTGTTAGATGGGGTGACAATGATGATGGCAAGGACCTGGCAGAACCCTGCCAAGGACTCAGGCCAGAGAGGACACCACAAAGATTCATTTGTCAAAATTCAGCTTTGAGGCCTTACGTTGAATCCCTGTATGGCAGAGTAGCTCTTTTTTCCTTCTCCAAGACATAGGGAATTTAACAGAAGAAGATGCGCTGTCATCTAATACTGGAGATGTGCAAAGGGTTGTAAAGCTGGGCTTTTGAAAGATCTAATTATTTTGTTAAGAGGGTTCACCTCCCAACGCTCTCCCCAGTTCAGTCACCCATTTGGGAATCCGACATAGGGAGCCCTTCAGAGAAGGGGCCAGACTCTGGGAGGAAAAACTGAAAAAGGGTCTGAGGATGTGCTAGGGGGTAGAGGTGGAAAAGGGAGAGAAGTGGCAAGTGGAAAACAGGATCCACGCCTTCTAGGGTCAGAGGGCCCATAGGCCCCACACTGACAGATGACAGAGCCAGCAAGTCACTTTTGAATCCTCAAATCTCTTTGTGGTTGTAAAACATTTTTATTCCTGTCATTAGTACTAGGTGAGAGCTTGAATGGCTCACAGTCAAACCCCTGGGTCCACAGACTGTGCTTCCCCCTCCCTTCAATGCCAGGGGTATCAATCTGTGCCTGTGTTATCTCGCAAACAAAGCAGTGAACTGCCAAAACCACAGACGAGACTTCTTGATATTAAACCTCTGAGCGCCTGAGCAGAGCTCCTCTGATTCTCCTAGGGAGAGCTTCAAGAGCTACAAGGGCAAGGAGGCTACTTGAGGCTTCCTGCAGACTTAGTTCAGGGGTAGGTCCATTGAAGACAGACTGAGGGTTGACTCCAAAGAGTAGATGAATAAATCCTACTCAAACGTTTCTAGGGCAAAAAATAAATAAATAAAAATGTACGTTCACATTCTTTCTTCCTTCTCTACCCTACTAAGCAGTGGGGGTTTGTGTTGCTGAACCTTTATTATGCTAAAGGAGAAAAAATAGTAAATTGTTCTATATAAAAAGAGGTAGACCGTGTAGAAGCTTTGGGTAGAAAAGAAGAAATTCTGAAGGTAGAGGGAGGGGCTGAGGTGAAGCCACAGAGTCACAGAGCCACAGAACCTCTCCCTTGAGCCAAGGCCTGGCACCTCAGAGCTTTTGCCCCTGCTCTTCCCACTCCTGCCTAAGCTGCTCTTTTCTCCTCTTCTGATGGGGCCTCTTCACCCTTCAGGCATCAGAGCATCTAGTTAGTCCCTTCAGAGCATTTGCCGCACTTTATGATTCATATTTGCTTGCTTCTGTCTCCTTTGTCTCCCCTGTGAGACTGTAAGTGCCATGAGAGCAGGACCAGGTATATCTGGATCATCATTACGACCCGGCACCTAAGGTGTAAGAGCTCAATAAATATTTGTGAAAATAAACAACAGAAGAGAAGAAGGAGAGAGATTTTGGTGAGGAGAAGCTTCTATAAGGAGAGGTCTTTAAGGAGTAATGTATGGTGGTATTTCTCTTTTTTTCTGCCCCTTGGAGAAACTAAAGACTTAAATTACTCTTCAGTGCTATTTAGAGTCAAATTTGTGTTGTTATTTTTTAAAGAGAGAGACTTCATGCTGGCTACACGGGTATATTCACTTTGAAAAAATTCATTGAGCTGTAACCTTATTATTCTGTGCACTTTTCTGTATGTATATTATACTTGAATAACAATTACATTAAAAGAAAGAGAGAAAAAGCGAGAAAGAGGCCATACCAAGCTCAGGTGTGTAAAACACAAATACAGGTAAGGAGTAGAGAGAAAAGCATGGTTGCGGAGGGGGGACCAGGGTTAGAATTAGAAGAAAGACATGAGGAGGACATGGAATTGGCATTAATGAAAGGCTGAAGAGACCAGGGCGAGTGGAGGACAGGGCAGCAAGGGGTCAGGTCAGTGGCCTGGATGCCGAGGTGGTGAGTTTGCATTTGATTAGAAACTGTTTAAGGGCAGTGTTTATAGTTTATACCAAAGGTTTTCCATTTTTTAATGCATAATAATCATCTGGAGAGCTTAAACAGCAGACTCATGAGCCTCATATTCAGAGATTCTGATCAAGAAGATTGGGTGGGTCCTGTGAACCGGTATTTTAACAAACCTCCCAGATGATTTAGTTAAAGATAGTCATCTGGCCATAATGTGAGAAACACAGAACTGCCCCTCACTCTTCCCTTTGGCCCAGGACCCTGGATTGATGTCAGATGTTTGTTGATTTTGATGAAGCTCAAATGGTATAGTTGTGTCTCATGAGAATATAGATCTCCCGGATTTTCTGTCGTAGGAGGTTGAGAAATCAGTGTTAAAGTGAGTGTGACTGTGAGGCGAGCTTTCCTGTTTCCAACTTAGATCAGAATTTAGGTCCTGCTACAGATACTTTTCAGCTTATAATTGTTTGGCAGTTTTCATTGTGTTTGCAGTTAATGGCACAGGCTCTGGAACCAAAGCCTGGGTTCAATTCCTGGAGCCACTATTTTACCTCTCTAAGCCTCGATTTCTTCAGCTGTAAAATGGAGATAGATAACAGAATCTAATTTATGGGATTATTATGAGAATTAATTAAGTTTCTGTGTGGAAGCACTTACCACAGTGCCTGGCCCATGGTAAACCCTCATTAAATGAAAATCATGATCCTTATTGCCCTGTAGTCCTCTTCTTGGAGCCTCCTTCTGCAGTCTTCTTCTCCAACACTGAGGAATAGAAATAACTGGGGAAGCAATTGGGCCTTAGCTTTGTGGGCAGGGTCTAAAACATTTTGCAGCTTCCTGCCTCCCCATTGCCAGAAGTCTGGCCTCCATAGATCTCTTCAGCATCTGTGTGGGAGAGGTTTTCTACTGAGACTGTTGGTCTTACCCACCCCCAAATTTAATGCTGCTGGTTTATTTTAGGCCCTGGTCTCCAAATTAGTTAATGAGTCGGTATAGGTATAGTTGTGTCTCATGAGAATATAGATCTCCTGGATTTTCTCTAGCAGGAGGTAGGGTGGGAAATCAGTGGAGACCAGGAAAATTCTTCGGAGGTGGCAGGAGGGCAAGAGTCAAGATTACCATCTTTTTAAAAGTTATTTTTTAGGAGTACAGCCAGCAAGCACTCCTCATTGCCCCTCCATCCGGGTGGCTCATGTGCCAATGCCCCAGAGTGCTAGAACTCACTGGCTGGACCTCACGAGCAGGCAGTGGCTGGGCTGGCAGGACAACCCTCCCTTCCTGTGGCAGGGCTTCAGCTAGTGGAGGTGGCAGTTTTATTTGTTAATATTATTTGTTGTTAGCTTAATTGTAGGAAAATTGAAAAGTGTAATGCGTAGCTAGGAAAGCCTTAAGGCTGGTTAAGCTTTTTGGATTGTAACAAATTTAATTTTTATTAGCTAATTCCATCTTGATTATAATGTGTAGAGCCCTAGAAAAGTTGCTGAAGGCTCCAAGTCATGGTGTGCACAGGGAACAGACAGGTTCCATCATCTGTATTTTCTGCAAAGGAGAGAGAAAGGTCAGAGGGGACTGGATTGAAAGAATTAGGTTTGAGATGCCAGTGAGGAGAGGAGAGCAGTCTCCAGGACAGACACAGAAATGATCCAGAAGCAGGCAACCCCGGGAGGAAGGGGGTCAAGCCCAGCTGGGTTAGGGCCTGTGCCTTACATGCTGGAGGTGCTCAAGTTCAGCAGTGTACAGCAATAACACTTGAGTGAGGCTTCAGCAGAGGAAATGGAGACAAATCCAAAGGTCAAAGAAAACACATGTTCCTTCCATCAGCGATGGTTTATGCATGATGGAGGAGTCCCTCTTCTTCAGTTTTACAATTCAAGCATGGTGGCATCAAGAATCGGAATTATAACTACAAATGAAAATTGAATTGAAAATATGTAAAAGATGACTCTAACAGTCTTTGGTCCCTCTCTGGACTTTGATTTTCTGCACCAAAGAATGGGGAACAGACATTCTCATCCATTCTACTGTTCCTTTCTCAGCTCTGACATCAGAGGGGGTCTCCTTTTCTGCTTTGGCGTCTCCAAAGAAGGAAGGGGCTTTGCTCTCTCTTTGGTACCTTTAAATACCAAATCCGGCAATGAGCCCCTTTCAAAGGGTGAAGCTGGGTGCCAGAAACCCAGGAATTCTACCAACACTTGACTTATGCCCTAGACCCCCCACCATACACCCTAGCAAATGAGCCAGCAGTCTATTCTAGACAAATGGGAAGCCTAGAGGCAGCACATGGATATTTTTTTCCTTAGCCCTTTTATGAATATAAATATTGAGGTCATGGTGTTTTGCAGAATTAAATCTGAGCCTAGATGAGCCTCGTACTATCATTATGTAGATACCAGGGCTGAGCTACCTGTGACTGCTGTGTGTCTCCTCATTCAGTGATGCCTGTGATGACTTGACGCACTTGCATTTGCCAGGGCAATCATTAATTGCATATGAAACAGTTGGTGCTTGGCTTTAAGGGAAGCTGATTGGGTCAGTCACTGAACGTTTGGCTCAGTGATCTACAGCTGGCTCTTTGCTCTGGCACTCCTGCTTTCTTTTCAAAGTGTTTTACTCGGTGTTTTTGGGACCCCCTGAGGAAGAGGCTGTGAAACATAGGGGGTTTAATCTGTGTTTTCCTTTGGGCATTATAGCTTTAATTTTAATATTTTGGATAATAAAGAATGATTTTAAATTAAATTTGCAAATCTGCCATCTGGGATTGTTTGGACTTTTTCCTCCTCTCTGGCGGTTTTTTTTTTTTTTAACTTAATTCTTTCTGAACATTAGTGACAGTGGGTTGAGAGCAGAAAGAGCAGGGGGCAGCAGAGTAGGTAAGCCTGACGAACTTAGAGAAACAGGGAAAGGCCTTAATCCCTGGCCTTCAGCCCTGGGGGTTGGTGGAAAAAGCTGGATACCAAAAGTTAACTCTGATGTAACAGCAGCTTCCTCTCATCTTCTCTTGATTTGACTTTGAGAAAGTACTTTGCCAAGGTTCTGCCTCAGTTTGCCCATCTGATGAAGAGAGAAATGACTCTCCCTCTCATAGAGGTGCCACTACAGTTTGGATACAGTTCTTCATCTTGAGGACAGCTACTGGAACCCAAGGCATTATTATTATCCACTGAAGGCTAAAAGGGTCTAGGGCCTGTGTGTGTTTCCATATCTAAAGCTAAAATGAAGAAATTGCTACTTAGAAATATGTTCTTAATCCTGTCAGTGAGATCTACAAAAAGGAGTTTTCCATCCTTGGAAGGGAAGTGAGGTCACATCATCACCCCCACTGCAGACCACAGCATACGGAGTCAGACAGACAGAGCCACTGAACACCCAGACAAATGCTTAGCAAATGCCAGAATGAAATGAAAGGGCACCTGCCAGCAGAGGGGTTGGCATGGGGAAGGTGGGATGGGGGCTTGTGCAGCAAGGCAAGTTAGCTCCCTCTCCTTCTTCAGTGTAAGGAGGCTTCTTGAAGAAGTCAAATTTTGTATTTGGGGGAAGAAGAAGTTTGAGGAGCAGTACAGGGAGAATATCCCTGGCAGAGCGTGTGGGCCATCTAAGCAGAAGCCTTAGACTGAGCAGAGTACAGTGATGGCGGCCTGGGAGGTTAAGAGGGGGAGTGGAAGGCAGTAGACCCGGGAGAGGAGATGAAGTGGAGGGTAAGGAAAGCCATGGTCAGTGCTCTCTGGATGAGAATGGGGCATAAACAGAACACCAGGAAGCTGCTGGAGGCCTGAAGTTGTGTGTGGGTTGGAGGCTTTGATAGCCTCGGAGTAGTTTCCTTAACATCTCTTTTCCCACTGTTTGCCCTCCTTCACCCCCAAAATTCTGCTTTTATCAAATCCAGGTGGGGCTCCAGCCACCTCCCTGGGCAGAGAAGGGCCAAAATCATTACTGTGCAGGTGAGAAGACAGAGGTTCAGTAAATAACCTTGAAGGTGAGAGAAGCAGTATCTGTGGCTCTGAGTAGGATCAAAGCTAGGTAAAGCAGGTATTCATCATGTTTTTAAGACCTCACATGAGCATCCTTTGTCCCACATGACTCCTAGACTGACAGATAAGCTTGAAATCTCAGTCTCTCTCTCTCTCTCTCTCTCTCTCTCTCTCTCTCTCTCTCTCTCTCTCTCACACACACACACACACACACACACACACACACACACACACACACACACACACAGATTCTCTATCTCTGTACTCCTCTTCCTCTCTCCTTTCTAAAATCTCTGGTTCTCCTGAATACAACCTTGGTATCCCCCCAATAGTAGAAAACAACCCCAACAAGTGCCTATGAAAAAAGCCTTTAAGACTCATGAATATTTAGCTCGTCCTCATGTAAAATATATGACTTTGTGTAAGGATCAGGCGAACGAGGTGCATGATTTTTTTCTGATTTATGGGCCTGGAGACGGATTATTCATAGCAGAGCAGCTGTGTGGAAAGATTCATCCGCTGCAAAATGTGATTGTACATCAGGCAGTGTGTGGGAACGGAGCTATGACTAATGGCTGCTTTACATATAAATGAGAAGGTTTGTGCTAGGAACTGTAAAAAAATACAATCACTCAGCTGACGGGCAGGCTCCTTATCATGGGTGCAGGAGAGGGACCACAAGAAAGGCAGGCAAATGAATGCCTGATCCCAAAAAGCTGAGCCAGGTGGGGGTGAAAGTTAGGGAGCGGGAGAGGAGATCGAGAGAATTTGCAGAATCTGCTAGCTCTCCTGATCCAGTCAAATTCAGTCTCTGTATTTATAACTCCATCTTCCAGGTTCCACTGTGACCTCTGAGGACCTGTCAGGGCAGAGATGCATCCCAACACTAGTGGCTGCATGGCCAATAAATTCAGCAATGATGATCAGGCCCCAGACTCTCCAGAGCTTGGCCTTAGGCTGCTGAAGATTCAGGTCCATTTCAGAAGTCAGCACAGGATTCATTTGGGTACATCTCTAAACAGAAAACTTGTACAAATTTGAGATTTCCCTCTACCACTCCTTGCATCTCTCTTGCTTTACCCTGTTCGTCTCTCTCCTCTTTTGTAGCTGAGACAGGCTGTCTAGACATTGCAGATGTGGACAGATGTTGGGTCTGTAATTTATAACAACGGCCTCCAGAAGGCAATTCCAATTTGTTTCGGTAAGGCTTTGAGTTACAGGCAGAAAAAATATCCTGTAAATACCGTTGACTTACATGGTAACTACACCAAGGGTTTACTTAGTGAACAATCACTAACTACAGCATAATTACATATCCCTGCAGATTACCAGAGAATTTAATGACACTGAGCAGGTAATGACCACCAAACTGAGTTCCTGGCTTTGGGAGGGCCTGGAGAGCAAAGGAGTTGAGCCATACTTAACAGGAATTTATGCCTATTTCTTCAATCCATCAATTAGTCTCCATTTTGAGAGCCTTAGGTTTTATCTACATGCTAGACATCCCTCGCCATCATACTGAATTGCAAGCAGATTGGATGCTCACTGTTGCTTTATGATGATAGAGTTTTAAACCATGTGGTATCTGTAGGTGCTCACAAATCCCTCAGACAAGCCAGGAGGCTGGAAAATTATCTTTGCTGTTATCATAATGGGTCATGCTCTCAGTGGCAGGGCTGAGCCACACCAATCCACTCTTACTCTCTCCTACAGCTGTCCAGGCCAGCAGTAAAGGGGACTGGCCCACCCAAGATCAAGTTAATCCTTGTGGGAACTATATTCTGACCTGGTCACTACTATAGTAAATGGAAAGGTGAATTTCTAGAATAAGCTTTTTAAGAAAGTCAGAGTGTTGCTAATTACCATCTGGGTGGTATGTGTGGTAGGGGAGTAGGAGGTTAAAATTAAGGCCAATACACAGAAGTTAAGTGATCCCAGTAGCAGAAGCCAAATTTGCACTTGGGGTCTGCCATCCCTCCCTGAGAACTCTGACCAGCTGGTCCCTCTGGGATTAGGGGATCAGAGCTGGCCAGCAGCTGGGGAGCTCAGGCTTCCCTGGATATATAGGGTTGCAGCTGAAACAGTTATGAGGGTATCATTTGTGTCAGTCTAGGGGGAGGGGAAAGAGAAGTAGGAATAAAGGGGGTAGGAAAGTGTGGACATCAAATAAACACATTGACAGGGTTGGATTCCAGTTTTTAATTCACCACCAACCTCTTACAGTTTATCTGTTTCATAGAATCTTCCTTCCTCCTCTTGCCTGTCTGAAGACAATCAAAACAAAACTTAATTTTAATGCACTTTGAGATTCAGGCCCTGGGTTTCCACAGATCTTGAAAGGAACACCTGATACAATTTAAGGAGAATCCTGATTCTTTGTGATGGCTCCTGTGTTCTCCTCTCTCTGCCCTGCCACCACTTCCCAAATGATCTGTATTCATCCAACTGCAAAGGTATCTTGCTTCACCTGAAGAAGTGGATCTCGTTTAGAATGTCAGCTCCTAGCAGAGCCACAAAGGGGATCACTAGCTGGGAAGATAGGCTACCTGGGCCAAAGGCAAGGAGTTAGGATTCTTAGATGTCATGTCTGAAATTGCCCTTCTCTGGTGGGCATTGGCCAGGAGTCTGGCCTCCAGTCTGGCTTAGAAGAAAGATGTCAGCTGCAGAAGGATGGGTTTAGGAAATAATCTGTGCCTTAGAAGTTTAAGGTTTGGAGTGCAATGTCCACAGAGATTTCTGGGACTTATCTTATATAGACTTAAAAATAAGAATGAGCCCTGCCTACCAGAGGTGTGTGAGATTTTTGTCCTTCTGTGAGATACAGATGACAGTGGCCTAGAGCCCTCTACTCCAGAGATCCTCGTAAATGCACTAAGCTTCACACAGCTTCCTGACAGGAGTGGGTATGGGTACTTGAACTTTCAGCCCTAGGAGGGCTGTGGGGAGAAGAGGAACACCCTCTGGTCAGGGAGGACAAATAAGCTATAATAATGTTAATGTCTAACATGAATTAAGAGATTATTATGTGCCAGGCATATATTACTTCTTTGATGATATACCCATACATTAGCTCTTCAATAAAGAGAAAGTTACCCATTGCTAGTGAGCAGAACTTTCTTCAAAACAAGAGAAAGCACATGGCACTCAGTCTCACTCTGTGGCTTGCCAGCATTAGCTGGAAGGTCATGTATAGTTTTTAGAGTAGAGGATAGAAGTAGGAGAAAAATGCAGCTAGAGGGACACATATCCATAGATATCTGTGGCAAGGGAACTTCAGAGTGCGGACTCAGGTGTCCATATATACAGAGAGTAGATACAATTGGAATATGAGACAACTAATGAAAGGATGGGATTACTGATACAGGTATACATCCATAACACATGTCCACACATTCACACATAGAAATATATCATCTGGTGAGTAAATGTCTATGAATTCATGAGAAAGGAAGACATAGTTTAGGCAAAGGGACATATTACAAGATGTGGTTGTTTTTATTTGCACAGGAATGACGTTCCATCTCCCTCAAAGATCCCTTCTCAAACTTGTTCGTAAGCAAACCCATGCCTGGGGTGTTGGAGGAAGAACAAGGCAGGACTGGGAAGGGGTAGCCTTATGCTCATCTCCCCAGAGGGAAGAGGGTGTGGTCTTCTCTAAACATACTTTCCCTGCTGACCAGGCCTGTTATCTGGGATGTCATGTGTCCATAGGAAGGCTATGGGTGAACAGACAAGGGTCTGGGTCAGGAGAAGCATGTGTCCAGAATCTAGCTTCATGTCATTTCTCCAATACTGACCAGAACCTAGGAGTCCCAAACCAGCTGCCTGCAATAAGTAGAAGGGGCTTTGGAGCCAAAAAGTCTAGGTTTGAGTTCTGTCCTTTCTACTTTTTAGCTTCTCCTTCATTCACTCAATAAATATTTATTGAGGACCCACTGTGTGCCATGTGTATGACCTCTTTTGGGCAAGCTAGTTAAACTCACTTGGCTACAATTTCCTCATCTATAAAATAGGATAACAATATCTAGGTATTTACTGTGAGGATTACATGAGAAGAGGTGCTTGGCACATAGTCGATTCTCAATAAATGCTTCTTGTTATTAATATTAGTAAGAGAATTCCAATTATGCCTCTTTAATAAAGTCTCTTTCTTTTGCTAGTTCTTCCCCCTAGCCTCCCAAAAAAGTGGCTGAGCTGTGTCTGGAGGAAGATTGGGAGAATTTTATATGGCCCCAGATCAACCACTTCTTGTAGGTGACACTGACAGTGGGACCAGGATGTGTCTCTTCTCTGGAGGAAGCAGCACAGTACACGTTTAGCACCATTGTGGTTTTATTTGCTTGTCTGTCTCCCTCCCTGAACTGTGAGCACCTCGGGAATAGACCATGTCTTCACTCACTTAGCATTGTGACCACAGTGCCTGGCCCACAGGAGGCATTCAGATGTTTGCTGAATGAATGAAAGAAAGAAGGAGCTGGTTTCTAGCCCTGCTGTGGTTGTGCAGGCCTCTCATTCCTTCATTCAGGAAATATTTATCAAGTGGCTACAATGTCCCCAGGTACTCTTCAAGGTGCTGGAGATGTGATGGGGAGCAAGACAGGCATGGAGCCTGCCCTCGTGGAGCTCAGAGTCCAGTGGGAGAATACAGGTTGTAATCAAACAGTCAGAAAAGGAAACGCATCCTTACAGAGTGTGGTCTGTGTTATAAAAGGAGGTAAATAATGCTAAGAAAGCATTATCGAAGAAGAGAGAGCTAACCAACTCTGGGTAGTCACAGAAGGCTTCTTCCAGGATTTGACATTTCAGCTGACATCTGAAGTAGGAGAAGGAGGTAAGGCTATGCTGAGAGGTGCTCTGGCCACCCAGAGGAGTGCTCCAAGCAGAGGAAACACATGCACAGACCTGGTGGCTGGATAGAACACAGCATATTCAATGACAGGAGAAGGTCAATATGGCTGGAGCACAGTTTGAAACTGAAAGTGTGGGCAAAGAAGTTGGAGACTTAGTTCTTTACCCTAACAGCAAGGAGCACCATAGCAGGGGTTGATGTTGAGGGGTGGTAGTAGTGACATGACCACCTGGCTGAGTTGAGGGGGCAAGAAGGCACATGGGGAATGAGTCAGGAGAATGTGGAGTTAGCAATCAACAGATGGCAGTGGCCTTGGACTGGAGTGGTAGAGACAGAGGAAAGGACAGATGAGAAAAACACTTTGGAATGGAGGTGAAATGGCTTGCAGCAGATGAACGATGGGACTGGAGCCCTGGCTAACTCCTAGGTTTGTAAAACTTGCTCCTAGCGTCTGCCTGCTCCTTGTTCACCTCTCCAAGAGGTCTCCCTTCTTGTTCACCCCAGAGTTTGGCTCTAATAGCCTTTAGAGGTGAATGGATTTCCACTTCCAGAGAATGAGAGACTACCAGGGGCCCTGAGGTATCTGGGAGGCACCTGGGGGATCATTTTCCCAACCAAGTCCTTTGCCACCTAGATATGCATTCATCCTCCCAAACTCACCCAAACCCAAACACACAGACTTTCTGGCTCCCCAGACTTACACAGACTTCCAAACACTCCCTACGGACCAGTTCATCCTCCCCTTATTTATCCTTTACTCCCCCAATACCCCCCTTTCCACTCTTCTCCCCACACGGTCCCAGCCCCTGCCTCCCTCTGCCTCCTCTTCACCCTATTAAGAAACAACACCCCCCCAGAACGCCTGCCCCCGGGCTGCTGCTCCCTGAGCCCCGCCCGCCCTGCCTCCCCCTGCTCCTCTCCCTGACAGATGCCTCAGAGCCCCGGGCCGCAGTTAAGGTGACGAGATGCAGCAATTCTTTATGAACATTTCATTCCTGCTCGCTACACGACGTAAATTAGATGGTGTGTTACATTCGGGCAATAAGAGAGATATGTCACCACGACGCTGGCCCATTGGATGGAGAGGGTAATCCTGCCGTGAATTTCATTACTGCTTTTATATAGACAGAATTAGCTCGGTGACAGCGAGCCTGATTGTCTTTCACTAGGGGTTTGGCGAAGAGCTGAAAGGATTTCACCCTGATGTGCACACTACTGAGTGACCCCGCTCACCAGCGGCTTCGCTGATTGCTTTGCACCTTGCAGACCCGTGATTGGCTCAGCCTCTCCACCGCCTCGCCTCCCTCCCTGGTCCCCAGCCCTCCCCGCCTGGCTTTTTCTTGAAGCACGAAGAAAGGAGACCTAATGGAGGAGTCACAAGGTCATGAAGGGAAATGCGTATGTGGGGAGGGGCAGGGCGGCATACTGTAAAGAACCAACCATCCCCTTCTGATGGGTCTCCTGGACAGAGCAGTGACTGCTTGCTCGTGTCCGCTCCCCACCCCCAAAAGAGCAAGAAGGAATGTGGCCCACTTGCCCATTACCCTCAGGGTGAAGGGGGAGCTGAGTAGGGGCTGGTAGATCTTCTAAGCCTCCCTGGCAAAGATTCTGAAGTTACCATCAGGTTCCTGTCCCTTTGCCTCTTGTGTCTCTAGGTCCTTCCCCCATTGTGGCTCAGGTCCCTCCCATTTCCTAGCCAGGAAGAGCTGAGAGAAACAAGACCAAGAACCATTGCCACTGTGGACCCAGCACTTCCAATGTGACCGTGAGGAAGGAGCATGGGGTACCTTCACTCCATTTCCCACACTTGTCTGGCAGTGTCATGCCTCCCCCCACCCAACCCAGTAACACTCTTCAGTGTCTTCTGAAATCCCTAAAGGATCTGGATGGCCCAGCCCAGCAGCCTGAAAACAAGTCCAGACAAGGCACTTTGCTCCTTTGGGTTTTTTTTCTGGGAGTGGCTGGTTCTGAGAGAGGCAGGCCTTTCCCTGTTCTCTTGACTGCTGCCTTTCTCACCTTCTATCACCTTGTCCACTCCCCTCACCTCTGCCAATCCCTCAGCAGACCTCTTCTGCCAGGCCTACCTGAGGCAGCTGGTTACCCCTGGGGCTGGCCAGGGAGACTGACTATTGCTGGACCCCTGCTGACTGCTCTGCCCCCTTCCAGAAGCCTCCAGGAAGACCCTCAGAGATTCCAGTTCTTGGGGGCTCAGGGGCCAGGCACCAAGCAGACAGAGTAATCCCTTCAAAGCCCCTCATCTTTTGGTCAATCGGACACATCTGTCAGGCAAGTTTCTCTTGAGGCCCAGATCAGCCAGTTCTGTGACTCCTGGGCTAAGAGGGATTAAGGCCACAGTTTCTACTTTACAGAGGGGGCTCCCTGGATCTCCCTCTGCCCCCAGGGCAACCTCAACTCTAACTTCTCATCCTCCATGGAGCCCAGGAGAGGGTTCCCATAATGAGTTATTCTTGCAGTCACACTGGAGGAGCTTTAAATTGAAATCCCTTTTCTGTGAAACCAAGACTAAGTCTATGATGCTGAAACTATACCCTAACTCTGCCTGAATGATAGCTGTCAGGTGAGGCAGGTCACCACATTTCTGAACTTCTGTTTCCTCATCTTCAGTAGATGAGTGCTCATAGCTATGGTGGAGGCCATAGTGCAACGCCACACTTCCTTCAGTACTGAAGCATGTTCTCCAGCTGCTGCCCTGACCTGTCAGCCTTCCTTGATTTGTCCCTGCTGAAGAGAGCTGCCTCACCTAAGGTCATGCCCCTTTCCCTGGGCAGCCTGCATCCAGTGCCTGGAAATCACGGGCATGTGAAAGCCCAGCCATCAATCCCCAACTCAAAACACTTCTGAAGGGCCATCCCTGCTCAGAGGCCCCCTTTGGTCAGCTAAGGCCTTTTTTGAGATGGAAGCCCAGCCCAGCTTCTCCCTCTTCCAGCCCTGCTTCTTTCCTGTTCCTTCCCTTGCACTGGTGAGGTCCCACGGGCACTCCACAGTAAAGCTTCTGCACAGTATCTCTATTCCAGAGGATGCTTCCAGACCTGCAGACCATCGCTGCCTATCTACCAACAGTACCACTATAAGGATGAAAGTGTTGCATAAAGTGCAAAGAAAAACACCTGCTGCTGTTATCATCGTCACCATTATCATCATCATCATTGTCCTCTTCATCATTTTCACAGCAGGGTCTTCCCAGCTGGGGAGAAGAGGTTAGCGTGCTTTGGTCAGGAAGTCCAATAAATGAACACCCAGCTTTCTTTTTTCTCCAAAGGACAAGGTCTTTTGCATTCTGCCTTTTATCTTCTGATTAGAATGACCTTCCCAAATCAGCCAGTCTGTCCCTCAGGAAGCCTAGCCATGGTCCCAATGATCTAGGAGATTCAAACTGCTGGAATCCTTTCAAGAAATAAAATATCTGCCCCAAGAATCAGTGAGATAAGTGTCCCTTGGATTCTCTCTCCTACGCTGTGTAGATGCGTTCCTAGCTGGGCTCCCTACCCTTTTATTTAAAGCATGTACTATCTCCCCTAGACCAAAGCTTCCATCTTTGGGGTGGCAACAGGTCTCAAATAAGGCCTGGGAGCAGGATCTCCTCTCCTTAAAACCAAGACTTCCTTCCTTCAGGGCCTGTCTACATCCCTGTAAATAAATAAAGCTTACAATCCCTCTCTCCTAGGGAACATGAAGGACACAGGCAATGGCCCCAGATTATTGTTACCCTTCTAAGTGTACCCCTACTGTCCCACTACTGGGCTCACAGCCTTGTCAGCATTTTGGAGTCTAGTATCAGGAAGGGACCCTACCAGGTGAATCTGATCTCCAACCCAGTCTCTGCTTCTGGGCTCTGACCCAGAACTCGTGCTCCTCAGGAGTGCAATGTACTGCATCTCTTTTGGAACTTTCCCTGCAAGGCTGCAGACACTGAGCAGGGAGTCAGGGATGTGGGGAATGGAGGTTTCCCACCCCTCAACCTGACGTCACAGCCCTCACTTTCTGACACTAATTGGTTGTCATGGAAACAAGTTCCTTAAAGTGTGTGATGACTTGAGGTGGTGGGAGGGAGAACCACACGAACCAGCCCTGACACAAAGAATGCATAGAGCCTGTCAGAATCAAGCAGGGCTACTACCCACAGCCCCTATCTTCTCCTGGTGCACATGCCTTGCACATAAGGAGAAACACTTACCAGTTTAGGAAAATGCCCCAGGACTGTACAAAGGTAATTCTAATTCACCACTCCTATCATTTCCCACTTCAGTTGGGAGTCTGTCTTGTCTTTGAGCTGAGAAATCTTGCTGCGAAGTCAGGGATAGTTCAAAGCAAGAAAAGTTAGCCACGTATGCTGGAACGGATGGATATCACATTTGATATGGGCCTCTCCAGGTCCCAGATCAGAAGTCAATTCTTCTAAGAAACTGTCCTTAACTAGCCAATTTCCCATCCCCATCTCTATCTCTTTCTCTCTCTCTCTTTCACACACACACACTTTGCTTATCACTTACTTTTCAGTTTACACATTCTTTCAGTCATTCATTTAACAAGTATGTACGAGCCTCTGGTATGTTGCTGACCCTGTGCCAGGCTCTCAGGATACAGCCAGGAGCTGACAGGGCCCTGCCTTTATGGTGCTTATTGTCAGCATCTTATACCATGTCCTTCCACACTCACATGCTCGTCCTTTTTATAAGTACCTCTGCATTTTCTTATTTTCATTCTAGCTCCCCAAGTGTGGTGCACTATTAGGTTGCTGTAGAGTGGGGTGCAATTTGCTTGTCATTTCTGTCTACCCATGGGTTGCCAAGAACAGAGACCTTGAGCCTCCTAATGTACATCCTCACCTGATACTAAACCGAAGATTTGGGGCCCCTTGGCCTCCCATATCACCCCATTGTTCTCAGCACCAGCCTTCCAAGGACCCTGGACTCTCCCATTCTCTTTCAGGGTCAAGGGGCAGAGGAATGGATGGTATTTGAGTATGGGAGCAGAAAGGTGTATCTGCTGTGTGTCCACTGAGCACATGCATGGGCACCAAATACATGGCTGGGCTTTCCTCCATCTGTGTCCTGCCATCACACATGTGCACTTATGTTGGCCAGTATCTGTGACTTCTCCCAAATTACCAGCTCAGGGGTGTGAGCATGTGTGTGATTCCACTTATGAGCGTAAGCAAGCATGTGCTCAGGAGAAGGGGAGTTTAGGGGTATGTCTCTGTGTGTTTTTCCAAATGCTTGGCTTTTTTCAAAATGGCTTAGAGCACTACTGTCATTTATGGGGTTTAAAATGTCAGAACAGGGCCCGTGGGGAGGCAGGGGAGATTAAACTGCAAACAGTGAAGGTTATAGATGACGTCTCTGATAGGCTGACAGGAGGACTCAAATGATGCTGCACTTTAGCAATCATTTAAACACACACACACAGACACCAGATCATCTCTCCATATTTTAATGGTGTATTCTGAAGGCTAAAAACATAAAAAGCCATGTCTAGAAAACCACTGCTCTGCTTTCAGAGCCCAACCAGCAGCTGTGTGTGTGTTCACATTTAAGTGCCCGGTGTGCTTTTTTATAGTATAGGTTAATTCTACCTCACTTTTACATAGTGCTCTACATAATTAACAAAATGCATCACATCTAACAGTCTATCTGAGCATCACAGCAACTTGTAGAAAGGAAGCAGGGTCAAGATTAGTACCCCCATTTTTACAGATATAAGAAAAATGAGGCTCAAAGAGGTCCAGGGGGTTGCTCAAGACCACTCAATAGAAAGGGACAAAGCTAAGGCTAGAAGCAGGCTCTTTTTATATTTATCCAGAACTGTTTGTTTGAGGTTGTGGTTCTCAACTCTGCCAAATATTAGAATCACCTGGGAAGCTTTTTTTTTTTTTTTTTTTAGGCAAATGACCACTATGTATTAAAATTTCAGTAAACTTAAGGGTATGTTTTTTTTTTCTTTTGAGAGGGCATCTCTCATATTTATTGATCAAATGGTTGTTAACAACAATAAAATTCTGTATAGGGGACTCAATGCACAATCATTAATCAACCCCAAGACTAATTCTCAACAGTCTCCAATCTTCTGAAGCATAACGAACAGGTTCTTACATGGTGAACAAGTTCTTACATAGTGAATAAGACCTGGGAAGCTTTTAAAACCCACCAATGCTGGGGCTCTACCCCAAAAGACTCTGTTCAACTGTTCTGAAGGTGGCCCTTGCAGTATGCTTTTAAAGCCCCCCGATTATCTTAACATGCAGGCTGGTTGAGAACCACTGCTCTGGGGCTTGGAGAAGTCAGGCAAGAGCCGTGCATGGGGGCATCACAGTGGCTACTTATGGTCATACCTCCCCCATGTTAGTGTGGACGCCAGTCTCTCTCATCCTCAAGGTCTTTCTCATCTGCTTCCCAGGAAGACTTGCTTCCGAGGGGGACCAGAGGTTCTACTTCTTCTGCATCATTCCTCCCATCCCCTCCCAGACTATGGAGACTTAAAAGGGTGCTCAGATCAGCCTGATGAATAAAGGGGCTACCGGCCATGTGCCCCACAGTTGTGGCCACCCAGTAAGGGCCAGACTGTGTTGTCTCACCAAGAGAGAAGGAGGAAAACCAACTCCATGTAGCCCCATCAGCCAGGAGAGGGCCAGGAAGGTGAGGGGCAGCTGCCTTAGTGACCTAGGGTGAGAGGAAAAAGGGAAGGAGATATATAGAAGGGAAAGGGAAAGTGGAGAGCTGGCCCCTTTGAAGGTTATACTGACCAGTTAACTGCTAAAGCCACGGACAGTGCTCATCTCAGTCAGCCCTCTGCAAGAGGAGGCCCAGCACAGTGTTAGGGGCACAGAGTCTGTGGTGGCCTGCCTGTGCTTAAATCCTAGTCTTTGCTTACAAGTTGTGCATATAACACGCCTGTGCCTCAGTTTCCTTATCTTTAAAGTGGTGGTGATAATATAGTGCCTGCCTCGTTGGGTCTCTGGGAAGATTCAGCACATTCATGTAAACTCCCCTGCATAGCATAAGTACTAGGTAGAGGTTAACCATTATTATTCTGCAACATTTGATGCTCTAGAACTCTCCCTTCTCGAAACGCTTCCTGTCTTCCTGAACATTCCTCCTCAGTCTCCTTTGCTAGCCCTGTTCCTTGCCCTTCCACTGAGTCACTGGTTCTCAGCCCCAACTCCATATTAGACTTCCCTGAGGACTTACACAGCTCACTCCCAGAGATTCAGATTTAGTTGATTTGGGGCGGGGCTCAGGTGCTGGTGTTTCTCAAGTTCTCTGGCTGATCATATGTGCTGCCAAAGTTGAAAACCACTCCTCTTAAGTGTCGATAATCCCCTAAGACGCTACTCTTGGCCTTTTCTCCTCACTTGTCTTTCTCAAGTAATTAACCTCCTTCCCATGGCCTTAATTACCATCCACGTGCTGGTGACTCCGAAATCCATTCACCTTGACAAGACTGCTCTCTTGAACTCCACACACCTATTTCTGACCTCCTACCAGACATCTGAATTTCCAACTGTATGGAGATTAAGTGGTTCTTAAAAGTCTTTTAATCTTCTAGATATCTTTATGAGATGTACTCCAGACACCTCAAGTCCATGTCCCAATCAGAACTCAATGTTTTGTACTTTCCCCAAACCTATTTCACCTCTTCTATCCCCCATCTCTGTCACTTCCAACTATTCACTCCAGGCGAGAACCTGGTGGTCACGCAGGAATCCTCCCCCTCATCATCTCCCACAGCCAGTCAGGTACAAAATACTGCCCATTCCCTTGTACGGCTCTCTCCAGTCTCTTCCATATCCCCACCACCACTGCCGCCATAGTTCGGGGACTCTGTGTCTGGCCTGCACTGCTATAAGGGCCACCTCACTGGTCTCCCAGTCTCCAGCTCTGTTGCCTATACCCTTCCCCCATTCTCTTCATCATCCTCAGAGCTATTTTTCTGAAATGCAAATTACCCCACTGTTGAGGCCCTTCAGGATAAAAGCCAACTTCAAATGGCCCTCTGTCCCCTTCCACTGGCCACTTCCAAAGTGACCTCTCTATCCCACCCTCTGCACTTCAGTTCTCCAATTGTGCCAGGCTGTTTGACACCTCAAGGTTTTTGCATATGCTATTCCTCCTGCCTTAAATGCCTTTCCTTGTCTTCCCCTTCACATTCTGCCTACATTTACAAACTAGCTGAAGCACTAGCTCCTCTAGAAAGTGTTACCTGGCTCTTTAGGTCAAACTGACCAATCTGTTTTTGTACCCATGACACCCTGTAGCTTTCTCTGTTATGTTGTCTCTCACTCTGTACTTTACTTCCTCTTTCTCACGCCTGTCTCACCCACTGGACTGTGCCACCTGGAAGGCATGGGCCATGTCTTATTCATCTCTGAGAAGTGGAATGAGTAGGGAGGACACCAGACTCTAAGCCCTGTAGGGAGCTTACAGACTGTTCGGTTCCCTTGGCTAAGCACTTGGTGAAGAATGCTTTTGCTTATGGCTCTAGATTTAAAAGGTAGTTTTCTTTCTCCCAGAACCAAGCTGAGAGCTTAGGTAGGAGTGAAGAGACCCAGATAAGCCACTGGCCAATGTGCCCCTATGTTCCTTTCCTGGGTCTGCCTCCCCAGGCCCCAGAGCTAGGAGCTCTAATGGCCATAACCCCTGGGACCCTTGGTGGCCTGCCTGAGGTAAGTAGAGTCTTCTTTCCCCTCTTTCATCTGACATCAGGCTGGAATGCTTCCAAAGGAACCTTCAGAGAGAAACCCAGAGAAACTTAAAACAAGCAAGCACTGTAGCCACTTAGAAATACAGAAATGAACAGAACATAGATGTCTGATTCCAATTTGTCACCCCTGCCTAAGGGAGCACATTCAAGTGACCTTCTGGGCATTGTTGCCCTTGCCTAAGATAGCACACGCAAAAGCCATCTACTCTTCCTATCCTTGCTCAGGGAAGGGGCCAGGCAGGAATCGTGGTCCCACTCCAGGCAGGTGGGCAGCTAAAAAGGTGCAATTCTTAAAAGCCAGGGAAACTGAAGCAGGTCCTCATTCCTCCACAGAAGCGAAAGGTCAAGGTCATCAGTGGCCTAAAGCAATAGGAAAAGTCAGCCCTGGACCCAGAGAATAACCCATGGACAGAATGTGGTCTCCAGGACACCGGGGGCACTGTTCACCTCATTCATGGTTGGATCTGCCATTCCTGACCCTTCCTTGCTAACATTCCTAGAGCCCTTGCTGTATGTCAGCACTGTGCCAAGCACTAGATTATCCTGAGGAACCCTCACAACAGCCCTATGAAGCAGAAACTACTATTACTCCTGCTACACATGTGGGAACTAAGTCTCAGGCTAAGTGAGTTTTCCAAGGTCACAAAGCTGGTACATAGCTAAGCTAGGATTCCAAGTCAAACAGTCTGACTCAGGTTAAGGCTCTTAGCCTCCATGGTGTACTGCCTCACAATCATAGCAGGTGATTATTCAATATTTGCTAGTAATAATAACAGTAGCTAACATTTATTGAACACTTAACAATGTGCCAAGAACTGTGTTAAGTACTTTATATACATTATTGTATTTATTAGATAGGTATTATTATTATTCCCATTTTATAGATGATGACACTGAGGCTTAGAGAAGTTAAAAGCACGGTCCTTCATCTCAAAGCTAGCAGGTGAAATGACTGGGACACAAACCTAGAGAGAGAGATCAGTGAATGGCCAGAGGCATAGACAATTCCCCCCAGCATGACTACCATCCCAAAGAATGTTCATGAAGGGAAGAGAGAACCTTTCCTGGAGCTCTGACAAGGCGGCTGACACCTTGATAAAGGCTGTCTGTGGGCTATTATCCAAAGTCCTGGCAAAGGCAGGCCCAGTCTGTATAGCTCTGCCGAGTTCAGGGCCCAGGGTGCTCAAAAGTGATTCTAGAAGTCTGGGCCAGTTCTCCTTTTCCCCCAGGCCTCTCAGAGTGCACTCTCACTAGCTCTATCTATTCACAAAAGTCAGGCACTTAGAATCTGGTTGGGTTCGAGAAACCCAGTATCTAGAAAACTAGAGCCTCTAGATCCCTCCCCTAAGGAGGCAGTTTTCAGCTCTCCCTGCTGGATCCTTTGGCTCCTGGTTTCTGGCTTTGGTATTCTTGATGCGAATCCTTGCAGAGCCATCCTGGTACCTAAGGGAATAGGAGGAGAGGTGCAAAAAAACCAATCCCTAGCCTCCCCTCCCCACTTCCTCACCCTCCCCTAAGCCTTGCAGGCCACCCTCACCTCCACCTCCAACCAGGCAGTTTCTCACCTTCAGGCAAAGGCAGATGAAGGCAGAGCTAGGGAGCAGAATTTAACGCAGACCTCTAGGCACTGCAAATCCCCATCATTAGTATTTAGGGGATGTGAGTCCCAGAGGGTGAGGGAGGGAGAGAGATGGAGAGGAGGGCAGAGATGCTCAGAGATGCAGAGATAGAGATGGAGACACATCAGGAGTTGCAGAGGGAGGCGGAAGAGAAGGGAATATGGGAGGAAAAGAGAGGAGACTGAGGAGGGTAGGAGAGAGGCAGAGAAAGGGAGGAGGGAGGAGAGAGAGAAAGAGCCAGTTGCTTTATTCATGGCTGGTGATATTATAGACTGAGCGAAAATCACATTATCGTAATGGGAAAGTTAGAGTTGCTGAGATGATGCCCTGAAGCCTCAGCGCTGATTGGGGTGTGATTGCTATCTGTATTTATATGTAGAAAGCAAAGTTCACTGCCAGTTCAAGATGGTGGCGGCTGCTTTATGCAACATAATTCTTCAGTAGGGAGACGCCCCGAGCAAGCTGAGCAAGCTGGGCAAGCTGAGCAGGGAGTGGGAACCGGAGCCTGAACGCCAGCTGACGCCTGAGCGAGCGCTGGAGCCGGTGATGGAGCCGGCCTGGAGCTGCGCCGGGGCTCAGCTTGCGGGCGAGGGAGAAGGCGAGCCCGAGTGGGCTCCGGCGGAGGCTAGGGGAGTGTGGGGGGTGGCGGGGCGCGGTGCTCCAGAGCATGGCGACCTGAGGGCTAAGGAGGAGCAGCTCCCACCGTCTACCCCGTCCCCCATCCTGCAGGAGGGCTGAGCTAGACCTCCAGACGTCAGAGGGCTTGAACTGATTACACACGTGACCTGCCCCATCTCCCATTGTATAATTCAGGGCTAAACCCTACAATAAATGTCAGGAAGTTGTTTTTTTTTTCTCACGTGGACTGCTTTGATGCTTTTTTGATATCTCAAATTTCTTGATTTTTTTCTTCTTTAATTTTTAATTTATTTTCAGGGCCCCTTGCTATGCTGGTCCTCCTCCCCCTCTTCCCATGGTCTGCTGCTGCCCCTTAAGCACCCCAGTGCTGGGCTGGAAAAGGGCCTATCCCTACTGATTGGTGAATGGGGTGTGATCTCTGACTCCCTGGGAGAAGTGGGTAGGGTCCCGTCAGCCCTGTCCCACTCTTGGAGGCATGGCCACAATCAGGAAGAGAGAAAAGGGTCTGCGCAGTTTACTGAGCTCACGCCACCTTTCACGTGGGGCCTATTTCACTTAGGGCTTTCCAGGGGAATGGGGCAGGCTGGGCACCACCCTGGAGTTGCCAGATAAAGGCAGGATGACCAGTTAGGTACATTTGAATTTTAAATCAACAACAAATTTAGCGTAAGTATATCCTGTATAGTATATATTTGGGACATAATTATACTGAAAGAAATTTGTTATTTATCTGAGATTCAGATTTAACTGGGCATCCTGTATTTTTATTTGCTAAATCTGGTAGCCTTCTGTACCCCCAACTTGCCTACAGACCTCAGGTTTATATTGCTTTACTGATGGGGGCAGTACCATTGAATGGAAAGAGCCAGATTCACCACTCAATAGTTATGTGACTTTGTACCAGTTTTTAACCTCCTAGACCCTCAGTATCCTTATCTAAGCAATAAGAGATGGTAAAACCTACCTCACAGGATGATTTTAACAATTAATGAGATACATACAGTAGGTAAAATACTCAGTCCACTATCTGGCACTATCAATAAATGATAACCATAAAATACCAACCCACTTACATTTCCTCAAAGGCATTCTTTATTGCCTTCCCTTCTCTATCCTAGGCTTCTTGGAAGTCACATATAAGGCGTTATACCATGATTCCTACTCTGGAAGCTGCTGCCTGAATGGGAGAGCCCAGGAATAGATATGATCATGGTATGGTCCCCATAGGTTCCTGACCCTACAAGGTCTCTGTGTTTGTTCTCCCTCTCTCCCTCATATTCTCAGCCTCAGCTCCGAACTGACTTGGCAAAGGGAAGAAACAGTGTACATCGAGTTCTGAGTCCCACTGAGGTGGCCTTGGTTTCAGTCTCATTTGTATGATCTTGAACGTCTATCTCTTAGAAGAATGGAATGGGACTTGTTTCCTTCCCTCAACACAGTTGTTCCTGACTCTGCAAAAAAAAAAAAAAAAAAGTGGTTCCCAGGACCCTTCAGTCCCAGAGAATCTGGTGGTTGGCACAGCTTTTGTTTCTGAAGGAGGCTAATTATTCATCAGCCAATTCATGGGCAAATTGCAGCATACTTCCTTCTCTTCACACAGTCATAGACTCAAGACTTCAGTGCCAGACAGATTATACAACTGTGAAGCAACCAGTGAAATGCTATAGGGATTGGTGGGGTCTGTGGCTATATCTCAAAAGCACATGCCCTCCTAAAGCATTCAATTTCATATTTGCTTGCTTATTTTAAACACCGTGCTCAGCAAACCAAAGACCCAGTCTGATTTTGGTCTATTTGGTAATTCCATAGCTTCTTGATCTTTCTGATGACACAGTTATTCCTGGCCATAAGGATCACCAAGTATTGACACAGAGATGAGATACCACATGTACAGAGACACACTCACCTATAAAGATGCACAGGGTTTCCATGCATACTTCAATATCAGATCCCAAAGAAACAGAGTGTCTGTAAGAAGCATAAGAACACTCACAGAGGAGCTGCCCATTCCCAGCTTGCTTTCCTGGCCACCTCTCTGCCTCCTCCTCCTTATTTGCTCACTGGGACCCAAGTCTGTTGCTCATACATCTCACTCCCTCTCCCTCTTCCTTGTTGTGGTACTCTGTAGAGCCCAAAGTGTGTGAATGGAAATGGCAGGTGGGGGGTTGTTCTGCACAGTGACCCCTATGATACAGCCAACACACGTGCATCTGGGGCCCTTGGAAGCCTCCACATTCTTTGGCCTTGATATCAAGAAGCCGAACTCCAATCCCAGTAGTTCAAGTCCATGTTTGTTATGAACTCCATCAGGATGTGTGATGGCCCTCTCACGGATCACCCAGGCAGTGCTAAGCCTTCCTGGGTGTCTCCCCTGGACACCAAGTCATAATGGAGAGGCCCAGGTACATAGGTCACTGACCCCAGAAGGATCCCAAGTGGGGATGCAGAGTTTGGGGCTTTTCCATGCTCCCTCTGGTCCTTCTATCTTCGGTCATCAATGCTAGAACCAGGCAACCTCTTCCTGGGCTCAGTCATTTCAGCAGAACAGAAATTGATCAATGCTTTGCAATAAATAAAAGAAATTAAAATCCAGTGCTCTTTCAAAGGTTCCTAAGAACTGATTTTCAGATGATTCATTGTTTGGAATTGTCCGCGCTCCTGTACCCTTCCTTTCAGGATTATAAATAACATTGATCATCACCAGCAGTGTGTGAAAGCTGGAATGTTCACACCATACAGAATGACTACCCAGATCACACAGGAGGCTGGAGAGGGCCTATCGAAGAATATTTTGTCATCTTAGAGATGTAGGGGGAAGTCCAAAGAATGACCTTTGGAAGAGAACATTCTGGTTGTGGTAGAGGGAAGAGAGATGAGGCCACCTGTCCCAGAAACCCCCCTTCTCAGGGAAGAGAGCAGAAAATCACCCAGGGCCCACAGGACAGAGGAGGGACTAATCTGCTCAAAAGCTGAAGGCTGGATAAAATGACCCTTGCCCAGGATGGATGTCAAAGGAATGTCTCTGAGGAAATGTCACTCCATTCCCCCAGAGGGCCCTGTGGGTAGCTGGTAATCCATTTGTCTCCCCCACTCACACACAACACAGACACACACAAGCACAGACACACACACACACACACACATAAATCTTAATTGTGTCTGGGGCTTTTAACAACATTAATTAATCATATTTAGGGCTGTTTCCAGCTGTTGCAGAGGGAAAGAAGGTCCCACATGCCTGTGACTTAGGGTAAATCCATCAGATGGAGGAATTCTTTGATTCTGCAGGAGCTGAGCATGGGAAAGACACCTCTAATCCCAGGACCTCTCAGACCCCTGCCTGCCACCACCCCCTTTACTGCCCTTGGAAACTGATCTGGCCTGGGGAAGGGAAAGGGCTGGGGGCTAGAGAGATGGAGGGGAGGACAAGAGGGGGCACAGGGCCCTGCTTGAGATGGTCGAAGGTTGACTGGAATCAGGGCCTAGGCCTGCCTTGCTGACTTGGAGCCTCTTCTCTGTCCTTGGGCCATTTCATGGGCTTGGGGGAGCCCATGATTCCTGAGTAGCCACCAGACCCAAGAGTTATAAGAGGCTTGGCCTGGGCTAGTGAGGCCAATAGTTGGGGGTGGCGGGGGAGCAACACTGGCTTAATTACCACTCCGCATAGCCAGTGTGGTCTTGCCCAAGCCTCTCTGCTTTCCTGTGACTTCTCTGGAAGGTGCGGCAGACTCTCTCAGCCCCCTCAGGCTCTCCTGTGTCTCCATTTCTGGGTCTGTATTTCTCTCTCTTCCTTGGGCTCTGTAGCATGATTTCAGTCTCTTCTACTGATGTCTGTCTCTATTTCTCTGCCACTATCTCTGAAATCATAGCCCACCACCTCAAATCTTCACAGAGGTACACTTTAAGATAGAGAATCTTAAGGGGAGGGGGCCAACCTCGCTGGTGCTAAAGACCTCTTCTTTGGTTTAAGCTGGTGGCTCATTAGGTATTTATGTGGTATGAATATGGGATGGGGGGATGGATGGGGAGGGTGGGCAGCGGGAGAGAAGCTACTGCGGAAGGCGAGGCAGGGGCCTCACCCCTTAGAGCCCCAGCTGATAGAGGGAGGGTTCCCCAGGGTGGAAAGTGCGGGTGCAAGGCTGTAAGAAGGCCAGAAAGAGACCAAGTAGTAGCAACCCTATCCTCCTCCCTACGATAACCCCACCTCAGCATAGCCCCTTGTTGAGGTTTTTTTGGGTCCTGGCCTAACTGGGCCTAAATAATTGAGAAGCCCGTTACAGCCTGGCTGTTTCCTCACTGTCAAGTGTAAACGCAGCACCGGTCGGGTGGGGAAATGGGGCTAATTTGAATTGATAATAGGAAACTCGGGGAAAACTCATCTATAGTGAGTGAGGAGCGAGCAGTCCCTGAGCAGATGCTAAATCTTGTATAATGAAAGAATCTGCCGATGTCAATTATGTACGAGCGTCTTTGCAGTGGTTGGAGGCAGTGGGCGGGCAAGGGAATGGAGGGCTGGGTGCATCCCATAAACCCAAACACCCAGCAAAGGCTCATACATATGGAGTGGCAGAGATTATGGCATAAATTTGAATGTTATGAATGTGCATGAGGGACAGGCAGGAAGCCTACCTCATAAGGGGATAGGAAAGGACTGTTTTGCAGTGCATTTGTACAAGGGTGCTTTTGTCCTCTTGGTCCCTCAGCTGTGTCTCCTGTCTCAGCTGTGCCCCCTCTGCACCCAGTTGTGTCCAGAATGAGAAAGTCTGGGGATGCTGGGGCAGGGTAAGGTCAGCTATTCTTCTGGGGCGTGGACATGGTTTCCTTGGGGGCTTTGAGCCCAAGTTGCCCTTGACCCATTCAGAGGGTTCCCAGGATGAGATCTACAGATCTATGAAGCCAGAGGTCCAGGGGGATATCTTGAAATATCTGTGATATGAACATAGCTTTCTCTCCTGCCTGATGGAAGAGACAAGAGAGAACAATGTAGACAGTGATGTCCACTATGAAATAGCAGTGTGATCCTGGAAGACAGCCTGGAGGAAGAGTTCACAAACTGTGTACAAAGGGAGCCAATAGTCAGAATGACAACATCAGGGGCATATCTTCCTGTTCTGAGTACAAGTCCACATCACCAGATGGGAGTGTGTTCTTGTGTGTGCAGGCCCCAGACCCCTCCACTGGTTCCCAACCTGCAGCCGCTCCCTGAGCAGACTCTGTGATTTGTGGTGCAGGCCACCCAGGGACTTTAATCTTCACCGTGACAAATGCAATAAAAGGAACAATTTGGAGATCAGAGCTAAGGAAGACACATTTACAAACCCTTCCCCAAAGGTTGGATGGGGCTGTCACCATGTGATTTGTGCCAGAGATGAAGCAGGGAGGGGGCGAGGGGGAGACAGAGAGCTGGAGAAGGCAGGCCTGGAAAAGGAAGCCTCACCACTGCTCCCTCCTCGCCCTCTCCGATGGATCACAGCCTAAGCCTGCGGGAGGAGGGCCAGACCACAGGCCACCACCGCCCCCGCCCCCATTACGACCTGGGAGCACAACTCAATTACCAGGAACACAGGCCAGAACCAAGAGCTTGGAGATTCATCTCAGCAATGCAGGGGCTCTATCTAGAGGAGGGATTTGTGGTGGGCGGGGGAAGGCTGGAGAAGAGAGAAATGGAAAAGCAAAGGCACAATGGAAAATACATTTTAGTAGAAAAACAGTGACATCTCCAGCTGCAAAGGGATCTCCAAAGAAGCCCCCATCTGAAATAGGAAGGGACATTGGGAAGATCAGGAGGGGTCTAAACATAGAGCAGCAGTGGGGCAGGGGAGAAGGAGCTTAATCTGGGAACAAATCTGTGGGGTCGGGAGATGGGTCTGGACTTCCACAGAAGGCGAATTTTGAAGTCTGGGAACTAGGCTGATGGCTGGCCAAGTAGAACTCGGATGGTGTACAGCTGGGGACCTAGGGCCTCCCTCCTACTCTAAGTCTCCCTTTCCCTGTTGGTAAAATGGATGCTAGACCAGATGACCTGTATGGTGCCTGCTGCCATACATCTTAGATACTCAGAGCCCCAGGTTTCATGGAACCAACTGAGTGAAGCAATGCCCTCCTGTCACTCCGCAGCCCTGATCCCTGTTGCTGTACTAGTTACCAACACAGGGGCTCCTTTCTGGTGGGATCCCATCTCTGATTCCCAGAGTTCAGGTATTCAGTTCTCTCAGCTACTCATACCCTGTAAGGGTTCAAAAACAACTCCTTGGCGCTCTTCCTTCTTGAAAAACCTGTTCACTCTTACCTTCCTTTTGGATAAGATCATCCTCAAAGCCAAGGCCACTCTGTCCCTAGCCCTCTCCACCCCATGTCCAGGTGGCCCTCAGATGTTTCTCTGCCCCAAGGTCTACTTTTGAAGCCTCTGGTCTCCTCTGAATGTCTCACAACAAAGATATTAGTTCCCTTGACCAGTGCCCTCCCCTCCCCTCTACCACCCCACCCTTCCCCACCTGCCTGTGCTCCCACCCCAACCCCTGCCCCTCACACAGTCACTTCAACAAGGCTGAGGGACCAAAGAGGTGCCATGCTGGCAGGAGAGGAAATATTTCATTTCATTTTTGGCTGGGAGGCATTTCATTTCACTCAAGGCCATACCTCAGTCTCCTCTGCTTGGCTGCTGCCCCTATGCCAGCCAGGTGCACAACACAGAGACTCTTACTGTGTACCTCCAAGTCTAGCCCTGGTCCTCACAGTCAGGTAAGTGAGCCTGGTGAATGCCGAAATGGGAGTTGGAAAAAGGAGACATCAGGAGTGTATGGGCCTAACCCTCATTCAAAACCCCCCAGGTAAGATTGGGGATCAGATTCGAACAAGGTCTACTTGTCATGGTCATAGCCCAGAAGGCCCAGGGCAGCAACTCAGGACTGCATCATGGCCCCCAGGGGATGGGGAAGAAGGGGCCTGGGCCTGGGCAGGTTGAAGGTGAAGAATGTAAGGAGATAGGGGAATGGACAAAAGTATGTTTTTAAGCTCTAGACATGAAAGAGAGGAGCACCTGCTTAGGAATGAATAGAGAGGCTTGTGGCAGCCAAATCAAGAATAGGCTGACTTCCCAAGGTCTCTCCAGGAGAGGGGCAGGGGCTGGAAGTGTAAAAATTTCAGACTAAGTGAGTCCCTCGATATGTCCACCTGGTGGACAGTGGACAAAAAGGGAACTGAACTGTTAATTGCCGATGGGGCAATTCTCATAGTCCTCTGCTGCCTCCCTCTGGGGGAGGGCAAAGGCGTGAGCTCTGTCCTCCTCCCAGTCCTGGGCAGACCTCTCAGCTCCTCCCCACCGTACCCCTCTCCCACCCAGGTCCCTGGCTTCTCCTAAGGTCCTCAGACAACACCCTCACACCTGACCTATGTCTTCCAGATACCCCACCCTACCCCCATAAAGGCACTAGATAAAAAGTGAACTAGTAGGTGAGCGAATCTGCAATCTTCTCCATTCCCTGCCTCCCTCCTCAGAGAAGGAAAAGACTGACTTGGCTCACTCATTTATATTCCCACACCCAAGGGCTGGGCTGGGAAAGGGGAAGGGAGGAGTGAGCCTGAGAATTGGCCCATCCCCCTGGGAATTACTCTTTTCCCTGGAGTATTACTTTCCCCAGAGCTTAATTCCTTTCTAAACCTAAAAACCAAGGCCACACCCAGGTGGGGAGTCTATGTTGACTGTACAGGGTCCTCTAGTGTCCCTTCCCCGACTAGAGGATTGATCTTAGCTGGGCGAGCTCTGACCCCCAGCTCCACCAGCCTCCTACCAGTCCAGTACTGAAGGGGCCGAGCCCCAAGATGGTGGTGGAGAGGGGAGAGTCAAAGGAAATGGAAAGTGGGTCACAGAGGCTCTAAGAGAGACGTTTCTCTTCCTCAAGCCCTCAGCTTTAGTCCAGCAGGCCAGAGGTTGATGAGAAAATAACAAAACAGTGGAGGAGAAGGTCATTTTGGGTCTTTCCTCTCTTCATGTTCACACCCATCCATCATGTGACTTGTGATTTTGTCCACCTAGCCAGCACATGTTTACACACGCACAGCTGAGCTATGTCCAGCCTTAATACTGTGGTGGGGGCCAGTGCAGAGTGCTTGGGGTTGGGGCGATGTTGGGGGAGTGCACAGCAGGAGGCTGGGATAGTCAGCGGAGGGAGCAGGGGATAGTAGGTACTGTGTGGAGCACTTTGGGGGTAAGAACACATGGGGGCTTATAGGGCAAGAGGCAATGGAGAGGGACATGAAGTAGAGGGTCAGCCAGAGGTTGGGGAGGGTTGCCTTTAAAGGGAAGGATTTGGGCAATGAGCTGCTCTAGCAGAGTCCCATGGTGACTAGGGGCCCAAGCACTGGGTGTACTAGCATACCCTGTCCTGAGTGAGGGGAAGGCTGGCTCAGGCCTCCAAAGGTACCCCTAGAAAGCAGCCAGGGGCCAGGAGTCTTCCAGGTAGGATTCTTCTTCCCTTCTGCTATTAAGTGGATGGGCAGATGGGAGTTGGGCTGCAGATCTCCTTTTTCCTCTCCCCCTCAAAAGGCTGGATTCACCCACGCTCCAAATTCAAATTCAAACATCTCCTCATGAGATTCACATGCCCACACTGAGCTTCTCTACGTCCTCCCGAAGGGAAAGAAAACCAAACCAAACAGGTCTTCCCTAACTTGCTCCAAATCCTAAACTGGACAAGTGTCAGATAGAAAGAGTCAAAGAGGTGATTGCGGCTTCCTGCCCATCTCTTCTTGTCTGAGCCTGACCTTATGACCTCTTGCCCCTTACTGGGGCATAAGGTCAGCAGAGGTGGGAGGGTGGCCATTTTGTCCTTGGGAAGCCTGTCCCTGTCTAATCCATGCCCTGCCAGCTCTCAGTGCCCTTTGGAGGTTTATAGTCATATAAATCGCAGTCCCATGCCAGGCTTGGAGCCTGCAACTATAAATAGGCACGAGGTAAACAAGGTAGCAGATGCAGGGGCTTGGGATGAGACAGAAAATCTGCCCCTCTATGCCTGGGCAGGGGCCAAGGCACATCCGTGGAAAGGGATATCTTCACTCCCTCTCCTCCCCTCTCCTCCCCAGCCCGCTGGCTTCTGGCTGCCTATGCTCTGGGCTTCTAATATTTTCCCTCTGGGGATTATCCTCCAAGGATTATCCTTTGCTGCAGGGCTTCCCTGGTCACCTGCCCTGTTTCTTCCGAGTCAAGATGGAATGGGATGGTAGACTCTCCCTTACCGCAGTGGCCCCCACTGCCTCCCTCCAGCTGCTTTGCCCTCTGTTCCCTGTTCCGGCAGCAAGTCTTAAGGAAAAGCAGCGGCTGCCAACCACCAGACTCTGCCACTAGGGGCGCCCTGATCCCTTCTCCAGCCTGAAAGCTGAGGCCGTGCTAACATTTCTCAGCTAGGTAACTCCACCATGAAATTCTGGAAGAACAAAGCAAAGGCGCTCACCTCCTACCCGTTCCCTTCCGAAGTGTAGAACATAAGTGTGCACAAATTTGGATTGATCCGTAGCTTCCTGGCCACTTGGACTTTCTCCCCAAGATTGCTGGGCCAAGTGAGTTAGATTCTGAGCGGAGATGTTAAAATTGAGGCAATTAAGGTGGCACTACTTTCTGGATCTTTCCCTGCCTTCCCTCTGCCCAGGGTTGGGCTGCTTTTCCACTCTGTACTTGTCCTGGTCCCAGTAGATTCCCAGCCTCCATGAGTCCTCTGAGCAATTTCAGGCCCCGTTGGCCCCACAGCTACCTTTCTTCATCCCTCTTGGAAAACTCTGGATCTTCAATCCTGAAATTCCTTCTTTTATCAAGTTGGGCTATCTGAACATATTCACTCACCAGTTTAGAATCAAAGAAATCAGAGCTGGAAAAGACTTTAATGTTTTTCATTTTACAAATGAAGGATCTGAATTCCATAGAGGTTAGATGACTCCCACCATAGTCACACAGCTAACACTGGCTTTGTTGCTAAGGTTAGAAATGCTCCTCTGCAAAGCCTGGCTTCTCCAGCCATTCTTCCAACTTCCAGCTCTGAATGGCTTCTTTTGACTCCCAGAAACACGTTTTCTATCTTTCAAAAGTCCATACTCCTTTGAGCCCCACCTCCAGCTGGTCTGCACATAAGGAGAGGAAATAGACAGGTTCTGAATTGCAATGAATAGTTAAGCCTTATATGGCTGTGCCAGTTCCTTCAACTCCCCATTTTCCTGGGTCCTCTATGATGGCTTACTGGGCAGATGATCCTGGGTGAATGACGTTCCAGAGTCCCTTCTTGATAAGGCCTGGAGGAGTAAGAGCCATCTTCCCCACTGGAGGAAGTCACTTCCCTGGCTGCTCCTTCACTCTTCCTCTGAATGTCAATTTCCTAGTTTGAAAGGCAGAATAGCACTGAGTCCTGCTCAATGAATGGTGTCCCTTGTGCCCATGGCACACAATGCTCAAGTGAGTGCAGATGTGTGCCCACTCACACACTCATGTTCTTATCACTAACCTGTTCAAGGGGTCCTAGACTAGGAGTGATAACATAATTTCAGGGTCTATAACTCATATGAGTCACAGGAAGGAAAGACAAAAGTCCAGGAACAGATCTGGGGGGTGTGGAGAGTGAGGACATGGTTCCTATGGTTCTCTGAGGGCAGAGGTAAAGAGGCAGCATAGGTAACTAAGAAAGCAGGAATGGCCTGGCTTTCTGGTAAATGGGATGAGTCTCTTTTCCCACTGGGCTATCAGGGTGAATGTAATCTATAGGAGAGGGAGAAAATGCTGATGAAGGTCAGAGAGGGAGTCCAGTTACCCCCAAATCCTCCCATCCTATAGCTGGATTGGAGCTTGCAGATGCCATCTGGCAGTGCCTGGGATATGTGTGTGAGGCAGCTGAAGAGATGACCATGTTCTATCCAGCACCTGCCCTGCTCCTGCAGGCTGATGATGTAACAGTATAACAATGTGGCAGAGGATAAGGGGGGCTTTGGAATCTGGGGGAGGACTGGTCCAGCTTTTAGTGATGTGGCTGGGATAAGGCAGCTGTTGTCTCTGCTGTAAGTTCAGAAGGAGCCCCTGCCTCTTCAGTGAGCACTTTGAGCCTGGTTACACTCACCTTAGTACCAGTCTTTCAGTCATGGGTAGATTATGAGGAATTATCCTCCCAAGAAACAAAAATTATATAGGCTGCAGTCATCAGTCACATAGACTCCAATTGGAGCTCAGACAAGGCATACAAAAGACCCTGCCCAGGACCTAAATGGAGGCCTTCCTCTGAGGACAGGGCATTCAGACCCTGGAGGATACTTTATCTAGGCCCCCAAGGCTCTAAGCATTTAATCCCTCCTTTCCGTACTCACATCCCACCTCCCTGGTCTTCTGATGCCCCTTACACACCCTGTGCCTTCAATTTAGGTCTCCCCTAAAGTGTTACTCACTCAGGCCCTCTTCACACATTGTACCTGGTCTCTCTAGATTTGTCCTCAATGATCCACCATCCTAGCCCTCCAGAGACTTTTACCAAGATTCTTTGCAAACACCTTGTATGTAAACTTGTATAGCTTTGATGGCCATGATTGTCTAAATGTTCCCTAGATGTTCTGTAACCTGGAGGGACTAGAGAGGGTTGGTAGGAGCCTCATCCCTCCAGCCCAACCAATTTCCCCTCTGCTCCTTCAGCCAGGCTCCCCAGATGACCAGGTCCTAGAGACCTACTTTCCCAGCTTTACCCTTCCTTGTCCTTAACCTGAAACCCCAGGTTGTCATTCCCCAAATTGTCCTTGAAAGCTACAGCCATGTCTAACTTGCTCCTGTGTCTCAAACACAATATCTAGCAAATTAAGAATTCAATAAATATTTATTGAAAGAACCAGTCCTCAAACTTCTCCGGAATATTTCCTCCTTTTCTTTGTGTACAGTCCTGCCAACAATTCCCAGCAATCACACACTTTTTTATTCCCAAGGCAGCTTTTGAGGAGATGTTCAGAGGCATTAACCTCTTTGGTCCCAAATTATGAGGGGGAAATACACTGATGTACAGGTCTGGGACTCAGAGCTGAGCACATGGCACTCCTGCCTCCCCTGGGCCTCTGGGCCTCAGGCAGGATTGTCTCGCCTCACTCATCCTTGCCGCCAAGACTCCTCTCCTGTATTTATATACGCTAAAGCCTCTGCCCGAATAAAACATCCATGTAAAATCCAATTTCCTCAGAATCTCTTTTGGAGCCTGGTCCTGAGATGGAGTAGGTAACCCCGGCAGTAACTGCCTGAACCACTCCTGCTGGCTGCAAAGGTGAGGCCCATTTTTCAATTATCTATCTGCTGTGACAGCAGCGGTCCAGCCACCGAGCCAAGAAAGGGGGAAGGGGGAGGCAGAGCTCAGGAGGAGGGAGAAAGAGGGCAAGGGCACTGTGGGGGGAAGGAGAGGGAGGAACCTACAGAGAAGCCCAGGGGAGAGACCCCTGCACTTAGCACCCAGTAGGTGCTCAAGAATCATTTGCAAAATGAGTGACTGGAAGATCGAATCGGAAGGGTGGGGATGAGGCGAGGAGAGGGGGAAGCTGGAGAGACAGAGTGGGTGGAAAGAGGGAGAGAGGGCGGGAGGGGCAGGGGGAGGGGAGGAGAGCGGAGATGGAGCCAACAAGAGGCTCCTGTGTCAATCCGTGGAAACGGGAGGCAGAGTGATGCGGTCACAGCTCCTGCCATCAATATCCTCTAATATAAATGTCAGTGATGCTATTTTCCGCGCAGTCATTTCGCACACTGCTGATTACATTAACGTATAATGGAGGGGCGCCGGCTCCACTGCTTTCTCCCCTAACCCTCCCCCCGGTGATGTGTCAATAGCCGCCTCCATGAACAAGTCAATTTTCTGCAGGCTTGGCAGCGGAATAAATCTGCCCAGCTATGGGTAGAGCTGGAGATATTTATAAACCCGGCTCCTGCCTTCCGTGCGCGCGCGTGCGGGTGCGCGGCTGGCGCGGGCACGGGCCGGGGAGTGCGGGGGCGGGAGTGGGGGTACGGTGGCGCGCCGCCGAGCTGAATGATTTCCAGCCCGGACTCAATAAGAGGAGAATTTAGAGCGGTCCCTGAGCTGGGCTCCCAGAAACAGCCTTACACGTTTATTTTCCTTAGCTGAACAGGAAAGGCGAGAATTATATGTGGATTTATAGGACAGGCGCAGCTCAAACCAAAAGCTCCCGCTCCGGGGGGCGGGGAGCGTGGGGACGGAGTGGGAGGGGGACGGCGGGCCGAGAGCAGACCGCTGGGACCCCGGATTGAGCAGTGGTAGTGGGGGCGCACCCCCCTCGCCGGTCGCTTTAATTACATTTGTTCTTGTCCTTTGCGAGGGCGAGACTTTGGAGTGACCCGCGTAGGGGGTGGAGGGAAGGCGCAAGACGGGCCTGACTGGAGATGGCTGGGGGATGGGGTCTGGTGGGCGGTGGGAATGGGGACAAGGGGAGACGGGGAAGTGGGGCTGTCAGCTTCGGCTCAGAAGCGGATCAATAGTACGAGATCTAATGGGCTAACTGCCAAGCGGGCGCACCGAGGCGCTGCCCCGCGGGGACCGGAGGAAGGGGTGGGATTAGGACGAAGCAAAGGAAGGGGGTAGAAGAGGCAGAGAGGACAGGGAGGAGGGAGAGAGAAAAAGGAGAAAGGGAGAGGGAGAGCGGAACGGAAGGGACAGGACGGGGCAGTCTTCGAGGGGGCGTCTCTTCAGCACCCTTTCCCCACTCAACGCAGGGAAGGAGGAACCTGTCCCAGAGCAACCGGATCCCGCAGCCGTCCGCCCCTCTGGCCTCAACTCTGCCACTGAACCGCCAGGGGGCGGCGCGACCCTGTGCTGTCCCCGCGGATCTCCGCTCCTACAACTTGGGACTCAAGTGAGCCATCGCCTCCGACTCTTGGTCCCTGCGCAGTGCCCTCTGCCCTCTCTCGGAGGCCTTCTCGTGTGGCAGGGGCGGGGGTGGGGCAGCTCGCCGCTTCCCCCGCCTGGAATAGAAGCCACGTTCTGGCTTTCATAGTGTTGAGCATAGCACCCTGTGACCCTGGAGCTGGAAAGTGCCCCAGGGGCTGGATCACTGCGCCTGGCGCTAGCCTATGCCCCCCTAAAGATACCCAAGGCTGCGCAGGCACGGCTTCCGAGGCGGTGTGGGATTGAGTCTTGGCATCCTGGGGCAGAACACAGGCAAGTCTCTGGGGCAGTCACAGCGGGAAGTGTCATTCCGTGTGTGCCAATGGTTGCTAGGAGGCCAACCAACATCGCCTGAGGATCAATGCCCAGTTTTAACTCTTTCGGTTTCTGGCCATTGTCTGACCCCAAAGTTCTTGGCCAGACAGATCCTTTTCTCAGTTCCTGCCTGTTCTTTCCCAAACTAAGTGAGAAAATAAAATACAGCCCAATGCCACTGCTGGCAAATTCTGCCACCCAGAAGAGAGGAACTCTGGTGGAGTCAGTCAGTGGTTCTCAGTCTGGGTGGGGTGGGGGGAAGCATATCAGAGTTACTTTTCAGCACAAACATGTCTTACCCACATGCACTCATAAGGGTGTGTTTGGGCTGGCAGGGGCATGTTTTGCCAAAGCTCGCCGGGTCATTCTAATATAATCCCATATGGGCATTGCCTGAAGAAAGAAGGTGTTGCACCTTTTTTCATGTTGGGTGTGAAAGCTCAGCCTGGGGTATTTGCCCTCATGGATATGCCTGTGTGTATCACTATGTGTGTATGTCATTGGGTACCTGTGTCATTGGGTAAGCATTGTTTTATGCATCTGTTTGTGCATCCTCTGTGTGTAGATGTAACACACGTTATCCTGTGTGTCTTTGGTGTTATCAATCAGCGTTTATTAAGAGTGCCTATTGTGTGTAGGTTGTCACACACGCCTGTCTTGATGAGGGTGAGCGTGGGTCCTGTGGTGTGTTTATGTCATGTTGAGCACATCTCTGTGGGCTCCATTGTGGGCACAGCATTGTCTCCATGTCACTGAGGACTGTGTGCTGGCAAGAGCTCTTGACACAAATGGAACGAAGCTGATCTGCCCCAGAAGCGAAGGCAGCAATGACCTTCTTTTTCCAATTATATCCTGGTCAGAGGTGAATGACCTCTCCACACTGAGGCTGCTTCTTGTCATGCAAACTGAGCAGAAGGATGGAGATTAGAGGAATGTGACGGAGTCACGTGTAAAAACAATCAGCTATCAATGGAACCCGATCAATGCTCCAGATTACAGATGAGCCCAGGGCAAAGAGTCACTTCAGAGTTTTTCCCAAGGAGGGGAAAACACACACCCGACACTGTTCACAGCGCACTGTGCCACACACATGTCCCACACCCGAGAGACCCACACTCTACTACCTGGGGATAGGTAGGAAGTGGGTTGGGAGAGCTGAGCAAATGAATGGCAGGTAACCCAGTCTGAATTGGTGGACAACTATTAGTAGTAGTAGGTGGTTATTTTGTTTTTGCTAGAGATGCAACCTTTAATCAGCTGTAGCAGGAAGTGTAAAAGCTTGTGTTGTTTTCTATTTTAAGTCTGGAGAGTTAGGATTCTAAGTGGGTCACAGGAAGCAGTGTGGGGATTTGGAGGAAACTCTCATGTCAGGAAAAGAGCAATACAGAGCTTGTATGGAGGGGGTGGAGAAAGAAAGTCTTTGGTCAGCTGTGGGAAGAGGGTAGTTGTGCAGCTAAGAAGCTCATGGGGCCAGGACACCTGTCCTCAAGACAACTTGAAACCAGACTGTGGGGTGAGGGACCTGAGCTTCTGAAAGGTAGGGTCAGCCCTAACCCAAAATATGCTTCAGTATAAGAGGCAGAGCAGAGAACTGAGCTGCAGGAGCAGGGACCTCTGAACGGCAAGGCCATGAGGCTCATTAGTCTTTGGATGGAGGTAGACGCACGAATTTGGGGGACTATAAGGACCAACTGAGAAGCCAACTGGGTCAGTATCTAAAGGGTCAAAGGAGACCAATGAGAAGATGGGAAGGGTTCTAGAAAGGTGAGGACCTCATTAGATCTGGCTCTCATATCATGCTGACCCTACCTCTGGACAGAAGTCAGTGTGTGTTGGTGTAGCATTCAAGCAAGCCAAGGTTGAGGCAAGGGGAAGCATCATATGGCCTGTACTTGTGGGATGTTAACAGGCAGTCCTCTGTGGCCTTTAGTTGTCTTAGAATTCCTTTGGGGCACATTTACAGATGTCCCACTCTGCCTTACCATATAGGATTGAAATGATGGGCAGAAGCACCTTAGGGAACTTGCAGTATAATGCAGAATAAAGAATTTGAAAAAGTTTGATAACTTTAAATTATTTCTGCTTTGGAAAAAGTAGTGTTGTGTAAAGGCAGCCCACCTGGATTCAAAACCCAGCTGCACCATTTTCAGTTGATGAATTCTCAGGCCCTCCTCTCCATCTGTAGAAAAGGGGTGCCTACCTCTTAGGATTGTCATGCAAATTTTAGGCAATGCCCTGAGAACAATGCCTGGACACAAGAATATAAGTATTAGCTTTCCTAGTCTTTCCTTCAGTTTTCTAGTACCAATGTCTTTAGAATAGTCCCATTCTTGTGTCAACAAAAATAAGGTAAAAAAGGACAAGATAACAGGGTAAATAAAAGACACTAAGAGACTGGAGAGTGATTTGAGGTGGGGACAGTGACAGGGCATGCTGAGGATGTGGGAATCCTGGTGTAGGGCCAGTGGAGTAGCTAAGATAGACTCTTTCCCAACACAGCTGAGAAGTGTAGGGCAGAAAGGGCAGGTGAGAGAAGTCCTCTGCAGAGCTCCGCACATTTAGGACAGTTTAGTGGCACTAACTCTGCTCCCTCTCCCTGGAAGAGTATCCCCTGCTGTAGCTGCTAGGGGGACTACATGGGGAGACTTGCCAGAACACCAGGACGATCAGCAACTTTGCTTTTCTGAGACAAACCCAGCTTCCCTCTCTCACCACTTGACCTCAACTGAAGGAGCCCCCGCTGCTGGCCTCAGCATTCTAGAACCAGGCCCTGCCTCCACTGATCTCCCTCCCTTCCAGATAGTTCTGAGGTGAGATGAGAAGTCACAGCAGGCCGATTTTGTAGCCTGGGAGATTGAGAGCCAGAAGATCCCCGTACTGGGCCTGTTTAACCAAACTCCAGTAACTAGGAAGAAAGAAATCTATGCAGACAGCACAGCAAAATGGTTAAGTTGCAGGCAGTGGAAACAGAGTCCCGAGTCTGAGTTTGAAGCTTGATTCTACCACTTAGTAGCTGATATGAACTTGGGCAAGTCATCTAACTTGTTTAACCTCAGCTTCCTCATCTGAAAAATGGGAACAACAAAAATTCCTATCTTGTGGGGGTGTTGTGAGAACCAAATAAGGTAGTGCACTTTCTAACGTGGTTAGTTAGCACAGATCACCCAATTTTCCAGGAATTTGCCATGGAGGAACTTCCTGCTATGATAGCTCTGGCATCCTCTGAGGTCTTATCTCTTGACTGGGGGCTTCTGGGACCTCACCATCCCAGGTTTATTTACTCAAATCCCATAGCACCAAATGGCTGAGCAGCTGCCAGAAGCTGCTGCTGCTTTATAAGATAGGGTAGGAGGGATGGGATGGGGGAGTCCTGGTACTGTGCAGGGGATAAGGGGTTAAGGGGTAGGGGCGGGTGCTGGTGTAGGAGTGTGTCACCCCCTCCCTTTCCATTGATTATTTTCCTCTCCAGGTGTTTTTGTGGCTTTTTCCCCTCCCTTGGGGTGGGAGTGGGGGCTGCTGGGTCCACTTCGTTCTTAGTTATTGTTTTAATTTTGGTGCTGGCTCCCTGGTGCCCGGAGCGGATAATGAAAGAGGAAAAGAGAGGTCAGGGTGGTGCCCAGGCAGCAGATTTCTGCCCGTCAGACTGGGCCAGAGCGGGTGGAGATGTGGAGTGGGGGTGGGTGTTAAGTTAATATCAATAAAGCAACTGGAGTCTCAGAAGTGAGGAGCTGCAAAGCCAAGCACAATGTGTTTGTACTCTGGGAGCCTAAAGGGGAGCTTTGCTTGTCCACGATGAATCCTCCGAATGGGGCTGGGCATGGGGGTAGGGAGACAGTGAGCCTGTGGGCAGGTGGATACATCTCAGTGGCAGCAAGGAGTGGCAGCAAAGCAGGCAAGGACCTGGGCAGAGAAGGACAGTCTCAGTTCTGTCTCATGCTCTGGCTACTCTCAAGCTTCTTTCCCCACTGCCCTATGTGTCCAGTCCCTTGGGCGTGGGCATGGAAAGCATGCTGTGGGGCTCCTGAAGGTGGAGAAAAACAGAGAAAGGACTCAGGAAAGTGTAGGGGTTAAGATCATAAGCTTTGCTGTCAGACAGACCTGAATTCCTAGCTATATTCTGATTACTGGCTGTGTGAATTTGGAAAAGTTACTGAACCTCTCTGAGCTTCAGTTGCTTCATCTGTAAAATGGTACTAGTAGTGGTGCTAACCTCACAGGATCCGTTACACTGTATGTGAAAAATTCAGCTTAGGGCCTGGCATGCAGTGTGTACTCAATACATGTTAGCTACCTTAATTTAGCCTGTTTTCCTTAGCTGTAAAATGGGGATATCAGTTGTAACTTCCCCATAGGGATCTTATGGGGAACAAATTAGATAAAGCCTGTAAAGTGCTTAGCACAATGCCTGGTACATTAAATAAGCCCTCAATACATGTTAGCTGTTGTTATTATATTATTTTTATCTTTATTATTCCCTGCTGTCTTGGAACTGGTGATTTAGTTGAGGAGACTGAGGCCAGGCCACTCCCTTAGCCATCTGAGTATTTGGCTCCTTTCATAAGGGCTTTTGGAAGCTGAACCCCACTTGGAGAACCCTTCTGGTTTGTTTTTTATATTCCAGGTGGACAGACAGAAAGTCCCCAGGAGCAACAGTGACTGCTAGACTTGCAAGAGAATGGAATCCCGGGACCACCTCTGCCCTAGGGAGAAACAAAGCAGCAGCAGGCTGTCTGTGGCAAAGCAAACAGGGCCTCCGGTTCCCTCTGGGCTGGATCAGAGTGCTCACCTGTTCCCCTCTGGGGAGGCTCAGTGGGCGTCTCAGACGGGGTTCTCAGAATACCCCTACCTTATCCCGTTCACTCTCTTCCAATTCTTTTCCCTCTTCCAAGGTTGGAGGTGGGGGCTGAGCAGATCGAAAAGAGGGTAGTAAATGTTTCCCACTTGACCTTTCTTTCCCTACCCCCTTACCCTGCCCCCAGCGGGCAGGGGCAGGCTGAGGGGATGAATGGAGTGGAGGGCAGCATTTTCACATTAATGGCAGCATATGTTGTGTTTATTGACACCGCAGGGTCCGTGCTTGTGGTGGTTGAGGGGGGCAGAGGGAGAGGCGCCTGGGAGGCCACCGGCAGGAGGGGGCTAGGAGAAGAGGCAGAGGGGGACGCTGCAGGCGGGTGGGGAGGAGGAGAGAGAAGGGAGCCTGGGGCCTGGGGGGAGGGAGGCAGGAACAATATTGTTGTGCGAGCACACCAGGTGCTCGCTGTCAGCCCGAACAAAAAGGAAGAGTCAGCAAGTCTTGGGGGGTGGGGGAGAGGAGGCGGGAGCCACCGCCTGCTCCAGCCTCGCAGCCTCTCCCCGTTAACCCCTGCTCTGCTGTGGCAGCTGAAGAGGGGAGGAGCCCCTGGGATCTCCCCTTAGCCCTGGTCTGTTCAGAATCTCTGCTTCTATGGTCATCTGGGAGATGTGCAAAGTGCAGGACTTCCCTTTCCCTTCCTCAAAGGCTGAAGGCAAAGAAGTCCCTCTCTCTGTTACACTGTTTTTATAATGAAGGGGCTTATTTGGTCCGTGGGAAATTGGCAAACCAGAGTGGCAGGAGTCAATGACCTTGGGCTTCTGAAAGCAGCTGTGGGGGTGGGTGGCCGGGTAGGGGGGTGCTGTGTGAAGAGGGGATTTAAAAGGGGATGATGGGCCCTCCGCTGGAGGAGACAAGATTGTAAAGACCCCTACAATTCCCCTCTCCCTGCCCTGGTGGCATATTCCTTATCTCTTGGAACTCCCCCCAGGGTCATCTGGTTTGGGGCAGCGGGGGCAGGAGAAGGGGACTCCGTCAGGTCTGTAGACTTGGCTTTCGGTCCGCTGAGAAGATGAAGCTTGCTTACTCCTTAGTCTGAAAAGCTCTACGGTGGCTCATCTTGTAATACCTAGGACTGAGAGGGGTAAAATAGTAAAATGGGCTTCCCCCCACACCTTCATTTTGAGAGGACCCCCATTCTGAGTCTGAGAGATGGTTCCTGGGTTCCTGGCTGGGAAGCAGAGCTGCAAGGTCTCTGGCTGTCACCGTCCTGCTCCCTGCCTCTGCTTCCCCTTTCTGCAAAGCCCTGAAAGGAAGCAAGGTGCTTAGAGCCACTCGAATTCAGCTTCCAGCATTTCATTGCTTGGAGTTCTCTCTAGGGTTGGGGGTGGGGGCAGGGGTGGATGGGAGGGAGAGGGACGCTGAGAAAGATGACCAGTGAGGGGAAGAGGGGGGACTAGCCTTTCACCCCAAGGGGACAAGAGTTAGGGCTTTTACTTCCACCCCTGAATGTTGGTCTCCTCCAGAACTTGTGACCTGACATTCTGGAGCCTTCCATCTGGACATTAACTTTCATCTTGGGTATTCTATTCTAGAGTTCCTGTCTTGGTCATTCTGGATGAGTGTCTTAGAACCCTAGCACCGGGGTTAAGGTTGGGAGGCACTAGAGAAGTGTGTCCTTTCCAAACCCTCACTCTCCGACCACACCTCTGTCCAGCCACCAGAAATCTCTGAGTTTAGGTGCAGAGGCCTCTGTGGATGTTCCGCCCCACCCCACCCCATGGCTGCGTGCGCCCTGGGACGCCGGCCCGGAGCCCTTCTCGCAGGTGGAGCCAGCCCTCGCACCCCGTCCTCCTGGGCCGCCTCTCCCACGTGGCGATACGAAGCCCCAGCGCAGAGCCAGCCGCTCGGTGCCCCTCGCTGCTCTCACCCCGGCTCCTCCCTGGGCTGCCGGCCCGGTCCGCGCCCCCCTTCCCTGGCCCTCTCGCCGGGCTCCAGCTGCGTGCGGAGCGGTCCCGGCTCGGCTCCAGCTCCTCAATGGCCCTGCTCCCCCATTACCCTGATGTCGGCCCTTCTCCCCCTCGGCTTTATCGGCTCTCAGCCGGCTTCACCAGGGTAATGAGGGCCCTCCTAATTACCATTGCAGAAACTCCACTTACATTAACAGCTCCATCGAAGGAGCGGCAACATCTGCTGTGCGCAGGCAGGCGCCCCTCCCCCGCCCTTCATTCCCCTTCCCTCGCCGCTCCCCTTTCCCGGTCCTTTCCCCTACCCTCTTCTCCATCCTCTCTGGCCCCCTCTCTTACCCTTCCCTTCTAATCTCTTCTCTTTTCATGTCCTCCCCACCACCTTACCAAGCAGGCCCTTTTCAACTTTAGCTTCCTAGGATGAGAGAGTTCCACAAAGAAACAGGGCCATAGATATACGGAGATAGAGACCCTCAGAGATACCATGCCAGAGCTCCAAGAGACCCCAAAACTCAGGAACCCAGAAACACGGCCAGGGAACCTAGGAATAAATAGAAAGTGGAAGCAGCTGAGATTATGAAAGAGGTAAGATGTGACGTGGGCCAGACTGCCTGTGTGGAGGGGGCAGGGGCTCTTGTGCCCAGGGGTGTGTGAAGGTATGTTCATGGTATGTATATCATGTATGCATATGTGCCAAGTATATTGCATGCTCATTTGTTTAAACATCATGTATAAGAGTATATGTGTGCATGTCAGTGTATCTTTACGTGTATGTGTATCTCTGTGCATTCATGAGTAGATCTATTATGCATTTGCACCATGTATGTAATTATTTGTCTATATATATCTCTGTGCTTGTATTTTGCAAGTATGTGTCTCTATGTATGTGCATATACTTGTCTGTCATATATGTAGTTGTTGCATGTGTAGCATCTAGTATGACTTATGTACATGTATAAGCCATATTCAAAATCATGTGTGGCCATGTGTGGATTTGGGTGAGATTGCATATGTGCCTCTGGGTGTATTTGCATCTCTGCATGCATGCCTATGCATGTGTGTATCATCTGTGTAATTATTTGATGAGAGTGGGAGCATGTGTGTGTTCCTGCTCCATGGGGGATGACAAGCAGTTGGGAAAGACGCTGAGCCCATTTTATCTGAGGTTAACAGGGGTCACATTTCACTCCTGGAAGTCCCCCACCCTCCCTCCACCCCATACAATTAAGCCTCAGTGTGGTGGAAAGACAGCCAGCAGACATTAAGAAAGGTCAACAATATTATCAGCTCCTAATCCAATTAGTTACTGTTTATTTGGGAATCCAGCTCCAGGTCAGCTTCTAGGGGAGAGCTCTGAGAGAGAGGAGGGCATGGGTGGGGACAAGCTGAAAGAAACTATTGAAGGGGGCCAGGGCTGTGGTCCTGTGACTGGGGGACACTGTCCAGTAATGCATCTCTGACTGGCTTCTTTGAAGCTGGATAGCTCTTGGGAAGAGCACTTCAGAGGAGGGGCTGAAATCTGGGATTTCATCTCCAGATGTTGGGGTGTAAGAGAAGAGGAGTTGTCTCCTCCACCTGTGAAACTTCCTGACTCTTTCCAGCCCTGGGATCCCTAAAAGGTGTCTGGGAGCTGGAGAGGCTGCCTTGGGGCTGTGGCCAGCTTTCCCCTGGATGGGAGTCAGAGAAGGAGATGTTGGTAAATGCACTATTAGCTCTTGAAGGCACTTCATTAATCCTGCCCTCTATTTTATTTCCTCTTTTCTCTCCCACAACCTTTTCTGAGCCCTAGCAGGACCTCAACTCCCTCCCAACCCAGGACATGTAGGGGGACTAGCTTAGCCCCATAGGGTCCCCACGGTTCTCCCCCTGAGTATAAACAGTGGAAAAGATACCCAGAGTTTGGCCTCTTGGCCTTGGACATGGAGCAGCCTAGAAGGGCAGGAGGGGAGTAGATGGGGTGGTCTTTGCCTTGCTCTATTCTCCCCGACCTCTTGGGGATGGACAATATCCTGGGGTGCCCAGGACTGTATCCTCAGGCCAGATCCCAGGCTTCCCCCAAACAGCAGTCATGGGTATGCAGGGCTGACATTGTGGTGAACTCAGACCCCAGCTGTGGCCAAATCAGGGTGACAGGAACAGCAGTGCTCCTCCAGGAGCCCAGCCTGGGGTCACTTTTGCTTATTTCTTAAGGATAGAAGTCTATAAGCCTATGCCCCAACAATTAGACTGCTGTTCCCCCTGCCCCGGCTCCCCTCCTCTCAATACAGAAAGCCTGTGTGATTTGGTTTCTTCTCATAGTCCTTTCCAGGCACATATTCCTGAAAACACACATACACACTCACATACCCATGAACCTGCCTCTGAGACTCCAGGCTGGAGATAACCAGGATATGAAGACATTGTCAGTGGTCTTTATCTAGGCACTACAATGGATCTACTACATGCTTTAGAGAAGACTTCCCTGAAAGGTGTCTCCCTATTTTCACCACCCCCCTCACAAAAGATAACAATGATGATGATACTTTAATGATAGTAAAATACATCTTTATCTTAGTTCTCATCTTTAGCTGAGTCTTGGAGTCACCTTCAGAAGCTCTTAAAAAATGTAGGTGGCCAGGCCCCACCCTGGATCAAGTAAACTGTATCTGCAGGGTTGGCAGCTGGAATCCATATGTTTTATAAAGCTCCATAAAGATGGTTTAAAAATTCTATTAATTAAAAAATTACAATTTACAAACAACAAAGCCCTGCCTCTCATTCTCTCATTAGCTAAGCAGTATATTGTCTCTATTTTACAGATGAGGAAACTGAAGCCTAAGCTGATTAAGAGTAATAAACTGATCTCTCTCTCCCTTTCTCTTTCTTTCTTCTTTCTTCCTTTCCTTTGCTTTGCTTTCCCTGCCCTTTCCTTCCTTCCTTCCTCCCTCCTACCCTCCCTCCCTTCCTTCTTTCCTGCCTTCCTGCCTTCCTTCCCTCCTTTCTTTCATTCATCAAATAACTAGGTCCCCTGATTCCAAGGGCAGTCTGCCAGATTCCAACTGAATTTAGTCAGTCACTGGAATTTAGAACACCTTGATGCGTCTACTCTGATGCCAGAGCTCCCTCCTTTGTTTTGTCTGCTTCCAAGCGCTGAGTCTTCATGGACATAAATTCCTTTAACAATCGTTTATTAAGCTATTACTTAGGCACTACAGAACATCTCAGGAGGAATAAAAGAAGGGTCTTTCTCTTTATTTTGTGGCAGGAGAAAAGAGACCTGATGTATTTGGACAAACAGGGCCTTTGAATCAGATAGTTCTGCATTTGTGTTCTGGTTCTACAACCTATCACCCATGCCATTCGTTCTACTTAGAAGCTGCTCAGATCTGCACCTGTAAAAAGGAAATAATAATACCTACTTTCTAGAGTTGTTTATAGTGTTAATCTGATCAACAGATGGTAAATATTATTATTATTTTGAAATATAAAGAAATAGCTCTAACGCCTGCTGGAATGGCTATAATTTAAAAGACTGACAATACTAGAGCAACTAGAACTCACATACATTGCCAGAAGTATAAATTGGTAGAATCTCTTCAGGCTAATGTTTGGCAGTACCTACTAAGACTATGTATTTCCTACAACTCAGCAAATTTACTCCAGGGTATGTGCCCACTAGAAAGGAACACTTATGACTAGCAAAAATCATGTACAAGAATGTTCACAGCAGCTAATTTTGTAATAGTCTCAAACTGGTACAACCCAAATATCCATACACAATAATATGGGTAAATACATTTTGGTATATGCACACAATGGAGTACCTCAAAGCAAGGAAATAAAAAGGACTACTAAAATATGCAAGGGTGTAGATAAATCTCACAGATACAGTGTTGTGTGAAATAAGCTGGACATGAGAGTAAATACGAATGATATATAAAAGGTTTAATAACAAGCAAAATTAATCCAGGATAAATCTAAGATGATAGAAGTTAGAATAGAAGGTACTGGGCAAAGGAGCACAAAGGGTCCCTCTCAGGTGCTAGAAATATGCTGTATCTTGACCTAGTTAGAGGTTTTATATGCATGTATGTCTGCAAAAAATTCATTTATAATTCACTTAAGATTACTTCACCTGACTGAATATAAGTTATACTTTAATAATTATGCTACTGGACAGCCTAAGATTGATGTCTGGAGAGGTGTAAAAAGGACTATGAAACTCAAAGGAGGACGTACACCTGGCAGGCATTGTGCTTAGGAAAGGTGACCAGGAAAGGTTTTGCAAGAAGCATTTATTATAGGACTTGAAGATGGGGCATTGACAAGTAGAGAAGGAAAAGGCTGTGAAAAGAAGGCATTTTCTGGCTGGGGTGTTCCTGTGTGGCAGGTGGGCAAGAGGAAGAAGGCTGCAAAAGAGCTGTAAGAGTAGATCAGTGAGACCATCCCTGAATGCCAGACAAGAAGTTTGTACTTAACAAGGCACCATAGTTTTTGAGCAGGACAGGGACACAATGGAGTGAGTGTGCTTCATCTAGTCAAGTGGATTGGCTGGATGGAGGGGAGACAGGCAGAGTGTCTCTATGAGATAGCCTGTGGGACTTCTGCAGCCCCCAGGAATGTGGGATCCTGGGACTCAGGACCTTTGGGTGGCAGGGCCATGCCCCTGGAGGAACCAGAGTGTCATGATGCAAATCAGGAGAAGTGGGTATTAGGAGATGGCTCAGCTGAGGGTGGAGTTCTCAGGGAGACTGGTTCCTCCCCAGGCTCCACTGGAGCCATCTGTTGCCGATTCCTCTGCATTCCTTCATCACTGGGCCCTGAACCAGAGTTATTGTGAGGATGAAATGAAATAGAACATCCAAAGCAATTGGAATAATGCCTGATATATAGCAACACTCAAGCAATTTTAGTGATTTGTATAATTGCTGCTCATGGTAGGACTAAAGGTTTCTTTCTCCTGCTTCTTTACACTTACTTTCTGCAATAAGCATGGATTGCTTGGCTAAGCAGGGAAAATTTTAAGTAAAAGAGAAAAGCAAAAAAGAAATTGGTGATACAAATATGCTTCATGTGGCAGCCAGAGAAATGGACACTCTTATTCAGAAACATTTCTCCAGCCCCGCCCTGGAGAAGGGGCTGCCTGCAGAGGCCTGGCTCAGCTTGGAGGCCTAGGTACAACACAAAGCAGGGTTTGACCCTTAAAGAATGGGAGAAATGGATCAACTGATGTATAGATGATGATGCAGCTATCATTCAGGGAGTTCTTACCAGGTGCCAGGTTTCTATGTATTACTACTGATCACTACAACCTTACAAGATAAATATTATTGTCTCAATTATTACAGCCCTTGGAGAAGTCCTAAGAACTTGCCTGGGTCCTACTGCAGAGCTATGATTTGAAGCCAACAGGGAGCCTATTTCCTCTAACTCTTTGGGCCATTTTCCACCTATGAGATGTAGGAAACACACCTAAAAGAGGGGAAACTGTGCAGCCAGGCCATCAGGCCTGAACCCCCCATGCCAGGCAGGACTGACTGAGCTGAGTTGGGCATTCCGTTCCCTATCTCTTCTCTTCCCTCAGGTTATGCAGGAGACTGCCAGTCCCTGGATTGTCCCCAGACCACATCCCTGAAAGTGGGCACCAGGCACTGGTCCTCTTTCCCACCCCAGCCAACATTACCCTGATCTCCTGCCCTCCAAGATGGCTGACACCCTATTTACCTCCCCTTAGCTCCTCTTCTTTCCCTCCCCTATTCTTCTCCATCATTGGTGGATATCCCCTGCCCTCCCCTGCCTGCCAACACCATGCATCAGCATGTGAGGCTCTGCCACAGCCCCTCCAAGTTGCTAAAATAAATCCTCTATTCAGTTTAGTTCCACTCCAGTATCCCCTACACAAAGGGACCCAATGGGAGGCAGGAAATTATACATGTAACAAAGAGCTCGTTTGCTCTGATAATTCTGACAGTGATACACACTTCCTACTTTCTCAGGCATACACTTTACCGTAAACTTATGCCATAGCACACTCTGAGATCCACATACCACCAAACTACAGTCCAACCTGCTGACATGGAGCTGCATCCTGGAGACACTCCCCAGACCAATGTCAAAGCTCACTCTGCTGAGGTACACACCCCCTTATCTGGAAATTCTGTCAGTCCCCTCCCCTCCTCCAGGCTCCACAGCACACTGCACTTCCACCATAGCACTTACCAGCTGTGTCCTGGAGCCCATTAGACTATGAGCAGGCGTAGTGTTTGTGTGGTTCACTGTTAACTATGAGCTTTGCTTGGGGATCATGGTGGCTCCCCCACAACAACCTTACTGAGTGAATGGCTGAATGAAGAAATGGATGAGTGCACACTTCACTAGATTCATCCCCTCAGAAACACAGATCACATCTTGGGGTATCCCCCACCCTTACCCACTCACACATCACCCCTCTGAATTGCATTTTTTATTACAGTGACACACACACCACACACTATGGAGCCACTCACTTCTGCTAGTGGGTGCTCATGACACCCCCCTAGAAACCCAGGACTATTGTGAACAGCTGCCTGGGTTCCCCTGGGGATAGGGGTAGGAGGGAATGTGTTTGAGCTTGGGTGAGTGTGTGGGTGAATGTTTGTGTGTGGGGGAGTGAGGATGAGTGAGCGTGCGGGGAGTCTGTGTGAATGGCCATTGTGTGTGTACACATGCATGTGCACACAAACCTTGTGTTCTCCAAACTTACCTTATTCCCCTTCTTCAAAATACTGACAAGAATCACGGGGTTCTTAAGAAGATTTCCTCCTCTCCCCTCCCCCACAAGGTCTGACTCCTTTTAGAGAGAAGATTTTCCTCAGTTTTCCTATTTTTCTGTAGCCTAAGGAGGTTTAGAAAGAAAAGGGGTGTTGACGAGGAGGCAAGATGAGGAAGTCTACTCCCATCCCGGTCAACGCTCTCCCTGCTTCTGTCTACCCTCTGCCACCACTTCCCGCCCCCTTTCGCATCTAGGAGGAAGCAAACACAGAACCTAGTATTTGCCTGATGAGGACCAGCAAGCCTGAGCCTCCAGAACCTCCCAGGCTTGCTCATCACCCATGCTGCCTGTGGCCACCTCTCCGTTCCCACTAATAAACCCTGGCCACTGCAGCTCTGTGCTCTTCCTGGTCCCCTTCATGCTTCTAACGTGGTGTCTTTCCTCAACCATCACTATACAGTCGGCCCCCAACCACTGCCTCTGGCTCCCTTTCCTCCAACCATGGCAGAGGTTCCCCCAGAGCCCTGCCCTTGGACATCTTTTTTCTAGGGACCTCAGAGATTCGGATTCATCCTGATTTAGCCATTTTCCCAAGGCGGAGCCCTCTCCTGGGCAAACTTAGTTACTGCCACAACTTTAGTCTTGCGGGTGACCGGCCCAGCATTACCAAGCTCCTGCCTCTCCTCAGCTGTCCTCAGGACCTGGTCAAGGGTACTCTCTATGTCCCCCTCCCTAAGTCATGCAGGTCCCCTCTGGACCCTTCCTGGACTTACTCTCTGTCTCATCCCTGTAGTTACCTCCTCCCCCTCACAACCTTCACTCCTCCCCAGCCACGTTAGCCTCCTTCAGGTCTCTGTAACAAGCTTCCTATTAATCACCTGGGGCCTGGAGGGTTCTGGGGCTGCCTCAGAGGGGCCACTCACAATTAGCCTGTCCTCTTCACTTCTACCAGATGTTCAATTATTTTAGAACACTGATGTGTTCATGCCACAGCCCTGTAATGTCCCCCCTTTCTTCAATGATAAAGGTCCAAAAACTTTCTAAAGCCACTGGGCTCTGGCATGCTTCCTTTCTCACCACATTCCCCTGCACTCCCGGACACCCCACCACCACGACTTTTCTCATGGTCTTTCTGCTCCTGGGGTCTCTTCATGACCATAGGGCTTTGGGCATGTGGCTTATTCTGTCTGAAATACTTTTCCTTTTTCTCCTCACCTATTTAATTCCTTCTCCTTCCAATATGAGCTCAGATGTCACTTTCACAGAACAGTTTTTCCTCAACTCCTAAACTGCAGGTAAGCCTTCCCACTACTACATGCCCTTAAGGCACCAGGAACACCTGCTTGGTTGGACTTATTACACTTGTAATTTTACATTTCTTTATGTGATTATTTCATTAATGTCTGGCTTGTCCACTAGAGCTCTGGAGAAAGAGACAAAAATTTCTGGGCATCACTGAATCCCCAGGACAGTGTCTGGTACACAAGAAGCCTTTGATAAGTATTTGAGGAATGAATTAATTAATCATCAGCCTCAGGTTGAACAAATAACTTTCACCAAAAACTAGGTGGTACCTGCTCAAGATTTGAGTCACTTACCTACTCAAGAACTTGTTGTGACTCCCTATTACCTCACAAAATCTAAATTCCTTTCTCTGAATTTCCCAGGCCTTAATACATAGCCTCCTCTACCCAATCCAAATTTATTTTCTATCACTACAGTTTGATTCCACCAAGAAACTCAGTAGTCCGTAAACACACCTTGAGAAGTCTTACCTTCATGCCTTTGTTCATGTCATTCGCTCTGCCTGGAAGTTTCGTTTCCTTGTTATCTTCACTTAACTCTTATTCTTAAAGGCCAAAATCATGATCTAGTTCTTACACAAAGCCTTCCCTGACTGTTCTAGCACTCACTGAGCTCCCATGGCCTGTACATTCTTTAATTCCAGAATATCAGAGACCATTGACCTTGGAAGGGCCACAGAGATCACTGGTTCAATGAGAGTCTGATCAACCTCTAAAATCATGTTTTCTAAACTTCAGCATTCAAGCACCAGCTTCACAATTGATGCCATCTCCATATATCACCTGTAATGTTATTCACTTGTTCTCTTTAAATCAACTTCCTGTTTTTCACTTGAGTATGTTTATTTTTTTAAAACTTTGTAACACTATAGTAACTGGGAAACCAACCATTGCTTGTCATTAAAGAAAGCAACTATAATAATAAATAAAATTTAAAACAATGATATTCAATTCTAACTAGACACCTGCTAAGAGCTCTTAAATTGGGGATTCCTCTCTTTGTTAAAAAGGAAAAGAAGAGAAACACATGTTAGAGAGGTGTTAAAGATACATAGCACCGAACTGAGACTTTTTCTTTTTATATAACTGGAAAAAGAAACCAATCCATGCCCATTGATGGGAAAGCAATATCTTATCTTTTTAATTATGGCAAAATATGCATGATATAAGATGGTATCATTTTAACCATTTTAACCAGTTCAGTGACATCAAGCACATTCACATTGTTATGCAAGCATCACAGCCATCCATCTTCAGATCTTCTTTCATTTTCCCAAACTGAAATTCTATACCCATTAACTACTAACTCCCATTCCCCTCCCCACCGCAGCTATTCAGCCACTATTCTACTTTCTGTCTCCATGAAACTGATTACTCTAGGTTCTTCATATAAGTGGAATCATACAGGATTGCTCTTTTTGTGCCTGGCTTATTTCTTAGCATAATTTCTTCAAGGTAACGTGTCAGAATGTCCTTCCTTTGAAAGGCTGAATAATATTGCATTGTACATAAACACTACTTCGTGTTTATTCATTTGTTGATGGACACCTGGGTTGTTTTCACCTTTGGTTCTTGAGAATAATGCTGCTAAGAACATGGTGTAAGGAAAGTGGTATCTTTACAATAACCTATGGTATGGTATCCTCACACAATGGAATATTATACAGTAGTCAAGACAAAAGAATGTAAGTGGCAGGAGACAGTATGGATGATTCAGCAATATAATATGTGAAATATTAAGCCAAAAAAATGTATATACAGCTTGATAACATTTTTTTTTTTCTTTTTTGAGAGGGCATCTCTCATATTTATTGATCAAATGGTTGTTAACAACAATAAAATTCAGTATAGGGGGGACAACGCTCAATGTACAATCATTAATCCATCTCAAGCCTAATTCTCGTCAGTCTCCAATCTTCTGAAGCATAACAAACAAGTTCTTACATGGTGAACGAATTCTTACATAGTGAATAAATTCTTACATGGTGAACAGTACAAGGGCATTCATCACAGAAACTTTCGGTTTTGATCATGCATTATGACCTATAAACAATCAGGTCAAATATGAATATTCGTTTGATTTTTGTACTTGATTTATATGTTGATCCCACATTTCTCCTATTATTATTATTATTTTTATTTTTAATAAATGCTGAAGTGGTAGGTAGATGCAAGATAAAGGTAGAAAACATAGTTTAGTGCTGTAAGAGGGCAAATGTAGATGATCAGATGATCAGGTGTGTGCCTATGGACTAAGTATTAATCCAGGCTAGACAAGGGCATTAAAACATCCACGGATGCAGAAGATTTCTCTCAAAGCAGCGGGGGTGAGGTTCTGAGCCTCACCTCTGTTGATCCCCAAATTCTCACCTGATGGCCCCCCTGCGACTGTGCCTGTCTTAGGTTGTTCCTCCCTTGAGGAATCTTACCCGTCTCTGGCTAACCAGTCATCTTCCGGGGCCATACAGGGAAATGTAAAGTTGGTAAGTGAGAGAGAAGCCATATTGTTTGCAAAGGTTAGCTTTTTACTTCTTTGCAGATTTATGCCCTGTGGCTTCTATGCCCAGCACTTGTCTCGAGGTATCTTTACCACCTGGAGGAATTATGATACTCGGTAAATTCGATATGAGGCACGAATTCTATTTAAGGGTTGTAATTAGGAAGGAAGAAGAAAAGCTATAGATGTAGCATATGAAGGAAACATGGGAGGATTGATTATTTCTTTGACATATCTTCTTGTATAGTACCTTAAGTATGTATAGGTTTTAAACTACTAACTAATTTGCACACACATATTAACATAATAGGAATACGGTGACATAAACAAAGCAAGTCTATAATTACCATCCATCTCCAGTGAAGCCAAGAAAACCATTTAGGCACCCTAGGCATTTGTGAAAATTTATCTATGATATGATGGATATTGTCCAACTGTACTTGAACCATCAGACAAATTAAAGCAGCCCATTTCTGGGATCTGTTCACATCCCATATGTTCTTTTAACCATAGATAGTCTATGGTCATGAGATTTTGGAGTGCTACAACTTGCACCCCTCCCAACTCCTGGTTGAGTTCCAACAGTACAGATCCGGTCATATTCGTTGTCTCACTGTATGCACATGCCAGCCTAGACATCTCCCTCCTCATTCCTATGGCAAGTCCAGGAGACGGTGGGCTGGATGCAGCCACAACCGCAGCAGCTTGATAACATTTTTTAACCAAGTTAAAAACATTTAAAATCTAAAATATATACTTTAGGAATATATAAACTATATATTAACTATATTAAAAGGAAATGATAACTATAGGATCCAAGGTGTCAGCTGCCTCAGGTTGGAGGCAGGGAATGAATGAGGGGATCATTTGGCTAAATGTTAGTTACTGTCAAGGCCCAAGAGTTTGTTTTGGAAGATAAATTCATGAGGTGCTTATAATATTATTTAAAAACAACTAATAAAAAAAGCTAACTATATAATAAAGTGGCCCATGCAAGGACCAAGAGGACACTGTGCCATAAACCGATAATATGATTAACCCAAAGTCCAGTGGAAAAAAGAGGAAAATAAAAAAAATGGACAAGAATATAACTTTTTCACTGTGGGATTCAGTGTGATTTAATGTCTTGTCAATGCACCATCAAACCCATCTGGCATTCAGCCAGAGGTCTGGGCTCTACACATGGGTAAACAGCTCTAAAATATCTCTACCATGAGGTGGCCTGCTTCCTCTGCCATCTTGCTTACCTCCAATATGAGGGACGCTGGGACTCTGGAGGCACTTGGAGAGATCCTTTGGTTAAGAAATATTCCCACATGGAGACAATTCAGCCTCCGTGTAGCTTCCTCCTACTGTCTTGTTCTTTCCGTGGTGACACAGGCTTGGGCACACAGGAACTCAGGATTTCCGTATCAATTGCTTCATGCTTGAGCCTCCTGGACCCCGAGCATGACCCAAGTCGTGTTTCCATCTGTCAGAGAAAAGGTTCCCAAACATGACTGGGACAGAGCCTTTTTGCTCACTACAATCCATTATTACCTTCTGGGAGGAAACCAGTGTTCTTAATAAAAACATGTCATTTTCAGATAAACTTTTGGTGGGATTCAGATTTCGTCTAAGAAGCCAGTTTTCCATCTACTTTGCCAATTGTCAGAGTTTGATGCATTTTATCCAGAATGTCCATTTTAACAGTGATTCCAATTAGTCTTCTTTCCTCTAAATGTGTCTACCAAGAGGTAATCCTTGAATAGGCTTCTTCTAGGTCTCTTCACTTGCAGTAAGATTGAGATAAAACTTTGACACATGTTTATAAATAAATATTCTAAAAAGCCTTTTAAATGTGTGTGTGTTTTAACACAACTGAAAACTTGAAGGTAGCCTAGAATTTCTTAGCCGTACTTTTACTAATCCCCATGCTGAGATTAACTGAGACTTCTTGGTCCAAAACTACTTGGCCCAACTCTGGGGGTCTTCTTTAAGCTCTGACAAGTCACTTTTTTTCCTGACAGAGTCCATGGCCTTAGGAGTTCCAGGCAGGAGTGGGCAGAATTCTGGGAAAGGGATGAATATAGGCTTGAATGTATCTCCCTAACTCTGGGTCTTCTCTGAACCTCAGAACTAGGGATGAGGCCACCTTCACCCCCTCTCCTATATCCCAAAGCCAGAACCAGTCATTGGGGTAGGGGCTGAGGCTGACTCTGAGGCCTCTACCTTCTTTTGCAGGGCTGGGGTTGAAGGAGAGCTGTGAATAACAGTGCCTCAGGTAGCTGCTTGGCAGAGTTAGTCCCTAAAACCTGGCCCCTGTCCAGCTCGGAAATGAGCCCCCTACCTTCCATTGGACACGGGATTGTCTCCAGGCACAGCTGACTCCCAGCTGCCAGCCATGAAGGGGACCAGCCCAAAATCACCAAAGCAGATCTGGGGAGTAGGTAGTTGGCCTGGGGTCTGCAAAAGTTCTGCATCTGCCTTTGGGGTGTCAGCTGACCCCAGAATCATCTTCTTAATTTTTTTCATAATTTCTGAATTATAAATATATACATTGATGGTAGAAATTTGATACAAAAGTATAAAGAAAATAAAATCAGACATATCCTTACTACCCAGAAATCATCACTGTCTATGTTTTGCTGTTTTATTCTAGTCTTTTTGTTTAATCTATAGATTTATTTTTGTTTCATAAATGGGATCATTCTGTACCTAGTGCTTGTATCCTTTTTTTCTAATCATTATCTCCTGAAAATGTTCTTTCTGTGATTAAAAGCTCTTTGAAATCTCATTTTTAGTGGGTATGAGCTAGCATAATGTCCACAAATTCCCCTCTCCTTCAACCACAATTCCCTCCCTGCTGCCCTCCAGTTTTCCAGGGATCTTAGGACACAGTCTATGGCATTGTAACTGCAGCAACTGTTCAATCCAGGGGCTTGGGACCTCTTTGGAGGCAAGAGGACTAGGCCACAACCCAGGCACTCTCGGGCTCATCCTAGGGGCAGATCCCTTTAGCTCTAGACTCTGCTGCACCCATGCCCACCTTTGGGCACAGAGAAATTGGCAGGGAATCTTTGTTTTGGGTTCATCGTCCACCCTAGTCAATGCAAAAAGTCAGGACTCTGTCTCCCATCCCCTCCCATTTCCTTTGAGAAGTGGGTTTCCAGGGCTTCAGAGACTGCTCAAGCCACTCCTGGCCACTTTGACCAGCATCAACCATCCCTGACCACCTCCCTACTTGCCCTGGGTTCAGGCAACCCTGGGCTTGGGCTGCCTTTTCCTGGGTACAGTTAGCAGGAGGTTGAATGGGAGGGAATGGTGGGAGGCCAGAGGGGGAAGGTTCAGAAGATAAAAGGGACCTGAAGCCAGTGTTTGACACTTGGGGTTGAAAAAATCCACCCCCTCCACACCTGGAAAGCTTCTGGGAACCACAGAATGGCCGGCAATGACACCAGGGGGAGAGGGATTGGCAAGGCCTGGGAGGGAAGTGCATACCCTTAGTACCTGGACTTGATTCAGCTGAGCCAAGAGGCCCCTCCCCTCCCTGTCAGCAACCCCTCCTCTCTCAGGCCCTCTTCACAACCCCCGAGGTAGGTTCCTGTCCTGACTATGCATCCCCATCAGCGCAAAGCCTTCCCTAGGATTGTCTCCACACTGTAGATCCCTGGCACATTCAGACAGCTGGTGAAGCATAAGTACTCCTTTCCTACTCCTTAAGGAAATCTCTAAGCCCAAACTCTAGAAGTAGGCCAGTGACAGGTACCCAGTGTAGTCACTCAGTTCAACCTGACCCAGCAAAATAATGAGGCTTTGAGAGTTGCTCCCAGGCCTTCTCCCCCAGCCCAATGCAGTAACAATTCTAGCAATAGCTCATTTTGTAGAGTACTTTAAACAGTACATGTTCACATATGTCTAACTTCTCATTTCATCTGCCAGCACTGCTATCATGTAAGTAAGACAGGTCTTATTTTCCTCCCTCAAAGATGAAAAAACAATGTTCTGAAGTCAACCATTGTAAAGTCAGAACTTAGACCTTCTAATCTGCATCCCCCAACTCCAACCCTCCTTCCTATATACTCTGCTCCCCTGGATACTGAGAGATCAAGTTCCCTCTGTCTTAGCTTTCCATGCTTAATTTCAGACAGAGGCAACTTCTGGCTCTTCTAAACCTAAATGCTTCTGGGTATCCACCCAAAAAGGCCTTTCTCGGTCCCAGCATTTCTGTTTGTCTTGGGACATTCCCTTCAGGGGATCATTGTTAAGAGGAGCTCCTCATTTTGAAACCTCTCCCAATCGATTTCTCTCTGATGAGGTGCCATAATCCTTTTTGGCTGCCCTTACAGCTTCTCCAGTTTCTTCAAACAGCCTCTCTATACCCTTTCTCCTAGCTTCCCACATATCCCCTGAGCTTGAAATAATCATTCTTGATTTTTTTCCTGGCAGCCATCATCCATGACAGGCTTATGACCCACATGTCCATCAAGAGAGCCCTCTCTCCCAGAGTCCTACATGCAAATACAAACAAGTGCACACACATACACACATACCCTTTGCGGAGAGAGGGGTGGTGTTCACCACATTCTGCTTCATCCATTCTGTTCAAGTCAAACTGCAGGGGAGCAGCAGCTTCAAGGATGGCCCTAAAGAATTCTGCCTGAGGTGAGACCTTTCTTGCCAAATCTACCAATGGCTTGTTAGGGACTGAGGGAAGGTGTGAGGCCTGCTGTTTGCTCTTTGCTCAGTCTTGCATTAGCTGTGGGAGAGAGGCTTGCCTGGAGAACCCTGACCCTGTGGCTAGTGTAGACATCCTCCTGGACCATGGGTTGCCTTTTCCTTCAGGACCTCTACCCTCTTCACCGACCCCCTCACCAGGAGGAGAGCCACAGAGGCCAGGGGACACTCAAGCAGATGCCCCTGGCCCCAGATCTCCAAAGCCTGGCTGGACCAGAACTCAACTCTCCTACCCTGCCATTTTTGTCCCCTCACTTTCACCCAGCCAGCTCTGGGGGAGGGAAGGAAGAGATTGGCTGGGTGCAATGCAGTGTTTCTGGGGGCTAGTGGGGGGTCAGGGGAGTCCATTCAAATTGACAAAAATAGAACATCAGCCTCATATCATTTTTCTCAAAACAAGATTTATTGAAGTTCTGTCGGTGAAAATCGCTGCTGTGTGGAACGCTTAACTTATAGATTAGATTACTCAGTCGTGCCTTACTACATTTTTCATTAGAAAAATATTGGCTGGGAGAGTTTGACCTCATAATCTCTGCATTTTAAACAATAACCAGAGGAAAACCAAATAGAAGGCCCAAGTTAACGGGTTTTCCCCCCCATTGTTTCCCCCTGGGAGAGATAGGAGTGAGGCCGGGAAGGGAATGGAGCAGAATCTGCTGTGTGAGCAATTCCCCATCTCCAGGCCCACTCCCCAGAGGCTGCAGAGGCAGCTGTGGGGAGGACAGAAGGAAGTGTGGGCTGCACTGGGTCCTTGGGGCTTAGGCCCTGGCAGATCCCAGCTTGGGGGGCCTGGAGCTCCACAGGGCCCCCACCCAAGTTAGAGCTGTAGTGTACACTCATCCCCAGGAGTGGGGGTCTTGAGTATGACCACGGAAAAAGCTTTTCCTCTGCCCCCAGAAGTGCCCAGTCTAGTTGGAGAGAGAAGAGTCCAGAATTCCAGGGCAATCGTGGGTCTCCATCTAGGTTGCTGGAGTGGAGGGGAGAAGGCATGACTACCCCTTCATTCCCCACAAGGGGAGTTGGGGGTCTCCCCCCAGGAGGATTTTCTAGGGAAGGGAATGACTCCAAGGCTATGCCAGCAGGAACAGCCTAGGCTGGCCTCAGGCGTTCTGACTGTTCCTCTTGACCCAGGAGCAAATGCTTCTAACAGGACCCTAGGCCTGAAGCCCTTAGGCTAAGGGTGATTGTCAGGTGCTGGCTGGCTCCAGAGAAGGGCAGGGAGCTGCCCTGACACAAACAGATCCCTGGCCACTTTACAACTGCTGATCTGATTCTTTGGAGAGCAGCACCCCCACCCTGTCTGTGTCTAGGTTTCCACTTTCTGAGGCTTTAGTGATTTCCAAGTTCTGACACAGTCATTAGTTACAAAGAGCAATTATTTTTTTTGTCACTAAGTCATTTTTTAAATGGCTCCAGGCGACATCACAGAACAAAGAAACAAAATATCCATGAAAAGACTTAATCACAAATTACTAATTATTTCACCCCTTCCTCCCTCCCAAAATCATGAAATCTGAGCCCCATGAAAAGGGAGAAGGTCTCCCCAGCCATGAGCTCTCCATGGTTCTTAGGCACCTAATCCATCATGGGAGGGGGCATTTCCTGCCCCACTCTGAGCCCCAGGGGAAGGGGTAGCAGGGAGTCCCCCATCCCTGACCTCTGAAGTCACTTTCTGCCATAGACGCAGATCTCCAGCCAATAGTGGAGGGATTTGAAAATGAGTGGGGGACCCCCACCAGAGCCCCACACCTTGGGCCCCTCCTCCTAGGCCAGCAGTCTCCCCAGCTGGCATTCACTCTGGGCCCTTTGAAGTCTCATGGGCCAAGGCAGAGGAGCCGCCCCCCTGCCGTGGGGCTCCTAGAGTCTCCAGCTGGAAAACAAACCAGAGGAGGAAGTAATCCTGGAGGGGAAGCCCCCCCAGTCCCCAGCCGTGAGGAAATAAAATGTGTTTGACACCAAGATGTATGGGAGGAGGGGGAAATCCAGGATATGGGGCCCCTCCATCCTGCCAGGCCTTCTAGAGCTGATTGCGGTCTCCTTATCTGACCCTTGCTGAAGGAGAAAGGGGCTGAATGAATGAGGCAACAGTGAGGAAAGCACTGGCTCAGTCCTGGCACAAAGGTGGCTCTCCCAGGGAGGTGGGTTCGGAGGCCAGGCAGGCCTCCTGGGAACTGCCCACACTGGCCCCATCTCTCTGCCCAACATGCCCAGTTCCCCATGAACAGCCTGTGCTGAGCTTGAATGATCAGCTCACCAGTCATGGAGGTAAGATCCTGGGAAGGATTGCATTGCAGGTCCAGAGATGGCGCTGCTGAGGAGAAGGATGTAAGTGTCCTCTGGGTTGGGGGCAGCTATGGAGTCCCCAGCCTCAAAACCCAAATGATCTCTCACACTTTCCTTAAAACTCGACTCTGAACCTGGCTCCAGTGTAAATGCAACCCCTGATCCATCCATTCAAACTCCTACTACATGGCAGGCAACAGAAATACATCAGTGACCTTGGGAGACCTGGACCCTACCTCCATGGAGATCTAGTTTACTTTTCTTGAGCATCTTTTGTTAAGAAGACCTTGATCAAAGGGAAAGTCAAGGCCTTTCCCCATGTCCTACCCCAGCCTTTGCTCAGTCCCTGGTTGTTTAAATACTTGTCCTTGGTTGTTTTCTGACTCCCCAGTCAGACCATTCCCTTAAATACAGGTCTCGTATACCTCCTGGGTCTACCTCCCTGCCAGCCCTGGGCACCTAATAGAGGTGGAAATGGTCATAGGTGGAAGGAAAGAAGGCAGGCAAGCAGGCTTTTACTGAACAGAGCCTACTTAACAAATGTTTACAACCATTGTTCCTATGTTCAGTGAGGACCTTCAGTATAAATGTCCAAAATATTGGAATCATAGGCACTTTCCCAAGAGACCTTAGAACTCAAAGTCATTCTCAGCCACACATAGGTACTCACTCTCCCTCTTTTCTTTCTTGTCAAATTGTCCTTCTTCTCTCTTTAAAACCATTCCGAGCAAGGAACACCTGGGAATATGCTAGGACTTGGGCTCCCTTTATTAAAGGCACTTCTTTAAAAGGATCAGTGTTTTCTTGGAGGTTATCTGCTCTACTCTCCTGCTGCTCAATTCTAGCTCAGTGGTTGCTAGCTCCTCCTCAGAGCTGTAGGATGTGTGAACCTGGGAGGATAACCCCACTCTGGGTGTAGTGGAGATGCCGGTTATCCCCCAATATCCATTATCCCCTTCTTTTTAGATAATAAAGCATCCAGTGTTAGCTAGAACCTGGCCACCAAGTTTAGAACAACATTCTGCAGACTCCCTTGCAGCTAGGCATATCCAGGTAACTAGATTCTGGCCAATAAGATGCAAGCAGAGATAATATTAAGCCTTCTGGGCTCTGCCCTTAAAAAAATGGAGCTGACCCCCCACATCCCCTTATTCCCTTTTCACTAGGTGTAAAATGGATGTGGGAACCACAGCATTCCTCTTAGAGCTCAAGATGGAAGCCATGTGTTGAGGATGGTGGAGCAATAATAAAGAGAATGGTGCCTTGACACTGTGGAGTGGACTTGCCAGATCTCTGAGTGCTTCTGCTGGGCCTTTACAGGAGAGAGAAACAAACTTATTAGGTTCTTAACTGTTACTTTGTAATTTGCTTTGTTTCTTTCCTTTGGCTTCCCCGAACAAAGGAAAAGCAATTTATCTAAGACAGCACTGTACAATATCATGTGAACACATATGTTATTTAAAATTTTCTAGCAGACACATTAAAAAACTCAAACAGGAAATTAATTTTAATAATGTATTTTATTTAATCCAATATTTCTGAAATATTATTTCACCATGTGACCAATAAGCAATTATTAAAGAGATAGTTTCCATTCTCTTTTTCATGCTAAATTTTCAAAATCCAGTATGTATATTACATTCCCATCTCGTTGGACTAGCTGCATTTCAAGTGCTCAATAGCCACATTTGGCTAGTAGCAACAAAACTGGCCAACCTAGGTCAAGGAAACTGCCAGAGGTTGAACCAGTTAGGGACTGAGGACAAGCCTTGAGTTAAGCACAGCAGCTACAGTAACCACTGCTCCTACAGCTGCAAGGAGAGCCTTTGGCAGTTAGCCCATTTCTAGCCAGATGTCTGGCACACCCATCATGCTCTGGCTCCAGCCCACAAGGAAAAACCTTTATGCCTTAGTTTCCTATACTGGACCCCGGAGATGGGCTATTTTAGGAAGCAAGTAGACCCATAGGAGAAAAGGAAGGGAAAGCTGGAGTGTGGGTTATCCTCCAATCTCCACTTTGCCTGTAATCAAAACAGAATGGAGCAGGAAAGACAATGCAGGTCTGATCACAGAGGCATTAAGAGAAGAGGTCCTTCCTCCTGGCTCAGGGAGACTTGGGGCCATGGCACATTGCTCCTGAGTTCACCTAAAGGATCAGACTTATCTCTTACACTTACTGGGATTAAGGAAAGAACACTCTCACACGAAGAGTCCATATTATGAACATAATCCTTCCCACCAACTCCCTCATCTGGGGACAACAATTCAACATTTCTACCATCATCACAGCCACCTTCTCTTGTGACCATAATTATTGTTACCATCATCCACTGATACTACCATCACCCCCAAAATTATTGCTTTTGTCACTGCATCTTCAGTATCACGTCCTTCACCATGACAATGATTATCATCATCTACTCTCATTATCAACATGGCAAAAATCATTAGCAACACCACCATGACCACTCCTCACCCCCAATTCCTGCTAGTACCATAATCATAAAATCACTATAATTATCAACCTCAATACAACGACTTCCACCATCACCATAATGTACTAGGACCTCCAATGTCTTCATCTCATCTTGTAAGGTCACCCACAGATCTCTTTTTCCTAATTAAAAGTCTTCAGAGTGTTCCCCTAATGTCTGCCTGTCAAAATAACTTCTTATACCCCTAGCACCCCAGCATCCCCTTCACTCAACCATTCTTGCCTCAGGATAAAGTGCTCTTTGCCCTATTTGACCTTTTGGATTCTGACCTGTCCACTGAAATCAGCAGTCCCTTTCTGCCTGCTAGGATGCACTGGCTTTTGGACCCTTGGTTCATCTGAAACTCATGGCCAATTAGCCCTGGGCATTCTGCCATCAGTTACAGAGGTCTGCCTGGCTAGGCCTGGGGGGCTCGGCATTGCCATGTTCTCTCAGGGGACTAATATCATGCCAACATCTTTTCTTGGATTTTTGCTGAGTGAAAACAGGCTGGATTTGTAGAGCTGGTCCCTGAAGGCTGGTTTGGTGACTCCCAAGCCAAGAGGAAGCTGGGAAACGGTATTTCTTGTTAGGACTTACCAGCAGAGAAATCTGGAACACAGAAAGTGTCAGAGGAAGGAGGAGAAAAGGTTAGGGGAGGGGACAAGCTCTGTAGTCTCCCTGGTTTGTCCAGTGGAGAGCACAATAAGACCATTGTCCTCACGTATATCCCTGGTTGACCTCTGAAGGAACAGGAACTGCTCTTTTATGGATAGCTTGTTGTAGAGAAAGACCCTGGCCATCCCACATCTATTCCATGGACAGTGAGATCTTGGGGCCTGAAACATTTTGGGGTGGACCTCCTCTGGTATTACAGATGATGACCATGTCAGAGGCAGAAGGAGCCCTATCCTCTCTCCACCCCTGTGATCTGGCTATGGTCATTCCAGTCACCCTCTTAGCCTCCCAGAGACCCACAGGTATGATTTTCTGCAAGTAGTCATCCTCTCCAATCATGTGGTTCATGGGGATGGAAAGGACGTGCATCTTTTGAGTTCAGATCCCAAAGTGTATCTCTGCATCTGATCACATAACCCAAAAAGAATAGATCTCCAATCCCCAGATCTGAATATTTACCAGAGGGCTGGGGATGAGACAGGAGAGAGAGAACAGAATCCTTGTTTTATATGTTTTGAGGCCAGACCCCTTCCCAATGCCCAGCATGGGGTTCTTCCCGAAGCAAAGGGGACTGATTTACTGCCTGTCTGCTCCATGACATGTGAGCAAGGCTGCCTACATATTAGGGGTAGATAAATGCTCATCAACAGTGTTCCCCCTCCCCAAATGTTGTGAAGTGACTCAGGGAGGTGGGAGGCAGCCAGATGGGAAGGAGAGAAGGAGTTGCCCCTTGCTGACACAAGAAGACCCTATAGTTGTAGCTATATCATTTAATAAACAAACCTCCTTCTCCTTTCAGTCACCAAAGAAAAGGGGTAAAGTCCTCCCTTCTGCCCTCTTATTCATTCATTTGTCCTACCATTCTATTGAGCAACTGCTATGTGCTATACACTGAGCTGGACCTTGGAGACATGAAGATGAATAGGTCTTGGTTCTTATCCTTAAGAATCCCACAGTCATCACCGAGAACACAGGAAGGAAAAGATACCCCTGGCCTTTCCAGCCTGTCAAGGGTCAACCAAATGTCTGAACCAGTCCCTCTAAGAGGGCAGTGGGCAAGATTCCAGCAGGTAATAGATGGCTGCGGCTATGCCCTGACAGGGACATTACCTGCAATTGGTTCCAGTCATCTATGGAGCCAAGCAAGTTTGAAAATTGGGGGTGTACGGTAACAGAGGAGAGCAAGCCCTACCCCTCCATCCCTAATATGTCCTGATCCCCCTCCTGAGACAAGCAGGAATACATATATAGTCTCCTATGGCCAGGATATAGTTTCCTATCTAAAAGATATAGAAAATATCTTTTGCCTCTTCTCCCTGCTAGGCTGGTCTCTGCACAGGCTGGAAATCACCCCCAGGAAGAAACACTGAGGGTCCTAAAAGAGGCCAGAGGCCAGAGGCAGGGGATTGCCTGCTCATGAGGTCAGATTCCAGAGCAAACAGCAAGCTGTCTGCCTTTCCAGACTCTGGAAGGATGGCAGCGGGGGTAGAAAGGAGGGTAAAAGGTTAGGGGCTAGGGGAGGGACTTTCAGGCTCTGACAGACTCTGCTAGGATGTAGTGTCTGGGCCTTTGCTGGAAAAGTGGAGGCCAGAGACAGCCACCAAGAAGAACAGCCCTCAGATTTTGGTACATAATCAGAGGCCCTTTAGCACAGTCTAAGCTGGAGGAAATCTGGCAGATCAAGTCTAAGCCGGAGGAAATCTGGCAGATCATATGGTCCTTCTCCCTCATTTAGAGGGGAAACTGAGGCCCAGATCATGCAAGGACAACCATCAACCCAGGGAGTCTTCTGTTGGGCAGCCCTGTGGTCTCTCCTGCTACTCTGACACTCAGCAACTGTCTCCAAGAAACTCTGAGCACATTTCCCAGCTGAGCAAGGTCCCATCTCAGTCCCTAAGCACCAGTGTGAGGTGACCTTGGGACAGTTTCAGATTCTAGGGGCAGGGGTGGGCAGTTGTGCTGATGGCCACCTGGGACTCTGGTGAACTCTAGATCCCTCCCATCCTCCACCTCTCCCACTCTCACCCCTGCAAGGGCATGGCCAGGCCTTTGTCCTGAGCCCCAATCTGTTCAGCCACCAGCACTTTCACTTTTCTGTCCCCTCCATGCCTTCTGAGTTCATTTTTTTTTCTGCTTTGTTTCTGCCAACCTCCCTGCCAGATCCACCCCCAGACCTTTTTCATCTCTATACACCCCATGCATACCTTCCTCAGAATATGCGGCCACAGAGCTCTCCTTCTCAGGGATCAGGCCATGGATGTTTGTGTGACAGGATGGAGTTTGTGTGACACTGGTGACCCTGTTGCCTTCTGGAAGGCAAAGGAATCCTATATCTACTTGAGTGGGTCAGATGGAGACACAATCAGAATTGCTGGTCTGAACCCCAGGGTTGTGAGTACAGTCAAGGGCTGGCTGTAGTACTGGGGCCTGGATAGCACGGGCAGGAGTTTCTCCCACTTCCAGCTCTGAGAAACTGCCAGGGCCTGCCCAGTCACAGGTGTCTGTGGTCTGATTCAGAGAAATTTTCTCAGGGTCTCAGACAGACCCGGAAGATGAGGCAGGGGAGCATCCAGACAGGTAGGGAAGGGTCTGACCCCTTGCTGTGCCTCCAGCCAATGAGCCCAATCCACTGCTCCCTCCATCCCTGTCCAGGCACAGTGCAGAAGTGGAGCTGGCTTTCCTTTCCTCAAATATCCTCCTGTCTCCAGACTACTCCTATTTGGGGTCTATTTGAGGGTGAGAGCTTAGGAAATGGGAGAGAAGAGCCTTCTGGGAATGACCATGACACTCAGATGCACACACATCCATTCTTTCATTTAGTCATCCAATGAATGTTTATGGAGCAACTCCTCTGCCCCACACACCGGGCTCAGAGCTGGTGTTACAACCATGAATAAAACAGACCTAGACAAGTGGACCTAGTCTCCATGGAGCCTTCAGCCTAGCAGGGGAGAGAGGTATTAAACAAATACACTAAATTGTTAAAGGAATTAAAATCATAATAAGTGACATGATGGACTATAAGATGAGAGTAGGGGACCCCCCCAGAGCCTCCATCTAGAGTCATGCAGATTGTGTACTATGCAAGGAAGCCCCATGAGAGCACAACTAGGGGCTGTGTCTTTGTGGAGGAAGGGGTACCTTTTTCTAATTTGCACAAAGGCACCTCATAGGCCAGCAAGGCCTGAGATCTGGCCAGTCTGGGGGTCAGTTTCACATCTACTATCTCATACCCAATCTTATGATGTCTCAAGGCCAATTTCAGGGTCAATGTCACTGTCACACATAGAGCATTACGCAATACTGAGTATACACTTGCACACCCATGCATATTCAACATCACACACAGGCTCACATTGGCTCCAATACCCTATTACAGACATGACTCTGACACAACACTTAAAGGGCCCTCACAATCACACTCAGCTTCTCACACATGAACTGTTACATGTGCAAACACAGCTTCACTACAACCACACGTTTTCTCTCACACCATTTCACCCATATACCCACTGCATTACTACAGTCACACACAAACCCTCACTGCCACACACACACACACACACACACACACACACACACACACACACACACACACAGAGTTTCTCACCCACACGGGCAGCCACGTTCCTGTTAGGCTTCTGGAGACAGGCATGTGCAGCCCCTGATCACAGCTAAATGTCAGCAAGTCCCTCTCCTCCCAGTTAGAGATGAATTGTTGCTCGGGAGATATTTCATCCTTAATGCCTTCTGCTTGAACTGGAGCATGCGTCTCGGGAGGTTACGTTTTTCCCAATCGGTCTGCTGCCCCCCTGGCTGGCTCAGGGAGCTGCCCTCCTGCCTCTCAGCTTTCATGGGCGTGAGAAGAGGGCTCCCTCTCCCCTTACAGACTCTCCTCATCCTTTCCCTCCCCACCCTCTCAGTCCTGGCAAAAGAACAAAGCCCAGGCAGCCTCCCAGGCCCCCTCCCCAGCTCCCAGCACAGGAGGTGCCCCCAGAGCCCAGGGGCCATAGCCTGGCCATACCCAAGCCCCACCCCAGCTGCTAGCTGCATTCAGAGCCAACATGGACCCTGTGGCCTAGAGAAGAAGAGTTGAGCACAGAGAGAGGAAGATGGCATTTGAAAGACAGTCCATCTTAAGGGTGTTCTGCATCCACAACCCTCCCTGTCATAAACTTAAAAAATAGTCTGAGTGTTGCTGGTGTAAAAATAAACTTGTACAGCCTTTCATGAAGCCAGCTGGGTAAGATGTATCTATAGCGTCTACAAGCTGTATCCCTTTTGCCCGAGCAATGCCATGTTTAGGAATTTATCACAAGGAAATAAGCAGAGATAGTCTAGACAATTTAGCTTCAAGGGGCTCATCCCAGCCTGGTTTATAAGAGTGAAAAATTGGCAACAGCTTAAACATCCCACAGTAGGGATTGGCAATGGCACAACCATCAACAGAATATCATGCAGCCATTAAAATAATGGTGTGGAAGAATGTTTAGCATCATTGAAAGGTGTTCACACATAATGTTGAATAAAACAAGCAGGTTGCAAAACAGTATATGTACTAAATGCTGTGTGGGGGCCTGGATGGGATCCTGGAATTAAAAAAAGGACATTTAGTGGGAAAACTAGTGAAAGCCAAATAAAGTCTGGAGCTCATTTAATAATAACATACCAACAATGGTTTCCTAGTTCTGGCAAATGTGCCATGGTAATGTAAGATGTTAACATTAGGGGAGATGGGTAAGCAGTATATGGAAAGCCTCTGTACTACCTTTGCAAGTTTTCTGTAAATCTAAAATTATTCCAAAATTAACAGTTTATTTAAGAAGCCATTGTGTAGATATAACACAATTCCCCAGTTTTTTTTCAAATATATATACATCAAAGTCTGGGAGAATATCCACCAACTTGTTAACCTGAGTAATATCTTAAGGGTGGGATTATGGGCAACTTAAATTTAATTTAATTTACACCATTTGTGTGTTCTTTCTGTTTCAGCTTTATTGAGATATAATTGAAATATAACATTGTATAAGTTTAAGGTGTACAACATGTTGATTTGATATACTTATATATTACAATATGATTATCACTGTAGCTTAGCTAACACCTCTATCACATCACATAATTACCATTTCTTCTTTGTGGTGAAAACATTTAAGATCTATTCTCTTAGCAATTTTCAAGTATACAATACAGTACTATTAACTATAATCACAATGTTGTGCATTAGATCCCCACATCTTTTCTTTTTTTAAATAAAGGAGCATGTACCTCTTGTGTAATTAAAAAAATTCAAACCTGAGTGTCAGTGGGGATGCTGAGAGCAGTCAGTTCCCAGCCACGTCACCCAGCCTCCTCAGTCCCCTGGAGGTCTTGAGCCCAGCCATTCTAGACAGTTACTTTCACTCTTCTCCAGCCACACTAAGTGGCATGAACCGCCCCACATGCCTGAAAACCCCAGAACTTCTGGATCTGAAATTCTCCTCTTGATCTCAATCTCCTACCTTCTTACACTTCTACCCACTGAGTGTGTTCCCTCACTACTACTGACTTGTTCTCTGGTCCTTTAAACCCTCCATGTTTTCCCAGTCCATTCTGGCTTTACTTCCTCCCTTCTTATTTTGGCTCCATAGCAGCCATTTCAAAAATGTGCTCCCTGCCATCCTGCCTACCAGTCTCCAGTCTTAAGCAACACTGCCATCCACTTTTCTGGCTCCTACTCCTGGGCAAGCTGGAGTAGTTGGGAAAAAAAAAACCTGCCCATTTATGCTGCCTCAATTCATGCTTCACCAATGTGTTTAAAAAACACAAAACAACCTTCTCTTTATCTATAGTAGACTCCTCATTACAATTCCACAACCATTTCAGACTTTCTCTGCAAGACTTCAACTCTAACTTGACCAAAAATAGGGAGCCCAATCCTGCAATGTTTCCCTCTCTACCTCTCCCCAAACCCATCAGTCCACACAAGAATTTCCCTAGATCATCATCCAAACTTTTTCTTCCCTCCTATCTTTGAAGAAGAGAGTACCTTCTCCTTACCAAGGACCCAACCTCCCCTTCATCTTTCCAGAATTTTCTTCATTGAACATCTTCTCTTACATCTTATCCATCTTGCTCTCCCTTCCTTCTTTTCCCTGAAAAACTTTTCGAATGTGAAATCCCCCTAATCACCTTTAGTTCTGTGCCATCATTCACTCTTCATGCAACATTCCCACCACCCCATAGTCTCTTACAGTCAGTCGCCTGTGACCTTGGAATTACCAAACCTCCTGGCCATTTACTCTGTCCTCCTCACTGACTGTTTTGCAGGATTCAATACCAATTCCCTCCCTCAAAATTTCCATAATCTCTAAACTATCGCTTCCCTTGTTTTCCTCTTAACTTTCCAATTACTCATTTTTAGTATCCTACGACTCCTTTCTCTCCTGCAATTTCCTAAATACAGGTATCTTCCAGGACTCAGCACCCAGCCCTGCCTTACTCTGCCTATTTCTGGCAAGCTCACCAACCCACTGGCTTCAACAAGCCCTCTCTTTGGAAGAAACCTTTCTGAGTTCCTGTCTGGAATGTCCAAGTTCCTGCTGAGCATCTCTGAGTGGATGTCCCAGAGCACCTCAAACTCCTTGTAACCACAGCATTTATCTCCATCCCCTATCTCCAACAAGCCCTACCTTCAGACTTCCACCATTCTTTCTAACAATCAAGCTGAACATGTAGGAGTCACTTGGACTACACCCTCCCTCTCCCTCACCATCCCCCCAAATCCCTTCACCCCTAGGTCTGGCCAATTCTACCATCTCTTGCCCACACCTCTTTGTGCTCTGTGTGCTCCCATCTGGTTTTGGCCTTCCTTACCTGGACTATGGCAGTATCCTGCCTCTCATCCATCCCACTAGGCTAATCCTACAGAGTAAAAACCAATAGCCTCTAAAGCTGGAGTGACCATACATTTTATAATCCCAACCAGGATGCTTTTGAGAGTGAAAGGGGGCTCTGCAAAAATCAATCAATCATATACTTTAAAAATAAAAATAATAATACAGTGAGATATTAGTTATAAAGTGAAACTGCCCTGGACACAATATGGTCATCCTACCTAAAACACGTGTGATCACATCCCTCTCCTGCTCAAGGACACTCCATGACTCCTACTGAATTAAGGTCAGATTCACAGTGGCATTCAAGTCCTACCTTTCCAGCCTTGTCCCAGGTACCTCATTCTCCCAATAAGCAGAACTACTCATTGGTCCTTGAACACATCTCATGCTATCCCAGCCCTGTGCCTGTGTTCATGCTCTTCATTTCTTCAGGAAATCCATGTTTCCAACTCTGCTCCTCAAATCCTATCCTTATTTCTGCATCAAAATCACAAACTAGCCTCCATGAAGTCTCCTCTCATCCTTTTCTTGCACCTTTATTATAGCACAGCACTTTGTGTTTCCTCCTTAGTATGATATTTTTTCTACACTTGGCTCTATCAAAGATGCTGATCAGTGGCTGCACATGGCCCCACTCCCAGCCAGCTCTTTGGCTGGGCAGCTGCTTACGATGTGGCCTGGCATTAAAAGATGAGCAGAGCCAATCCTATTTCTTCTCTTGGGAATTTGAACCATGAAATATGGGAGAGTAGAGCAGTTAGCAGAGGTGATGTAGAAAGAGACTCAGAGAGGCCGGCTGGTTAAATGCAAGTCACGATTATGAGAAATTATGAGGAAATCCAGGAAGCTCTCTGTGCTCCACAGAGGTCAGAAGCAGTTATGAGCTTGGGCTCTAGAGGCTGACCTGAGTGAGAATCCTGACTCCTCCACTTCCTGGCTTGAACCTGGGGCAGGATATCTAACCTCCTTGAGACTCAGTGTTATCAAATCTAAAATGGGGATAACGATATTGACTAACTCACGGTGTTCTTAAGAGGATCAACTGAGATAAGCATAGAAACCAATGTGTCTGGCATTTAGTAAGTACTCAGAACTTGTTAGTTATCATTCCTCCTCTTCCTATTATAACAATAATCATTCATTTCATTAATATTAATGAGGCAAGAGAGACCCTATGGGCTATCTTCCCACCTTACCATGAGAAAGAAGTTAGTTCCCAGAACTGCCTTGATTCCCGCAAGCTTTCTAGATCCAGTTCCAATCCCAAACCAGGTACTTCATTATAAAAGCCCTCCATTTTTTTGTCATTACTCAAGTTTCTTGCAAACAGAATGACTCCTGTCTTCCTCTTCTGTCTGGACTTGGGCTCCTTATAGGCTAGGATAATGCTCTACCTCAGTATCGTGCCTGGGTCTTGAATGCAGCTGATGCTCATTGCTTGGTGAATGAATGAATGAGTGCATAAGATTCCAAGTCCTCTCTAAGGAACCTACAGAATGGCCATTTTTAGGAGATTCAGAAATCCTTGGGGTACATGGTTGGCAGAGTCAGCCCCCTGGTTCATGGCCTCATCCCTCAAAGCAGGAAAGAAGGGAAACCAGGAATAGGGTCACTCTGGAAGACTGATGCTGCAGGGCCCCTGAGTTCTGGCCTTGCCCACATCCTGCTAGGCCTTGTTTCTTCTTTTCCTCCCTTCCTCTGGCCCCAGGTTGAGGGGCAGTAAGGTCATAAGAGGGGCAACTGAGGGAAGAGATATGCCAGGTCAGGTTGCCAGCCTGCTAAAATGTGCCAAGGTATCTCCTGCCAGGCCTGAGCCCCTCCCCTGTCCAGCCTCAGCACCTTCACTCTTTCACCCATGTCCCAAACCCCAGTCACACTTAACATCCTTTCAGACCCTTACCTTCACCATGCTCTTTTTTACAATATCTTTGTACATGCTATTTGTTTCCCCTCAGATGCCCTTCCCTGCCTTCACCTCAGTGAAAACTTCTATGGGTCTTTTAACACCCAGCTCAGCCAGATGCTGCCAGAATCGTCCCTGGATCTCCCAAGCAGGGTTAAATGCTCCTGCTCTGTGCTTCTACAGTCCTTGTGGAGACTTTTATGAAACCTAGCTCATTGCTCCAATTGCCCGGGTACTTGTCTTTCTTCCCCTGAGAAAGTTTCAAGGACAGGAATTATGTCCTATTCATATTGTGCGGTCAGTGCTTAGCAAAGGACTAGGCACAAAGCAGGCTTTCACTAAGTGTTTGTTGACTGACTGTATGAATGTATGAATATATTAATTAACAGTTTCTCCCAGCTTTGCAATCCCTGGATCCCTTCTAGCTGTCTTGGGCATTTCTTAAAGCCCTGTAGCCTCATGACTATTTCTCCCAAAGGCACTACTACCCACCCCTATTCCCCAACAACATCTGGTATCCACAATCCAGGATATGGGTCTGCAGGTTTATAGATCTGGAGGGTTTCAAGGCTAGAGATTTGGGGCTTAGGTACTGAACAGGGACTACAGGAGAATGATAAAGTGGGGTGGGTTGGGAACTTAAATGTCTTCATTGCCATTTGGGTTCTGACAGGTGGGTCCAGACTTTCCCTTCCAGGCAGGCCTCTGACTGGGCTGCCAGGCATGGATGCCACTTGCCTGCCCTCCTACCTCCCTGGGCCCATGGCTGAACGGCTGGCGGAGGCAGCACCAGGCCAGCCCGAGCAGACAGCCTTGCGCGATTGCTGGCTCCAGGCCTCCCAGCCCAGCTTGTAGCTCCCCCCAGAGTGGCGGGATTGATTGGCTGCAGCCGGAATGGGCACCAGTCTCCCTGGCTTGGACAGAAACGGGGCCATCTGTTACACCTCTAGTTAAAAGTACATAAAGTTGAGCATTTGTGCGCCGACAATACCACCCCTGACACCCTCCACGCGGCACAGCGCTCTGGCTCCTTGGCAGGCTTGCACTCCGCGACAGGCCGGCACAGCAACGCCTACAGGCTGGCTGGGTTGGCACCACCGCAGGCACCATGGCTCCACCCTCTGGCGGCCAGGCCCAGCTGGGTCCAGACTAGAAGCCTAGATCCCACCTGTATCAGAGAGTGGAGGAAAGGACGGGGATGACGGAAGGGTATATACTGGTGGGTGGCTCCTGCTCCAGCTCAGGGTACCTGGGCTGCAGATTGATGCCAGACCTCAGGTTCTCATTTGGGAAGACCCAGGACAGCTGCTCACGCCAGTCCTGGAGGGCAGGCTTCAGGTATGCTCAGGCTTGCTCATGCCAGGCCTTGGCCTTCCTGGGCCAAGTGAATCAGGAATTCACTTGTTACCAAATAAGCTCATGCACCTTGAGTTTGGAGCTCCCATGGTGGCATCTTACACCAACCAAGAGGACATTTTTGGACAAGGCTGAGTTCTGGACTTTGGCCTTGGGTTCTGAGTAGACTCTGGTTTCTGGGCTCTAGGATATGGACCCTGATTTATGAACCCCAATTTCTGATCTCTGGCTCTGGGCCTGGACATTTAAGACATTCTACAAATGTCTTTTCCCACTTATCTTCCTCCAGTGCACTAGCCAGGCCAGCCTGTTTCCAAAACTATTGTGAGTAGTCCTACCTCTGCCCCTTTCCTCTTACTCCAACCTGGAATATTCTATTTCTTCCCATCAACCTCTCAATCCTTCCTACCCTTCAAGGCCTAGCTCTGGTCCTACCTCTGCAAGCAGACTTCTCTGGCTACAGGATTCTTCCCTGCTCTAATCTCCTAGAGGCCTCCTCCCTCACCTGAATGGTTTCTCATGGGGCTTGTCCAATATGAGCCTTGAGCTCCTTCTGCACAGATGGAACTGGGCTGGTGCTTGTCTTATCACAAACTAGAATAGGGCTGGGAGCACAATGTGGGAGACAGCTCTATAAGTGCCTTCCAGAGCTAGCTCAGCTGTGGAAGGGGGACAATGCTACAGAGATGGCACTGCCTCTCCCAATGGCCACCCAATGGCTCTGCTGGTCATAGCCCAGAAAGTAGATGGCCAGGTATACAAATAGCTTTTGAAATTGATGTACTCATGTGTTTGTTCAATATAAACACATTTATTAAATGCATGCTACATGCCTTGTCCTGCATGGGGTATGGAAGAGGAGAGGGAATAAAATGAGATTAGACATAGTCCCTACCCTCAAAGAGCTTACCCATTAGGGAAGTCCATGAGACAAGTCCAAGTAAAACTATGGTTGACCTTTGAATGATGTGGGGGTTAGGGGAGCTGACCCCTGTGCAGTTAAAAATCCACATATAACTTTTGACTCCCCCAAAATTTAACTATTATAACTTACTGTTGAATGGGAGCCCTACCAATAGCATAGAGTTGATTAACATGTATTTTGTATGTTTTGTGTCTTATACACTGTATGCTTACAACAAAGCTAGAGAACAGCAAATTTTTTTTCAGATTGTCATAATTTTTTGAAAAAAAAATCCACATATAAGTGGACACTTGCAATTCAAACTGTGTTGTTCAAGGGTCAACTGTAGGATGAAATGAAGTAACCAAAATCAATAAAAGTGTCACTTGTCTTCTGCAACAATAGATTCTCAGAACTGGAAAGGACCCATGACGTCAGAGACTCTGATATACTATTCTTAGCCAAAACATATTTATATACATTCCATTTGAGATAATGTGGTTGAAGCTTTTACTTGGCACAAAGTGAGTGATAGTAAAATAATGGTGATGGCGATGACAATACTGTAATTATTAGCCTTCTCAGCAGATTCTGACCCTTGCATACTCCACCTGTTGGAGGAAGTTCACTCCTGCACAAGGCAGCTCATTCCAGGGTTTATACTTTTGCCCTTCAGAAAGCCATTCACAAGGATGAATTGAAATCATCTTCTTTATTTCCACTCAGAAATTCCCTGGAGATGGTTCCACCTCCCAACCACATAGCAGCACTGGATCTAGGGTGTGGCAAGTGAGATGCCCAAGAACAAAATTTAAGCACACAGTGCTGAGAGTAAGTGCCTCCTTAAACCCTGTGCTGTGTGCCTCACTTGTCTCCCTTGAGTCCTAGCCCTGCCACTGTACCCTCCTCCCCCAGCCAGCCCCAGGTGGGAGCTGTCTGATTTCTCAAGTATCCTTAGCTTCCAAAGAAGCTCCCACCAACAGTATATGGTATGTGGGTTTCTGGTACAGCCCCCAAGGATAAAGTGATGGGGGTAGAGGAGGACTGAGAATTATGGGAGGTTATTTGTCCTATCCAGAGGGACTCACCTCCCCTCTCCAATCCTTTCCTACATAACACCTCCTTCTGACCTGCCCTAGCTGCCTCCTGCCCTCCCCCACAAGCCGGCATGAGGGCCTAAGTAAGACTGGTGTGCCCAAATCTGGGTCTGAAAAGAAGCCAGGTAGTGGGCTCTAAAGGACTGGGGAGTGGGCCTGTATATGGAAAGTTATGTGACTGTTTCTTCTTCTCATGGGCATCCTTAGGGAGGTGGGTATGTGTGTGTGTGTAAAGCAGAATGTAAAGCTTATAGGTCATGGAAAATTATTAAAAATGTGAATGGAGGGGGGTGCTGAGGGGGAAGGTAGGGAGCAGGAGAACTGGATGGGGGAGGGACTCAGAGTATTAAAGTACTGAAGGCTGTATGATCTGCTGTGCTACTTCTCAGCTGGGCCACCTCAATCAAGCCACTTGACCTTTCTGAATCTCAATTTTCTAGCTATAAATTGGACTACAAAGACTGTTTGCCTACCACAGAGAGGACCATGGGACAAGCCAAGATCCTTACCAGGTAGAGTTGCCTTTATTAGCTAGGGTGAAGTCCAGACATGTTGAAACCTTCTGGGCTCCACTCAAACTGGAGTTCCATTCTGCCCCCCAGCCTGTGCTGGGGTCCAGCTTGAGGGCCTGTGTTGCCTAGAACCACTTTTGTGATCTCTTTGTTTCTTTCTGGCCCCCATCGACCCAGTCACCACAAATACCTGCGCTCTGTCCACCCTCATCTCCTCAGCCTTCCAAGGAAGAGCCCTGAGAGGAAAGTGACTGTGGAATTCTCATTTTCATAGGTACAAACCAAGCAAGGCTCATAGGGGGTTACAAACACAGGAGTGACTTGAACTCGGCTCTTCCGAGCCCCTCCTCCCAGGCTGGGGCTGGAGAGGTCACTGAGCGCCAGCTAGAACCGACGCGCGGGCGGAGAGCAGCAGGCGAGAACGGGAGACATGGGGCGCGCGCCGGCCAGGGCCTGTGCTTCCTCGGGCCCGCCAGCAGCAGGCGCTGTGGCGGAGGCGCCCTAAGTACCGGAGCATTAACTTAAGAATAGCTCCTACTAATATCCCTGGCTGTGTGGAAACAGCGTTTTATTAAATGCTTCATACAGATTTGGTATAATAAAGATGAATATATTATATCCTTTGCCTCCCCCATAGTGAGACAATAATAAGAAAGAAAAAACAATAAAGTGAAACATAAATACAGTGTAATGGGACTTGTGTCGTGGGACGCATGGCCTGTGGGGGCTGCCACCCGGCGACCTTCCGGCAGGAGCTCAGGATGGAGTCGCCAGGAGGCCCGATTCCAGCCCTTCCCTGCTCAGCCAGGGATCCTTGGGCCCGGGTTTCCAGCCTACCCAATTCCGCTCACCCACAGTCAGTCTCGCCTCTGCAGGCTAGGATAGGAGGACCCTACCTTAGAGAGGCGCCCCTGGAGAGGCCACACCTCTACCCTGGGCAGGGAGGGTTCTGCACCTTCGCCCCCTTGCTCCTTCTCCCCCTTGGTCCAGGGCTTCCAGGACACAGGCCCCACAGGAGAGACAGACTTATGAGCAAGTGGACAGAATCGAAGGAGGAAAATCGGGGAGCGATGGCTTCCACTTTGCCCTGCCACTGCCACCCCCTATGCACGGGTTTGGGGAAAAGTTATGGCTATGCCGTAACATGCTGGCAGTCCCTCACTGGATTTTATGTCCGTCCTTCTCTGGGAACAGCCAAAATCGTTTACCTGAAAATAAGAATTTCAAAGCATCCCTAGCACTGGAAAAAAGAAACGCTGGTAGATTCAGCCCAAGCCCTCCCAGCTGAGGTCGCAGCGGGCTATCCAACGTGAGACTGCATGGCTTAAACTCAAGAGCACCTCCGAAGCGGACTGGGTTCAAATTCCACCTGTGGCGCTGACAAACACGATATTTCTTAACCTGTTTCCTCTTCAGTAAAATGGAGACCTGGTGAGGATTAGAAAGAAGGTTTCTAAAGCCTGGTTGTAGAAGCCTGGCCCATCAACTGTAAAAAAGAAAAATAAAAAGAAGCCACAACCTGCTGCTGAAATATTCGTTAAAATATCCTGAAACGGCCATTTCAGACCTAGAATTCTTGAGAACCTCATTTCCTCATTAGGCCTGAAAGCACGCAACCCCTTTTCCCAAACGAATGAAAAGGCTTAGTCCCATCACTCTCCCTAAATCTCCCGACTTTTGCCCTGTTGAGGCTCTGAGAGGTTAAGAGACTTACCCAAGATCACACAGCTGCTGGCAGTGAAGCTGTCTCAGCTCAAGGTGCCATCAGTCCATGTCACCTGCCCCTTCGACGACACCTGAGCCACCCTGCTTCAGAAGCAGTTCAAAATTTGGCCAGGAGCCCAGCATCAGAGCTGAGTCCTAAAGAGGGACAGAGTAAGCCCAGGCCTCTCTAGGGGCCAGTGTCTGTGGCCCACCGCACTTCACCAAACAAAGGAAAACGAATGAGAAAGAAATGTGTAAAGGCAGAGGGAAAAGGAAGTGGAGGAGGAGGCAGCAGGAGAAGAGGAAGAAGATGACATGAAAAGGGAACTCCAGCTGTCTTCTGCAAAGAGCTTCTGGTTTGGCTGCCTGGGGCACCAGTGGAAACCAGCCTGGGGCTTTGTCCACCAGCTTCTATGAGCAGCAAGAGCCAGCAGGGCCAGTGCCAGGGTCACGGCCCAAAGTTCACCAAGTGGGTGTATGGGGGCTGCCAAAGAGAGGATGGGGTCGACCTAATGGAAGTGAAAGGGTTTGGGGAAGAGCTGGAGGAATGAAGTGGCAGTGGAGGTTTGTTGGGATGTGTGTGATCCCTCCAGATTGGAAACCCAGGAACATGTGGGAACTGGAAAAGCCAAAGGGTGCTGGTTCTGCTCAAACGAAATAAGTTGCTGATGCTACGCATGTGGCCTCTGTCTCAGGCCCAGCCGCCTGGGGTTCCCTTCTGCGCGCAGGGAAGTGGGGGCCCCAGCAGACACCTGCAGTTGGCGCTGGCAGAACTGGATTTGCAGGTCAGGGAAAGGCGGGGGCAGAGGCCCAGGAACTTGGGACCATCGTGGATCGAGGGTCCTGTGGCTTCTCTGGAGCTTCACTGATTGTGTGGAAAAATCCCGATCCAGATGAAGCAGCCTCAGGGCATCAGGACCCTGAGCACAGGACTGAGGCTGTTTTCTCCACTTCGCTCCGAGTCACGCCGCCCTTGTTCTCTGTGCTGTTGGACGCTGAAGCGTTTCCCACAGGCTAGAACACCCCTCCACCCCAACCTCTGTCCTCTATTTTGGCCTTAGTCCCGCTGCCTCTTTTCACTTGCCCCGCCGGGTCTTGAGAGCTGCTTAGCTGGGACAGCATTGCCCAGCAGGCGGTCCTCTGACCTTAGGGACTGGAAGCGATTGGGGACCAGGCAATCTCCTGGGGCGTGGCCTCGGCAGAATCCAGGATACTCCCGGGACAGTGGGTCTTCTACCTGGCTCCCCTCCTCAGGCGTGTTAGTGACCCCCCTCCCCACAGCGGGAATGAGAGGGGCGGCTGGGGCTTCCGCGCTAATGCAATGAGCTCCCGCACGCTGCTGAATTATTCACATGCACTTTATTATGAGAAGCCTGACTCAGGCCTTTCTGGTGCCTGTCTAGCCGCGCCCGCCAGCTCCTAGGTCTCCTTGCCTCTCCTGGCTTTGGTTCCTCTGCCTATTCACTTTTCCTAGCTCAGAGCCCTTGCCTGGGCTGCAGCCTGGCTCATTCCCTCAGGCAGTGAGACTTTTGTGGAATGGGTGGTGCTTACCACCATTATTATATTTGCTTACACTCGGGAGTTCTGAGGTCACGTAGGTTAGTGAGAGAGAATCTGCTTTTGCAGCTTCTGTGAGCACCAAAGAGAATGAGACCCTCCATTACAGGCCCAGGAGCAGCCAGGGCAGCCTCTCCTCAACTCCATCCTCAACCCCTGCAGCCCTTAACAGCTATTCCAGGAGCCCACCAGACCCTACCCGGAATGCACAAGGGACCAAGGATTACACCCTGATCCCAGCAGCTCACTGAGCAGGCCAGGGAAGGGAGGAAGTATGGTGGCATTCTCTCTCCCTCTCTGGGCTGGTGCTTCTGGACTCCTGTTTGGCTGTTCCCCTTGCCTGGAGAGTGGTTCTGGCTTATGCACCTACCCAATGTTCCTGGTTTTTTCGAGCTTCAATTCAAATGCCAGCTCTACTGGGATAGAACAGGACTTCCCCCACTTATCCTTTACCCTTTTCATAGTCTCTTTCCTGTCATTCCTGCCTGTCCATCACTCTCCTTCTGTATGTTCCTCTCTGCTTCTGGGCCCAAAACACGAGGGGGGTTCAGTATTGTCTGAGAGAGAACAAGAGAGAGCAAGCAAGTGCAAACTCCAATCCAGAGTCAGGCCACACCACAGCTGGGTCCAGAACCCATCCTCCCACCCCCAACTCCATGGCCAAAAAGCATTAGATTATGAGGTCTCTGTGCCCCTCTGTGTGTGTTGGAGGTATGAGCAGCAGGGGTGCCTCACACATCTGCATGCAGCTGGCAAAACAATGTACCCACCCTTCGCTCATCCCTGCTCCTCTCTTGGGCACAGGCTGGGGTCCCTGCCTGGCTCTCTCTTTTATCTCTTATTATTCATTTAGTTTATTCATTCAACAAATGCATGAAGAGCCCTTGGTATGTGCTAAGCTGGCATAGGGCATAGAGAGAAGATTCAGGCTGCTTCCTCCCCAAGTTCATGGCCAGGTGGAGAGAGAGAGAGGCAGGAAGGCAGACAGACAAACCAGCACATTCCAGACAATCCAACATTGACTCCAAGGAGGGTGTGCTACTGCGCTAAGGAGTACAGAGGAACTGAACAAGGCAAGGAAGATTCCCCAAGATGAGCTGAGCACTAAAACACAGCAAGAGGTGCCAGGAAGGAAAATGATGGAGATCCTTCTGGTCCAGGCTGAAGAGAGCAAAGGCTTGCAACCAAAAAAGAGGGCTGTTCTGGGGGCTATAGACTAAGGTCACCTGGGCTTTGAGCACCTCCCAGGAACTGTCTCTTCCCATCTCTACCTATCTCTATCACTTAGTTGTCTGTCTCTGCCCACACCCCGGCCCACCATACACACTTTCAAAAGGCAGTTAATCACCCCATGCAGGGCTGAAGTGCTGGAGAAGGTTGGCCCATGTGGTGGGACCACCCTGTCACTAGGCACTGAGGGAGTTTAATTCACTAAAGAAGTGAAGAGGAGAGAATCAGGGAGGAGTGTTCTCCAAAGGAGTGCCCTGGCCACAGTTCTTGCCCCCACGTCTTTTCGCCAGATGAGGTCTGAGAACTAGACCTGGCCAGAGAGAGCAGGGCAGGTCCAGCAGCAGGCTTGGAGCCCCCATATGAATTATGGAGCATCTGGCTCCCTGCTTCCCACACCTTTGGGAGGCAGCTTCCCTCCCTCTTCCCCTTTTGGTCTGCTTCTGGCCTTAACCTTTTCTGAACCTCCAACCCCTCTTGAGAATACAATGTGTTACATAGCCCCTGGAAAAATGTGTCCATTTGGGCTCACATACATCATTTGACACAATTTCTGGGATCTGCAGAACCCCTGAAGCCCATTCAAAGAACTCTTGGGGACCTCTGGTTAAAACCCCACAGTTTCTGGATTAAGACTTGCATCAGAAAAACCAGTCTTCAAGTCCTAATTACTCCAAAACAGCCTGTGTGACTTTGGATGGGTTACTTAACTTCTCTGGGCTTCATTTTCCTTTTATGTAAAATCTAATAGCAGTAGCTACCTCACAGGGTTATGAATAATAAATGAATAAAACTCACAGCCTGAAGCCAGGTACAGGGTAAGGGCTCACGATCTTTACTGTCCTGGTCATTGTTGTTGTTACTGCAGACAGTTGCCCAGGGCAGAATATAAAAATCAAGTGGAAAGCCTTGGTTCAGCCAGGGTGGCAGGAAGCCATCTATCCGAGTCTACTTCTATAGCAGAAGGAACACTTTGAATTCCACAAGGAGTGTCAGATAACAGTTCCCAAGGGGGACTAAAATGATCCCAATTGGTAGTCAAGTTAACTCATTTCAAGTGGTGTCAGAACCTTTTTTTCTGAAGAAAGCTCTGGCTTGAGGGCCAACGCTGCTGCATACACAAATAATCTGGAAATGAATGGGGCTACCAAAACAATCTGAATTAAAGGCAATGGAGCCTTTGGGGATTTGCTTGAATTATTCCCCTGTGCTAAGGAATAACTTATTTTGTTTGGGTCTACAGGGTCCCCTTTTTCTTGCAATTCATGCAATACTCTTTCCCTCCTCTTTGTCTGGAATATCCACTAAACAAGGGGAAAAGCATATTTTTGGCAGAATAATACCTTCCCCTGACATAGGAGATGTTATAAGGCTGGACCCTGGCAGTATAAGTGGCAAGCAGTAATTCTGGAGTCATGATGCAGTATAGACGAGGCTCTGAAGACAGGCATTCCCTCCATGGAGCAGACTCCAGATACTAGCTGCTTCACGCTCCTGGGGAGATGACACTGGTTCAGCTGACTGGGGTTAGAGGGACCCTGGAGTATCTTCCTAGCCAAGCATCAGATCTCAGGAAGAAGGTTAGATGGAAGCTTAAATCCTGGAGAGTGATGGCAGCCTTTTTTCCATTAACCCCCACACTACTGCCCCTGAGAGACTCCCCTTTTCAATGCTCACAATGTCCAAAACTCCCCTGAGGAGGATAGTCAAGGCCCAAACCTTCCCCCTCCACAATATACAATATACAATCATTTATACTCCATTTGCTCAACAAAACCTCATTCAACCAATACATTGAGGGCCTGGGGGTGGGGGGGAGGAGCATCAGGCCTGAACAGGTCTGGGGTGTATGGAATTCCCATATCAAGATCCCAGCCCTCAAGGATTTCCCAGTCTGGAGTGAGAGGGAGTAAGTCTCACTGAAAACCCAACACACAACTCCATGCTCTGCAGGAACGGTATGGGAAACCAGTGGATTTGGGGAGTTCAGAATATCTCCAGTTCAGAAGATCCCAACAGCCCACACACTAGGGTCAGGAGCAGTGGTAAAAATGCAGAGTTGGGAAAAAGTCTGCGGAGCTGTTGGGCTGGTTTTTGAAGATGGCCTGGATGAGGCCATGGAGGCAGGGGACCCCTAACAACAAAATGGATGGGTGGTACCAAACGCCACTGAACCCCAGTTGGGGCTATTTGGCCAAGAGTTCAACCAATTAGGCCAAAAATACAAAAAAATAAAATAAATAAAGGTTTAGGATTGGTGGCAGGCACTGTCCAGGAAGAGAGGAAAAGGTTTGGCAATAGCGGGTGGATGAGGTAATATAGCAGGTGATTGTGGAATGTCCTAACCACTTTGACATGATGTGGCCAAAGACTAAACGTTGCAGGAAGCAGGGCCCCAGTGGAGGAATTCTATGCTCCTGCCCTTCTGCTGCCCATTCACATTGCTCACCTTCCTGTCAACCTCACAGCAACCCTGAACTCCACTGGTCCTGAGGGACCAGAAGATGGGCAACAGCAGAGTTGTCCTTAAGAGCCCATCCTGCTGGACAATTTCAAGTGTAGAGACAGGAAAAATGGGGGAGGGAGGGAGAAGAGTATGGGATGGAGCCTCTCCTAGAATAGAGATTAAGGAGTCCCCCTTCCTTGATCTGGAGGGACCTCCTCAGCTAGCATGGGGGATGTGGCTTGTCTAAGACTCAGGATCAGGGCTGTGGGGGTTATGGCAGGAAGGGCAGTGAGCCAGAGGCTGAGGGGGAATCCTGAGAGCAGGAAGTGAGAGGAGGGGTCAGACCCTTCTTGGTTCCACAGCTTCAAAGCCAGCATTGACTGGCTCCCTGGTGCCCTCTCCCTCAGGTGCCTTTCCACCACCTCTGGGCTCTGACTCTGCATCTGCTAGGCCCAATATCACCTTATGGCTCCCAGAGCAATACTGATGCATCACAGACAGGCCTGCCTTGGGGATAGTTCTGTAGTTCTGGGGGAACTGAGAATCCTTTTCTCACCATTCTTGGCTCTGAACACCCCCCCACCCCAATTCAGGACAAAGATGGGGAGGAGGGTAAGTAGCTCTTCCCAACACTTCCAAGCAAGTCTGGGGCAGGCACTGGGGTCCCAGACAAAAATCCTACACTGTCCCTTTTACTGTGAAGAGCTGCATGTTCCAAACAAATAACAGGAGATAAAGAAACCAATCTCTGATGCACAGAGGTCCCTATTCTGGAGGCATCCAGGGAGAGAACCTGTTCCCTGTCTTGGCTTGCTCCCTCTCTGGGGAAGGTATGGGGGGCAAGAAGCCCATGAGGTCCTATTCTTCCCATCCTAACCTCTAAGCTGGGCCACAGTCCTCCACACTGGCCTCTCTGGGCTCTTCTCTTGACCAAGCAGGGCTGCCAGACCACACTGCCTGCCCAGGAGTTTACAAACAAAGCCAGAGAAAGGGCTGGGGTTGTACGTAGGGAGGTGAACAGCTATTTCTCCCTTGGCTCCAACCTCCTCTTTCTCCCCTCCTTTCTCTAGAGGCAGAAATGTAAAATTAGGATGGTGGGGCCAACCATGCACACAAACCAGAGAAGGGAAGCAGGAGAAAAATGAGCCTGGGAGCACAGCCCCCTTGGATACCTAAAGGAAATAAAAGACACACATAGGGGTTCAAACAGGCCTAAATACCCACAGGTTCACATATGTTTACACAAATACACACATTGAGAGCCACACACAAATAGATATATTCAAAAACATAAACACTGAAATACCGATGCGCACAAATGCTCTCCCCATATACAGAGTCGCGTCGTAGGGGTTCCCAGTCCCCGAAGTGACTGGAACCCCGGCTTTCCAGGGGGTTACTGAGGGCACAGCCCCGCCGTGGCCAGGCCTCCTCCAGGCCCCCACCCCGCATCCGGAACAGCTGGAGTCGGGCGGTGTACTCAAGTCCGGAGCTGGGCTGTGCTGGGCGGGGCGGGCAACGGGCCCCAGCCGGGCCTGGGCAGAGCGCAACGGGAAGGCCCTGAGCCGGCCCTGTTAGCTCGGCACCTAGCCGGGCTGCCGGGTGGGACGCCAGTCACCAGGGGGGCGGTGGCCCCAGCCGACCTGGAATGCCACGGCCCGAGAAAAGAGTGTGCAAGAGTGCCGAAGTAGGTAAGGCTGTTGCTTTGGGCTCAGGCCCGAAAGGTGCCTGGAGCCACCAACTCCCCGACTCCGCTCTTGGCTAGAGAAGGCTGAGTCCTGTGACTGGCCCCCTCCCCCAGCCCCTGAAGTCCCCCACCCCTGTCCCGTGTAGCCTCACCCAGGGTTGCAGAGCCCTTTCAGACCTCCAACGGGCCAGCCTGGGGGCTGCAGATTCCCTCTCCCCAGGCGTGTGGCCGAGGGCTAGGGGTGAGGAACAAGAGGGTCTAGAGGTAGGGGCGATGGGTCCTTGATCTCAGTTGGACGAAGTCCTCACGGAGGCGGCGGGGCCCACCCGTGCTCCTGGTCTTACCTGGCCCGCGCGGCGGCCGCGTCCCTCCCTGGCTAGGCTCTCGCCGCCCTTCTTGGGCGCTAAATCCTGGGTCGGAGAGCCTGAGACCTCTGGGCCAGTGCTGCCATCACAGTCAGGCCGGCGGGAGGCGGGTGCGCCGGGAGCGCGGCTCGCAGTTTGGGGTGGGGGCGGCAGCTTTTCAGTAGCCGGAGGTTCGGGTGCAATAAAGGCGCCGCTAATGTAATTTACAAACAGCTCGGGCCGAGCGCGGCGCAGCGCCCGGACTGACAGGCGTATTAGGCAGGCTAATTCCAGCCGGCTCCTCCTACCCCTGGCCCGCTAATTAATGAGCTTCCCAACTTAGAGCTGCCTGCATTGGACAGAGAGTGAAAGAGAGGGCGAGGGAGAGAAGGAGAGAGACGGGGGGAGCCGAGAAGAGAGAAGAGAAAGGGAGGGAGGGAGAGAGAACAGGAGGCGAGGGAACAGAGGGAAGGAAGAGCGGAGAAAGGAGAGAGAAAGAGAGAGAGAGAAGTGCCGCTGCTGATAATTGATTACTCCTCGATCAAGGCTAACTTGTTAGCAATAGTCAATTGCCCCATCTCTCCGCCTCCCCTCGCAGTACGGGATCGGCGCCCTCTCCTCGGTTCTTCCAACTGCCGCCGCCAGGACCCGGGGCCAGGAGCCGCCTCGGAGCCACCTGACACCTTTAAATAGCACCGGGGCTGGCGAAACTGGAGCCCCGCGCGGTGCGCCCCGGCTCGGGCCCCGGATTGCTGGAAGCCCCGGCGGTGGCGCCCGCGTCAGCGCCCTCCTCCTGGGGCCCCGTGCGGCTCTGCTTCCCTCTGCCGCTGCGCTAATCGGCCCCGCGTCCGGCCCGCGCCCTGCCCGGCGCGGCCTCCTTCTCGCCTGCTGCTGCCGCCCGCCCGCTCCGACCCGGCGCCCGAGCTGCCCGCTGGCTGGGTCCCCGAGGCCCGAGCCGCCCCGGCCGGGCCCCCAAACGACGCCGAGATGACTTCCAAGGAGGACGGCAAGGCGGTGCCGGGGGAGGAGCGGCGGCGCAGCCCGCTGGACCACCTGCCGCCTCCCGCCAACTCCAACAAGCCGCTGACGCCGTTCAGCATCGAGGACATCCTCAACAAGCCGTCTGTGCGGAGAAGTTACTCGCTGTGCGGGGCGGCGCACCTGCTGGCGGCCGCAGACAAGCACGCGCCGGGCGGCTTGCCCCTGGCGGGCCGAGCGCTGCTCTCACAGACCTCGCCTCTGTGCGCGCTGGAAGAGCTCGCCAGCAAGACCTTTAAGGGCCTGGAGGTCAGCGTCCTGCAGGCAGCAGAAGGTAAGCGCTGCCGCTGGGTTTCCCTGCGCCCAGCACCCCAGTCCCCACGCCCCACTCCGTGTGCCCCACGCTTTGAGCCTTGTGCCTCTGCCCGCCTCCTCCTGCGCTGGCCACCAGGGCTCTCTAGCCCAGGCCGCTGACGCTGGGAGTGGAAATGGGTGGGACAGGACCCAAACCCTATTTCCTATGGACCTCTGGATAGGCCAGAGTCGAGTGACCCGGGAGGGGTGGCGGGAACCCAAGATTTCTCCGCAGTTCTCCTGCTCTGCCGGGCTCCTTCCTGCTCCCAGTGGCGTGGGCACTCCTTGTCCTGTGCCTGGGGTGGGGAATGAAGAGCCTTTTGCTGGGACCCTTTTGGTAGGGATAGAATCGGGGTGATTAGGAAGAGATGGAAAACCAACATTAAATATTAACACCGCAGTCTGGGCATCCCTGTCTGACCCCCTCGTGCTTTAGCGATCTCGGATCTTTCAAACCAACTCTTAGGTGGGCTGCAGAAACCAAAACAATTTTTCCTAGGGACTTCCGGTAGACGACAGACTAGGGGGTTTGCCGTAGCCGAGGCTTGCCCTAGTCCGGAAGGCCTGATCAAATCCAAGAAGGGAACAGCGGCAGACTTCAGGCCGGATGGGCCTGGGTGGGGTAAAGGAGAGCCGGGGTGTGGTCTCCTGTCCCCTGGCACAAACCCCTGTGGTTTCCTCACAGGCCGCGACGGGATGACCATTTTTGGGCAGCGGCAGACCCCCAAGAAGAGGCGAAAGTCGCGCACGGCCTTCACCAACCACCAGATCTACGAGTTGGAGAAGCGCTTCCTCTACCAGAAGTACCTGTCTCCTGCCGATCGCGACCAAATCGCGCAGCAGCTGGGCCTCACCAACGCTCAGGTTATCACCTGGTTCCAGAATCGGCGAGCCAAGCTCAAGCGGGACCTGGAGGAGATGAAGGCTGATGTGGAATCTGCCAAGAAACTGGGCCCCAGCGGGCAGATGGACATCGTGGCGCTGGCCGAACTCGAGCAGAACTCGGAGGCCGCAGGAGGCGGTGGAGGCGGCTGCGGGAGGGTCAAGTCGAGGCCTGGCTCCCCGGTGCTCCCTCCAGGCGCCCCGCAGGCCCCGGGCGCCGGGCCCCTGCAGCTCTCGCCCGCCTCCCCGCTTACGGACCAGCCGGCCAGCAGCCAGGACTGCTCAGAGGACGAGGAAGATGAAGAGATTGACGTGGACGATTGAACTGCGCCCGGGATCTTCCGCTGTCCCGGGCCCCCAGTGCCCATACAACCGCCGCCTCCCGGACCGCCGAGGGGAGCTGGGACCTCCTCTGCAACTCCCGTCTTCTCCTATGTTCTTGGCCTGAACTTGGCCCCTGCGGCAGCCACCTCTTCCCTCTTGAAGCAATAAACCAGGGCTGGCCGGCCGGGCCGGCCGCCTTCCGCGGCCTCCGCCGCCCTGGGAGCCCTCGCCATGAAATTCTGTATGGCTACTGTATAAATATTTAAACCTATATAGCGGGTTCTTCCCATCTCAGCCTGACTTTTCCTTTCTTTTATTTTTTTTAAATCTCGGCGATTTCCATGTTTCAAAACTCTCAGGCTGCCGGGTTTGCTGAGGGAGAGGCAGAATGGAGGGTAACGAACACTTAACTCCGCAGTCTGGAGGAGGGGGCCGCCGGACTGTTCTGATTTTTCTCTGCATGTGGCGAATGCACCGGCCCTCTCCCTCTTCACCTTCCTAGGCCTATTATTTCCTTCTGCCTTTTTTACCCCGCGTGGGAAGGGCTGAGGGGGGCAGCCGGGTCCTGACTTGCAAGTTTCAAATCGATCTTTTCCCCCCACTCAAGAGAAGTCTGTTTTCCATGCCATTTCTGCCTCCCAAAATGCCCGCAAACGCTATTTTTAAGATTCCTCTTCACCCTCTCTCGGTGTCCTTGGATTGACTGCTGGGGTTCGGGTCTTAGGGACAAAACAGGGGAATATCCAACCAATCAAGCAACGAAAATGGAACCCAAAGTCCTAGAATTATTTTTTACTCTTTTTAGAATTTTTTTGCATGTGACAGAGACTGAGAGGAGGCCGACCTAAGCCCTCACCCCACCTCCGTAGTTCTGGGTCCGTCTTGCAGACTCAAATGCCCTGATCCTAGCTCGACTTGGCCAGACAAGGGCAGCGGGAGAAGGTTGGGTCCCGGGTGCCCCTTCCCTATTCCTGCCTTGCCCTTTCCTCCCTGAACTGTACCCAAGGCCTCTTTCTCCGATAAATAAAGTCTTTGCCATTTTACTAGAAACGGCGGTGACCGTGTCTGAATGAGTGGGCCCTGTTCAGAGAAGCCGCGGCAGGCTCAGGGTTTCACTGCTGCTCGTCGCTGGCTGCCCAGTTCTTGGAGATTTGGAGGAGTTTCAGGGCAGGCGTAAGAGTGAGAGGTGACGGGGAAGCATTAGGAAGAGGCGCTTTTTGCCCACCAACACTCGGCAGCTCCCAGACAAACGGTGGGGAGGCAAGAGAAGCGGGCTTCGCGAGGTCCGGGTAAAAAGTGAGGCGTGCAAATAATGGGAGAAAATGCGTGCGTACACTGGGGGTGCCACGGGTATGGAGCAAAGGTGGGTTGAGGGGACTTGCTCCGTCGAGCATCCCATCCCAATCCAAGGGCGTTCTTTCCGCGCTCCCTGGGTCACCAGCTAAGCCTCCCGTGTGCGGCAGATATAGCTCCGTCAGACAGCGGGGTGGGCTTGAGGGCTCCCAAGTTTCAGTTCCGCCAGGAGGGCCTCACCCTTGGGGGAGGAAGGAAAACGAGGCCGAAGGCACCAAGGGCAGGCTGAATTGCGCACTCAGGCACAGGAAGATGTGCACCCTAAGCGTCCGAGATTTTGGGTGAATTTCTTGTAACATTCACAAATTTTGAGCCCCGACCTCGGCTGAGGGCAGAGACATCAATCTCCCAAGAACTCTCTGGGGTTCCCGCACCTTCAGGGCGGCTGAGGCAAGGACACAGGCTGCTTTCACTTTTCCGGACTGAGCGGGTTTCTCTCTGGGCTTTTGTTGTCGCTGGGCTGGCGAGTGGCCGCTGTCACCAGAGCAGGGTCCCGCCTCCGGGCCGCTAGGCTCTCTTTCTCCACAAAATTGATGTGAGAAATGCGCATCTGGTCTCAAGCATGCGATGGGGCCCCGGGGCCTGAGTAGGGAACTGCGGGTCCGGGAAGGAAACTAAGAGAGAGAAACCGAAGAAAGAGCCCAGAAAAACACTCCAAAAGCAGAGCGAGAAAGTGGAGTGTCACAGAGATAGGGGGGCAGAAAGAGAGAGGGGAAAAGCTACAGAGAGACAGACAGAGACAGGAGGAAAAGGGAATGGGAAGAGGGGAGAGAAGCGAGCGGAGAGAACGAAAGAGGGAAAGAGGCGGCAGGGCAGCCGGGCGGGCGTGCGGCCGGTTCCTCCCGGGCGACATAAATCGCCCTCTCTCAGGATGGATGGGTCTGTAATTCGGAGCGCGGACCATGAAGGCCGGGACGAATGGACCCGGGCGGCCGCTGACAGGCGACAATAGCCGGGCCCAGCCCCCCGCAGCTCCGGGTGCGGGCGCGGTCGCGGCCCTCCGCAGCCCAGAGCGCGCCGGCGCTGGCGACCATATGGTTTTTGAATTTTCTTCACAATTTGTAGACAATTTGATGGATTAGGTCCCCGCGCGCGCCTCCCCAGCACAAAGGCAGCGCAGGGACCGCGGCGCGGCGGTCACCCGGGCATCTGCGCCCGCCCTGTGCACCCCACCCCCCGCCTGGCCCCCGCCCCGCGCCGTAGCCCGGGGCCGCCCGCCCAACACGCCCATGAATCCCAATGAAGCGGCCCTGGCACCTCAGGCCGCTCCCTGCTTCGCGGCCCCAGGCCCGGGCCCTGCTGGGTCCCTTCGGGCTGGGGGCAGCGGCCCCAGGGCTGAGCCCACCCGAGCTGCGGCGCCCGCGGGGCGCGCAGCTAAGCAGGCGCATCGGGGCTGAGGAGAAACGGGGCCATTTATCCGCCCGTCTAGTTAAAGCGGGTTATTTGTTTGCTTCTCCGGCCTCCCTTCCCTCCCCTCCCCTCCCCCTTTCTCCTCCCCCTCCTTCCCCTTCTGCCTTTTATTCTTTTGTCTCTAAATGGATTTAATGAGCCCGAAAAACATGACAATTGAATATAACCAAGAAATAAAAAATAACGAGGGAGGAAGGAAGGAGGAAAAGAGGGAAAGAAGGAAGGGGAAGGATTAATAAAATAAAGCGGAAAATCTATTCAATTCAGCAACTGCTTATTGTGCATCTTTTCTGCGCCACGCCGCGCTAGGGGCTGGGGAAATTTAAACCAATCAGATCCGGTTCCTGCCCTCAAGGAGCTCCCAGTCTAGCGGAGGAGGCCCGCCGCCCCCCCTGGCGCTAATAGGAGACTTGGGCCGAAGGGTAGGGAAGTGCCATTTGCCGAACTCGGAGGGACGGCTTCGGGCTCAGGGTGGTAGGGGCTTCACCGAGGAGGTGGCACTGGACCCAGGTCGCGAAAGACAAGAAGGAATTCGTTGTTCCTAGAGGCCAGAAAGAAGGGTGGGCTGAAGAAGGATCGCACCGTCGTCGGAAGGAAGTGGCAAGAGGCTTCCGCGGGAGCCCTGAGCTGAGGCCGAGCCCCGGAAGCTCGGGGAGAGCGAGCGCGCTGCGCGCTGGGTCGCGCAGTTTGGGGGGCAGGTTCGAGCCTCCCACAGTCTCGTTGGCTCTGCTGTATTCGATGCCTCCGCCGGGCTGCTAGTGGGCTTCCGGAGACCCGCTGACAGCGCGTGTGGCTGTTAGGCCAGACTCCGCCTGACCAAGCACAGCCGCGTGGGGCTAGTTTTCTGGCCCCGTGGCGCAGGGAAGCAGCGGCGACCGTGGCCAGGGGCCGAGGGGCTTGACTGCAGACGGGAGCGAGGGGCTGGGATCCAGGGAAGCCTGGGCCACAGCCAGTCTCTCTTCACCTCTCCCGGCTCTGATGGGAGCCGCTACCCACGGTGGGGCCAGGGCGCTCAGATGGCCTTGGCCGCGTTTCGGGCACTACTGCGGGGATCTGTGATGTGACAGGGCCTCGAATCCAAGTGCCGGCCCTGGGCTTCTTAGCGGGCGCCTGCCGTACCTGCCTCAGCTGAGGCTTTTTGTGGTGTGTGTGCACCGGTGTGTGCGCTCGTGGGAGCGAGGCGTGTGCATTAGGTGTGCTATTCTCTGCGGGTGAGAGTATGTGTGAGTGTGATGTGGACCTTGTGAGGGGCTGTGGGCCCTACGCTCATTCTCGGGGTGAGGTTCGTTAAGGCTTGGGACTCTGGGCCTCCCACGCTGTGGCCGGAGTTCCCTCACCACCTGGGGCCATTACATGCACGTTCCTTCAGGAATCTGGCCTCTGCAGACCCACTTTCGATTCTGCCTGCCAAGGGAAAGCCACCAGACTTTGCCTCTTCCTTCCCCGTTGGGTCCTGGGCCTTGGCCAGGCTTGCCACGTTCTGGGATGTGAGCGGTTTCTCCTCTTTCCGCCTGGGACCCCGTGGCACACGGACAGGCCGGGCCCCACCGCGCGATCCGGCTGGCTCGGCTTTCCCGCTTCGCCTTCTCTGGCCCGGGTGAGGCCGGGAGGCGCAGTTCCTTATTTTACGAGGTGTGGGGCCGGTGTCAGACGCAGCTCCGATAAGTAATACTCTAGTCTGAGGGACCAGAACGTGGTAATTAATCCCAAAGACTTAAGTGTATTTTAGTTCAGGAGGAAAAAAATCACTAATTCAATCGTCCGGAAAATTGAAGTTTGATGCATGAGTCCCCCCTGAAAGGGACGGGCTGGGGCGGTGCGTCTCCCCTCCGCCCCTGCCGGTCGCTGCGGGGACCCCCTCCTCCCCACCCCTTTGAGCCTCCAGGTCCAGGGAAGTCTACTCGCCTCGCCCTATATGTCCCCAGCCTGGAGAAGGCAGGGGATTTGCTCCTTACCCCCAACTCCTCTTTCTTGGGGCCCAGAACGTGGTTTATACCGAGAATACAGATGTTCCCCAAACATATACACCTGGGAAAGGGCATAAGGGTGCCCAGGATGTGTAGGGGGAGTGACTAGTTAAGGGACCCAGAGTGGACAGGGTCAGGGATTGTTAAGCAATGCCAAAGAAGAGACCTGGATCCTAGAGAACTGGGGTCATGAGGGACAGCAGATCAGAAGCTGCTGTTGTTGTCAAATCCATATAGCCCACTGCAAGGTGGCAGTGAGTGGGGAGTTGGAACTGTGCGTATGCTGGGTAGTAGTGGCTGGTCTGTAGAACTGTGGATGGTTGAGTTGTGTGGGCAATGGGTGCATCCCTAGACTACATTTGCATGAATAGAGGTCTCAGGCAGAGGTTGGCAGGCCTGGGGGAGCTCGTGCCTGACCCCAGGGGGATCCACTGACCATGTCTTCGAAAGAAGAGGCTCCTGGGACTGGAGTGAAGGAAGGTGGGGGTTCCTAGGCCCGGTGCATGTATATGAAGTGGGAGCAATACTCTGGAACAAGGAGAATTCCCACTCTGCATTTTCCTGGGGTGAGAATTCCCACCTCTGCACTCCCAGATCCAGGGCTGCTGTCAGTAAGTCACCTTGTCTCCTCCTAATAGCTGCCAGCCCTAGGAGAGACAGGGAACTCGTGTGTGTGTGTGTGTGTGTGTGTGGTGAGCTTCTCAGGCATCAATAGGGTGTGTCAGGGAGTATGTGCAATGGAGAGCCTGGGCATGTGCAGCTGAATGATGGAAACAGAGCATGTGCAACTGGCAGTGACTGGGTGTGTGCAGCTGTGTTCGTGTAACCGATGGTCACAAACTAGTGTGTGTGACTAAGTGTGACTAAGTTTGTGCAATGGAGAGGAAAGAAGTAAAGCTGTCACTGGGGTGGGTGTGACCAGCAGGTGAGTGATGCCCCTGGATGTTTGATGTGTGCAGGGAGCTGGTGTGAGCAGATAACCAAAGAATATTGATATGGAACTGAAAATACAGAAGACAACCAGAATCCTAGCTCCAAACAGCTTGATCAATCTGGCTACTCAATTCACATTTACAATGGAGGTAGAGAGAGGAGCACATGGCTTGAAGGGAGAGGGGACTCGTGAGAGGTGTGAGCACAAGGTGGGATGGAGGACTTCAACCTGGGCACGAGTGGGTAGTGATGCTTGGTCTGTAGAACTGTGGATGGTTGAGTTGGATGGGAAATGGGTGCATTCCTAGACTACATTTGCATGAATAGAGGTCTCAGGCAGAGGTTGGCAGGCCTGGGGGACCTGGTACCTGACCACAGGTGTTTCACAGACCATATCTTCCAAAGGAGAGGCTCCTGGGACTGGAGTGAAGGAAGGTGGGGGTTCCTAGGCCTGGTGCACATGTATGAAGCAGGAGCAATACTCTAGGCACTACCCTCAGACAGTTGAGGTCAGGAACAAACACTATGTAGGCGCAGACTCTGCTTCTTTGAGAACGGGTTGGGATGGGGGGTTGTCCTCTGTTGTGCTGTTGGGTAATGATGAGGCTGCTCTGCCTGTTCTTCCTACTCAGTTTGGGACCCAGACTGAGCATCTGTCTCTAGAGTAATATGTAGCTCACTTTTGGCACACCAGTCCCAGATCGCCCTCAAAGGCCAAGCTCCCTCCAGCTCACTCCAGGGAAGTTCCTCTGCCCTGTAGGGGCTCAGCTCTGCCCAAACTGGGAGGGGTACAAATGGCAATATTCACAGTGTGCATGGCAGCTGGGTAATACTGTCAGCAAGGTTGGAAGTGACTAAGTTCTGCCTGCTTTGGAATCTGGTTTGGGTATATGCAAATGTGTGCAGGGATTGCTGTGCATTTGGTGTATGTATGTGGACATGTGCGGGTTTCCCATGGAGAGCTGGATGTGGCTAGTTATTTGTGAGTTGGGGTGGATGCAGTGAGTAAGGAAGATTAGTTACCTGTGAGTATTGTGGGACTTGTGTGGGTTTAATCAGCATCTATACAAAGAGGTTTGAGATGAGTTATCACTGCATCTAGGTGTGGATGTGATTATCTGAATACATGGGAAGAAGGCATCCCCACTGGATAGCTGCACCCTCACCCCTTCCAAATTCAGGGACCTAAGTTAGAAGCAGTGGGCCCAGGACTCTCTGGAAAGGTTCCTTGGCTGGGGGTTCCCTCCACCAAGAAATGGAGGCCTTCATTTCCCCTTTCTTACCCATACCCCACCCCAACACAGAGGCTGGGATGGAGACTAGGGTAGGGAAGAGGTGACCCCTCCCATCTCTCAGAGGCTGCTCAAGGTGAAGTGCCTAGGTCTCCACAGAGACTGTCCTCTTTCCTGATGCCTGTGATGAGGCTTATTGATTCAGCTGCCTGAGGCTCTACTGAGACCACATACCCACATGCAGGTGAAGGGTAGGATTATGTGGGCCCCTGGGCACGTGGCCAATCCAGGGCACACACAACACAGGTACACAGTGTGATACAGGCATCCCAGAAACAATGTGAACACACACAAGTCAGGCACCAATTACATAGACCCACAATGCAGAAACCAAGTACATACATACCCACAGTGACACAGACATACAGGATGCCCAGAAACACAGTGTGGTCACATATGACACAGCACACTGGCCAAAATATAGGCAGCCATCAGCATACACAACAGTTAAATAGATAAACTTTTGCTGTTAAATAGATACACCATCCTCCCCATTATACACACAATACAGACACAGTGACAGAGGCATAGCCCAAATACTGCAAGCACACAATGCACATGCTTCCAGACATTCTATACAACCACAGGCATGGGGAGGGAGCTAGCTGGTTTAGGTGACTTTGGGGAAAATGCTGCCAATGTTTTGATGTTCTGAGAGGAGTCCAACAGCAGCGGAGGGCAGTGAATAAGCAGACATGGATGGTGGGGCAGGGAGGCTCTGGTTGTCTGGGAGAGCTCCAGCCCTTAGTCCAGGAAAAAACCAAGTCCTCAACCACCCCAGAAATGCAATCAAAGCTGCCCGCCACCCACCCACCCTGCACAATGGCTCTGGCTGGAGTCGTTATCATTTTTGTTAACTTTTTATCGACTGTTTGCTAGATGGCATGTCAGTAAAGTGTATGATTTGAGATGAAAAATTAGGCAGATTAACCTGAGGGGAGAGCCTGATTGATTACTAAATAGGATCAATTTGAAAGTTTTAGTCCTGGCGTTTCTGCAGAGCCTCTTAATACTTCAAACTTCAATTTTACGGGCGATTGAACTAAGCATGTTTCTGACAAAATTGATATATGTATTAATTTGCTTTAACTGGTGATTAATTACTCTCCACTGAAAGAATTATATGGAGCTGTTTGCCTGCGATTTGCATATTAATCAAATTCTAGTTGATAATTCCACCGGCGGGGTGGGGGTGTGGGGTTCTGGGGCGGGGCGTGGGGCGCAAGGGTGTGAAGGGGTGTTTGCGTGCGTGGCGGTGTGTACCTCCGTGTATGTGGGGGGCTCCCCACCCCCCCTTTGCTCGTCGCTCCCTGCTTAGCTGCCAGTTTAGTGCATTAAAACCAAAGATGCAGAACGAGTTTGCCCGGCTATTTGGCGGGAGCAGAAATTGCCTGTCCGGTTTTATGATCTGCTCAGCCTGAGCAGCCGGGTCCTTAATGTCCCCTGTCAAAGTGTACGCGATTTAAAGGGAAAACGGCCCCCGCTTTAGCGCCGCGCAGGCCTGACAAGGGATGAGGCAGGGATGAACACCCTCCTGAAATAACTCCCTTCCAGAAGAACCATGGTTTCCAAATGGTACCCCAGCTCTGGGAACCCTAAGAAACCGAGCCATGTCCTTGGAGAGAGAGGTCCCAGTTCCTGCGATGCTCTACCCACGGAGCTTCCCCCACCCTGCCCTGCCCCAGCACTCCTTAACAATGGGCCACATGCAGGCACAGCAGAGACCCAGAGACATGGTCAGACACTCTCACTTGATGTCACGGACAGAAAGCCACCCTCTTAGACAAGTGCAGATACAACTACCCAGTCACATTCCTATTCACTTAGACCCCCAATCTTGGCCTGTCTGTAGACACACTCAGCTACCCACGCACATACAATAGCACACAGGCAGGGAGCACACATAGACACTCAAGTCACATCCACATGGCCTTTCAGGCAAACGTGGTCATGCACTCAGACACACACACATTTTCAGATCCACACTCAGACCTTATCCACACACATACCCAGGCATGAAGCCCTCTCGCATGGGGATTCTCTGCGGATACACCCCCAAATGCCCATTCACACCCTCCTGGCACACGCAGTCCCCATCGCCCCCTCCCAGTTCTCTTGCTCATCCCTACTTTTTAAGCTACAGGGGCCGGCCACTGAATCAACTTTTCCCATCTCTGGATTCAAAGGGTAGGAGTGTAATTAAAACCAGATAATTAATGAGACAATATTCCTCCAGCTACATCTTTAATGAACAAACCCCTTCAGGGCAGCCTCTTCTTCTAGGGCTCATTAAAGAGAAGAAAGTTGGGCGGTTCGCGACTTCCCAGCGCGTTAATAACGAACCCGGAGTGGGTGCCTCTGCCGGGAGCACTGGAGACACAGCCGCGCTCCTGGCTCTGGTCCCCCCACCGCCACTATGTACCTTTGCCCGCCCCCACTGCCACTGCCACTCTACTTCCGCCTCCTCCCCAATCTCCACCTGGTCCCTTGGTCTCTGGCTGCCCGCCAGCAGTCTCTAAGGCCGCTGTGCAGTGACTCCCTGATGCGCCAGCCCTCTCTCTGGCGGCCTCTCACTAGCACCCGGCAACCTGCACTCAGTCGCAACCAGTGGGCTTTAGGCCTCCCAGGTCCCCTCTCGCCCAGAGCTGTGCACTCCAGGCCTTGTGGCTGGGTGGACCGGCTCTGTAGAAGGGAAATCGAGGCAAGGTAGGGACCCGAATCTCCTTCTGAACCTAAGTGGCCTTAGCCCGGTGGCCTAGGACTAGTATTTGGGCTGCAGTCACAGAGGGGATGGGCTGGAGGTGGCGGCAGAAGTCGTCCTCCACGCGCGTCCTCGCGCACTCTCAGTAACGCGCACAGGCAACCACATGCATGTGCACTCGAGCACAGGAGGGCCTGCATTCACGTGTCTGCCCACTAGCTCGCGCACACACGTGCACGGGCACGATGCCTCCCGTCCAGACGGCGCGGCCCGGACAACCCGGAGAAGCCTTGCTTGTGCCTTCCCCCTGCCTCCTGGGGTCGCCCTTGGGTCGTTCATCTTCAGGGTGGGAACCTTTTCTCTTGGCGTGCAGCCTCATGGTCCTGGAGGGACAGCTTGGCTAGGGAAGCTAGGAACCGGCAGTGTACAGGGGGCTCAGGGCGGGAGGAGCCCTAGTCAGACCCAGGCGGGGGCGGTAGGTCTGGCGGCGGCGTCTCTGTTCGCCTGCGCTGGCTTTTAGGGATGAGTTATGTGGCAACGAGCGAAGTAAATCTGCATGCGCAAAAGATGCTAATTACTCTTAATAGCCTACCCAGACGCCCCGAGACTGGAAACCCAGAAACGTAAATCTACTCCCGATAAATATTTTTAATTGTGAAATTTCCTGGAAAAAAGGCTTTGGGTGCGCGGGCCGACGCGTTTGGCTTTGGAGGGAAGGAAATGTCCCCCACTCGGGAAGCAAGGTCCGGAATCAGGGCCCCATGCAAGGGCGCCAGGCACGGGACGAGCGACCTGAGCCTGGCTGGCCGACGCTGGGTAAAGTTAGTGATGTATCGCATTAATTACCAGTGTGAGCTGCAAATGGTTCGAAGCCCAGGGAAAATTAATGGGAATCCAAATTCTAATTATGTAGCTGTTGTTAAAGAGTTTAACTAGATAGTCACGGAGAAAATTGGATTATGCATAGAAATATTCAGCCAGTGCGCGCGGTCCGAGGAATCGGTCCGGGCCCTCTCAGCCAGGCCGCCTCCCTGCCCTGGAGGACACTCCTCCTCTCGGAGGAGGCGAAAGGCCCACCCCCGCCCCAGCTTATAAATAAAGACCCCGCGTTTTCGGATGGCAGCTGCAGGGTGGGTCTCAGGATGGGAGGAGAGGCCGAAGCTTGATGGAGGCGCGACCTTGGATGCGGGGTCGGTGTGAAGGTCCGGACTCCTGGGTCCCTTGGTCTGGTAAGCGTTTGTGTCCATTTCTCAGGTTGTTGCCTCTGGATCTCGGTGACTCCACCCTGCACTTCTTTCTGATAATCATATAATTACATCGGGGGCGCTGTGGGTTTACATTTTTTCCTCTGTCAATTTAAGGAAATAGCCACCAACCGGAGGCCCAATTACACCCGAAGCCTCGTCATTCACTTTATTAAGGACCCTGGATATGTTTTCATTTTCACAGGAAATGAGGTCTGATCAAGCAGCACTAATACCTCAGGCCTCAGGGAGGGGGCGGGGACTTTCAGGGGCCGGCTCCATTCCCCCAGAGGACCTGCAGCGGGTGGCGCCGAAGTTTCGAAGAGGGTGGGGCACTTTGGGGCGGCAGACATTCTCCCAATTTCTTCCAGTTTTCCCCAGAATCCTGGATCCGTTCAGTTCCGAACCACCCACTCCGAAGGCCCACACTTTCCGGCATCCCAGCGTGCAGGGCTTGGAGCTCCCGCCATGCTGGCGCTGGTGGGGGGCGGGGAACGAGGGCCTGGGGATTTGAGGGGACATTGCAGCCGCATCCTTTCAAGCCCACTACTCCCTTCTCAGGAGCTTGGCAAACTCCGAGAATGCTGCTAAGGCTTCTGAAGCTAGGCGGGTCAGCCTTGATGGCAGGGAGAAGCACCACCTTACCGGGTACCAGTCTCCGCTCCCTTCAGTCTCTGATTCCAGATTTCTATCTCCCCTTCAACTAGAGTGTAACCTCTCTCCTGCCCTCTTCTTTAGAGGGAGAACCCGACGGGTCCGGGTCTCACCAAAATGCTCTCGTCTGCCAGGCCACACAGCGCTCGGCGCTTCGCGGCCTCCGGTGACTTCGAGAGCCGCTCATCGGATCTCGATTTCCTGGACAACTGGTTAAGAGTAACACTTGCGCTGCTGGCTTAGCGGCCCCTCGGTCCCTTCTGGTCCTCCCGTCCCTCCACACAGGCTCCCGATTGAATTCAGAGGGTGAGGAGTAGGGAGGTATGGGACCTCTGGGCTAAGCTCAGGAGACCGAGATGGTCTGGAAAGAGGACCCCACAAGTTTGGGGCATCCGAGTTTCAACAATTTGATGGCGGTGGCAAGAAGCCTAGCTGTGACCCGATGGATCAGTTCAGGGAAAGCCTCAGGTAGAGGAGGGGGCAAGGCACCGGGTAGAGGGTGTCGGGAGAGTCATTCTAACCTAGGGATGGGTCGAGTCAGACACTTTAAGGGCCCCTCCCTCTCTCCTCCTGGGTCCTGAGGAGGTTGGGAGTTGTTTCTAGAAGCTTGGGGCATATTTCCCAGCATCAGGAGAAGTCGCAGAGGGTGTCTGAAGGAAGAGCAAAGGAAGGAAGGCCAAAGATCCGTGTATTTTCCCCACCCTGCCCCGTTGCGCGGGTGGAGTCTCTAGGGCCCAGTGCAGCAGATGATAACACGGACCCACAAATACTGGGAGAAAAATAAACAGATGGACAGACTGGGTATGCTCTTCGATTTTTGATACTCAGGGAGAATTTGGATTCTAAGATCCCGAATTCTTCTCCCAGCCAGTGGCTTCAGAACAGAATACATAAATCCAGAGAGGCAGGTGGGCCGACGACAAACGAAAAGATCAAGGATATCACCCCTTCCCAGCTCCCGGGAAAGGTGTGGGAGGATTCATTCCTTTGTCCCTCGAAATGCATGGCACGGCTTAGGCCCCCTCTTCGTCCTTTCCAAGCCTCCTGGGAACCATGGCTGCTCTATAGGCTCCCAAGTACCCAGGCCGTCTGTTTCAGTGAGGAAGATCCTTGGACCGCAGCTGGCTCCTCCTTCCGGCAGCCCTCTCTGGGTCTCCAAGCTAAATAACCCCTCCACTCAAAAGCAGGCTCTTCAAAAATCCTGCCTTTCTCTGTGATGCAGGCTTCTAGCGCCACCTAGCGGCATTTATGGAAACGCGCAACCACACCCGCACCCTTCAATTCCTCCTTTCTTCCCTACCCCACCCGGACACTATTGCATTCAGACCACAAGCCCTTACGCGAGCACGCCTCACCTCCACTTCTTGGCACTAAGCCATTAGGAGAAGGCCACGGCAAGGAAGAGCAGGGATACGGCTGGCGGGGGAAGCGGAGTTCCCTCTTTGAACCTGCGGTGCCCCGACGCTCTTTCAGATATCGGTATCGCGACCCGATGTCTCTGCTGGTGTGGGGGTCGAAAAAAGGATCCTCCCTGGAACATCACAAGAGGCCACTCCCTTACCTGGGTGAGCGCGTTAAGTGGGAAGTGAAGAGCCCCTAGTCATCCTTATTCCTGCCCCAGCCTCCGAACTTTCAAAGTTCGCGTCCTCCAACCACCTCCGCGTGGGAAAGGTTAGGCAAGAGCTCCCTCTGCTGTTCATTGTTTGGCATTGCTGCAGGCTGCCGCGCTGGAGGACTGTAAAACTCAGGCCAGAAACAGAATCTGCTCCTCTGATCCTGATCTAATCTGCCGGCGGTCATTTGGGCCATCCCTCTGCCTTTGAGAAGGAGATCCCTTTCTTAGACAGAAGAGGCTTCTCTGGTCTTCATGGGTTTGCATAGGGAAGGAATGACTCAGTGCTACTGAGTTTCACCTCTATTGCTAGCTCTGTGCTAATTTTACCTCTTTCCCTTTTGCTGCTGGGCCAACTGCCCCCAAGCTGATATGGTGCCTGGAAAGTTAGAAATTTCTTTCTCCACAGTGCAATCATCATGACTGAGAAGAATGGTTTGTTCCCTAGCTGGCACTTACAGATGGAAGGGTCAGTCCATTCAGAGACCATATAAAAAGTGGTGAAAGTTGGGGGCAGCCCTGACTGGCACTTCTAGAGAAGAGCTAGGACCTCTGTGTTTCCAGGTGACAACCAGCCACTCCCTAGCACAGACCCTCCATACGGGTCCTCATATGCCTGATATACACTGACTCCCCAATACAGTACTCCCTCATGCTGACTCAGGCTGGCACCATCTCCTGGTGACACTGAAGCCCCTGACTCTGGCACAGCCACACTCACCAGAGACCCACTCCTGAGATCTGCTCCCACCCCATTACAGGACATTCCCCAACCCTGGGCAATTAGGAGAAGCAAAGGTCACAATGGGCAGGACCTCCGGGCAAGTGTGGGATGAGGCAGTCTGTGAAGGTTGCTCTGGGCGTTACCCTTGATTTTCTCACTGTCTCAGAGACGAGAGAGGGAGGGCAGTGTATGTGTGTATGTGACAAAAGGAGGGATACAGGGCTTTGAAGGTCCCCATGTGGTGTGTGATCTGGTGACAACCTTTCATTTGAAGTGATGCCCTGTGATTGTGTATAGGTCTCCCAGAGGTCTAATCCAGGCCCCCTCCTACCAACCTGCCATGTTCAAAGAGCAGAACTCCCACTTGGACACACATCAGAGTAAGCCACAAGTATTGAGCATTTCCAGTTACTCTCAGTAACCCAAGAATATGAGAATCTTAAACCTGGGTCTTAGGTGGAGAAAGAAGGGCAGAGGGGTCTTCTGTTCTTTTCCATCCTTTCTCTGTTGGGATCTTTAGTCGTTTCCCATGAGGGGGAATCAGACATCCTGGGATTAAGCCTGTAACTTCCTAGCTGTGAGACTGGCAATCACTTAATCACTCTGAGCCTCAATTTCTTCATCTGAGTTGGGGACAGTAATCCCTGCCTCAAAGAGGGTTGCATTGAGGGCCAGATGAGCCGAATGTCCCCAAAGTGAGCTTTGTAAAAGGCACATTTCAATACAAATGCTGGTTTTTGTTCAAGAACTTCGACACCAGGTATAAGGTGTTAAGTGCAGGGAAGTCTCCCAGGCCAGGGAGACAACACCTCCTTCAGAGACTTCTCCTCCTTGTGGGCGTGTGTGGACATCTCATTTGCTGCACCCCAAGGTCTCCACCCCGCTTCCACTGTTTATTCCCAGCCCACCAATCCCATCAAAGAAGTCTAACTATTCTCTGTGGGAAAACTAAGGAGGAAATAGCCACACTCTTCCCCTTCCCATAAAGGAATACGGTTTACCTAGTGTTAGTTTCTGATATTAACAAAGTGACTGTGGGTCACGTTCACCTGCCTGGGAGAACTTGTTAAAAATTTTTAAAAAATAAAAAAATACAGGCTGAGCCCTGAATCAGGGATTTTCAGCAGAGTGCCCTGATGGTTATCATGGTCTCCAGGCAATTCGGGTTCCTTTGGTACTGGGAGTAAGACCCACAGCCCTGGAATATCTAGTGTTACTTGATCATAAGCAGGCAGTGAGGCCCTACCAGAAGAGCTCCCCAAGAGACCTGTCTTCCAGGTCAGAGGCTGAGGATGAGGTAGGGAATAGTGAGTTGAGCAGACTATGAAGTCAATAACTTATACTGACATTGACTTAGAAGGACAGGAGGCAGGTCTTTGGGAAGAGAAGGGCTTTGAGATGTGGGGCAGGGGTGAGGGATTGCAGGGGTTTCCTCATGCTGGCCTTGCGGCTGGGCCAGGTTCCCTGACCTGTCTAAACCACACCTTCCTCATCTGTAAAATGGGGATGACACTGAGACTTGTTATATTCAGGGTGGTCATAGTAGCTGTTGTTGCCAGAGAGGGAGCTGTGTTTTTGAAACATACATGTGTAGAAATAAGAACAGAACATGCATCCTGTTCTGAAATTTACTTTTTTCACTTAATACTAAATCTTAATACTATTAACTTTCAATGCCAAAATTCTGTGGTGGTACCTTGTAAACTACAAACTGCAACCCTGTTGAAATGTTGGATTTAAATATCAGATGAAGCACTACTCTTTGGGAAGAGTTGAGGGGCTGTGTCTTCATTGGGGTATAGTGTGTGTGTACCCTTGACTTTGAGATGGTAAGCTGGAGGTACAGGAAGGTTTGTGAGCATGTGTAGGTGCTTCAGGAGCTGGTGACCCACATCCTTTAAGGTCATAACCTAGAAGGAACATACCTCTGACCTCTTTATGGCCATCAATCACAATATAGTTGTACAGCCTCACCTAAGCTACAAGAGAGGCTAGGAAGTATAATCTTTGCTGTGCAACCATGTGCCAACTGAAATTCAGGCATGCTAAAGAAAGAAGGGGAGAGTGGCTATTGGTAGAAAACTAGTTTTTTTTTCTCTCTTTCTGGGGACAGTTACATCTTTCTCACATACAGGCCCTGAGGAAGACAGTGATGAAAGGAGTGAGAGGAACCCTGAGAAAAAAAACAATAAAGAGATCATTTAAGAAGGGAGGTCCTTAAGACAGGGACAAGGAGATGGAAGGGGAGAAACCAAGACCTGGGGCCTGCCAGCATCAGGGGTCAGGGAGATGTCCTGAGCACAGTGGACCATTTTTATGCATTTGGATCTTCTTGTTTATTTCCTCTGCTTCCTCTGGGTATTGAGTAAAGATCTGTGGACTTCTATGCTGGGAAGAAGGGTGCACTATTTTTTGTGTGTACTAGCCTGAGCCCAAGAGGAAGAAGACAGAATAGCATTGCAGGACACTTGATGAGTCCTGGGCACTGAGAGTAGAATCAGCCATAGGCCAGAAAGAAGTGGCCCAGGGTTTCCATGCCAGTGGGGACAATGTAGTGACATTCCCAAGAGTCCCAGGAGAAGCAGCTGACAGGGATGTCACTGCTGTGCAGGTCTACACTATGACCTGGGGGATGGTACAAATGGTAACTGTGGGTGGCAACTGATGGAGGTAGAGACTTGAGGGCACAGGGACAGTGTGCGGACACTGAACACTAGGAACCTTCACCACTCCCACCACCTTACCCTGCTGTCTGGCTGTGTTCTCCTTGTATCTCTAAGCTGACAGGAGCTTCTAGACCTGGCATCCTTAACCCAGTGCCCAGAATCCCCTGCAAATGGGGTCAAGTTGTGTGTGTGTGTGTGTGTGTGTGTGTGTGTGTGTGTGTGAGTGTTTTCCTGGGTTGTGATGGCCATTGTGTGCTTTTATCAGATTCCTAAAGGGCCTGGAACCTAATAAAACTTAACGGCATTGATTTCCTTCTTTTTCCCTCCTATCTGCATGAGGAAACAACCTTGATTTGATTTTGAAACTACTGTGACTATGCAAATAAATGTGTTCATGTGAGTTAACCTTGAAGATGAGCAGGAATTCTGCAGCCCATGTCCCTCAGAGGACAGCTGCCAGGATGTGGCTGAGGTTTGGGCCAGAGCCCTAGAGCTAGAGAAAGGGGAGATAAACACCTGGGGAGTGGGTGAGGAGACTGGTGGAGCCATATCTTCACCAGCAGGAGACTTGGCAAATAGAGGTAAGATCCAGCTGGCCTTTCACTTCTCTTCAACTCCAAGCATCAGCAAATCTGGATTCCACGAGACAGGAGACTTCAGACAGCTTCTTTGAAAGCCCATGGTATGTTTTTGATGTACAGTTGACACTTGAACAACACAGGGGTTAGAGGTGTGGACATTCTGCAAAGCCAAAAATCCACATATGACTTTTGACTCCTGCAAAACTTAACTATTAATAGCCTACTGTTGATTTTATGGTAGTAAATGATTAAACAAATATCTATGTATTTTATGCATTTGTGACATACTGTTTTTCTTCATTTTTAAAATATTTCTAGTTCACATGGTTCACCTGCAAGTTTTTTCAAATTGTGACATATATCCAAAAACTTTTCCAATGTATTTATTGGAAAAAAATCTGCATATATAAATGGACCATGCAGTTCAAACCCATGTTGTTCAGGGCCAACTGTACACCTGTTGACTGACTGAATGATTGAATAAATAGAGCAAAATGGCTTCATAATGCTACAGCCATGTTAAAAAGCAGGGAACACAATCTTTGTAAGTTGTCTGAAGTTCTTTTGTCAGGGTTCTTAGTCATTTCAACAAGCAGTGGCCCTGTGTGCAGAGAGCTTCACATGTGATTACATCATTTAATCCCCAGAACAACCCTGAGACATAGGCATTGAGAGTTACAGTACCCACAGATGGGCATGAGTCTGGGGGCTGACACCGGCCCAGTGTACTAGTTGGCAGGTGATCAGAGCCTGCTGGACCCGCTTCCTGAGGCTGCAGAGCCCTCACTCTGCTCTTCTCACTGGGCACCGCTGCCAGCCTGCCTTTCTCCTCTGGTCCTGGCGAGGTTGGGAATCGTGTCTTCAGGGCTGCGACTTCCTTTTCAGCATCTCTTCCCCCTTCCCAGGTGAAGGGTGACGTCCGACTCTTCAGCTGCTTGCAACTCAGAGTGTGGTTCTGGGACCAGCAGCATCACCTGAGAGCCTGTTAGAAAAGCAGCTCAGTCCCCACCCAGACTTGCTGAGTCAGAATCTGCATTTTAACAAGACTTCACTGAGCGATTCATATGCCCATGGAGTTGGAGAAGTCCAGCACTAGATCTCTCTCTGCCATCCTCAGGTAAGGGAAAACCTTTGCTAACCTTCTATGCAGGAAGCCACTTCCTCAAGGCTGCTGGGAGCCGGGATGCCTATTTCATTTAAGACCTGTAGCTTCTGATTTTCTACTTCAGGTTTCCTAAGACTTATCCCTTCCAAACCCTCCAACCAGAAAGTCAGATCCGCCTGCCCTCCCCTCAATCCCTGCATTACCGTTCTAAAAATATATATATATATATATATATTTTTTTTAAAATTCAGAATAATTTTTAAATTACAGAAAACTCATAAAGGTAGTATGGAATTTCCATATACCCCTTACCCACAGCCCCTAGTGTTAACATCAGGCATTACCGCGGAGAGTTTGTCTCACCATTGGTGTATTACTACTCACTAAATCCACTTTATTCAATTTCACTAGATTTTCCACTAAGGTCCTTTTTCTTTTCCAGGATTCCATTCTGGGCACCACATTACATTTAGTCATCATGCCTTCTTAGCCTCTTCTGGTCTGTGACAGTTTTTCAGACTTCCCTTTTTCTTTATGCCGTTAACAGTTTGGAGGAGCACTGGTCAGGTATTTTAGAGAATGTCTCTCAATTTGGGTTTGCTGGTGGTTTTCTTATTGTAGCCTGGAGTAAGAGGTTTTAGGAAGAAGATCACAGAAGTGAAGTGCCCTTCTCATCACGTAATCAACACGACCCATCACCAATGATATTGAACATGATCACCCGGCCCAGGTCCTGCCTTACCTACCTTCCCTTCTTCCCTCAAGTCTCTGTAGTTCTCTTCTTCGTACTTTGCCATTGTTTTCCTTGTTAATGTTAGGTTTGTACTGCCATGTCTCCCCCACCCCTCTCCTGCACTCCTTCCTATGCCACGTAGGTTGTAGCTCTGATGCTTTTATTACTGATGAGGTGCGTTGGTGGAACATATCCTCTGCCAAGAGCAGTCACATATCTCCTGCAAGCATGCAGCCTAACAGCTAAATGGAAGCTGCCCACTGGGGACTGGAGGCAAACAGGAAGTTGGGCCTTGAACAAGTCAAGATATGCTCCACATGATTTAGGAAAGTGTACTCTACTCAAGTTGATGGAAAAAAGAGTTAGATTAGAGAGTGACCAGGGACAGGGTGACACAGGATGTGTGTGAGTGGGAGGTATGCAGACATTAACTATTTTCATTTCTTTATATTTTATTCTAAATTCTGCATGATCCCTTTCAATCATGTTAGGCAGTAATTATATGCTTCTGCTTGAATACAAGCCAGTTATTTTTTCATTTTAGAATAGAAAGCATCCCGCTGTTTGCGCCTGTAGTCCATGAGGCAGACCTCATCCCCATCCTAGATCCAGGGCTACCTGTTGCCAAGTCATCATGGAAGAAAGAGAAGTTCAAGACAGACCACAGGGGCTCTGCCAAGCAGACTCAGTACTCAGGAAAGAAAACTGTGGCGAGTCCTAAGTGGAGGGGTGGGAGACGTATACCCAAGACTCATGCTGACCTGCCTCACCCTGCAGCCCTACCTACCACCCCTACTATAATCGGTAGAATGTTTAACTTCCAGAATTCTCAGTTCAGCGCTAAGTCTGTATGGTTCCAAGGAAGTCCAGCAATGGAGAAATACTGCTATTTGTTCTTCCTAAAAAAGCAAGTTATGATCAACAGTCACGTACATGGCAGGTAGAAGTCTGCTGAATCTTTGCCACCCTATGCAGGATCCATGGTGGGTCCAGGTAATATGTCACTGGCCAGTTCTCTCTCAGTGATGGTAGTGTGTAGTGGGGAAAAGGAGGCAGTCAGCTGCTACCACATGAATTCTGGTTGTTCACATGAAATCCACCATGGAAGGATGCTCCCTGCTCTCATTTAGGAAGATATTTGATCCAGCTGGACAAACTGTTGAGCCACACGCCTTACAGTAAGGAGAGGTGAGGGGCAAATAGGCAATTGTTTTAGTCAGATCTATTAGTAGCAGTGAATGGAGACCCACCCAAAGCAGCTTGGTTTAATAAGCTGTAGGAGACTCCTCTTTAACCCTTCTCCAGAGCTGTCCATCAGAAGCTGGGGTACAGTGTGACTCCCACTCCACCAGACATGGCTGATAGGAGCAAGGGTGGAAACTGACCCAGACTGGGTCTACCAGAGCCTCTCTCCTGATTTGGACAAGGGCTGGAGAGTGATTAGGACATCTCTGTGGACACTTGAACATCTGAAGCATTCATGTTCAACCTCACGCACATGGAGAATTGAGGGAAGCTGGTCTCAAGTAAGAGGCTTGAGACCATGGGGCCCAGAAATAGAAGGGCTGCCTGGCTTCCAGGCCCTCCTGGGGCCTGGGAATGCACCTGTACAGGGTTCCAGGAGATAACCTATCATTATAATACAACTACCCTTTTTGTCTAAGTTAGCCTGGGTTCAGTTTCTGCCACATATTCAAAAAAGCCTAAGGCATAGGATATATAGGGATTCAGAGCCTATCACAGAAAGGAAGGACAGGAGCACACTGGGGCTCAGGAATTGAAAAAATCATGTCTCTCTCTTTCAGTCTGCTTATCTGGTTCTTTTCTTGCCCACATTTATCTCAACAGACCAGTTTTCTTTTTTGTCTCCATCAGTGAATCCTCAACTAAATGGTTGCCTAGTTCTGAATCTATACAACCTTTAAGTTTAAGCCATTGAATTACAATCTCTGTATCTAGTTTAAATATTATAGACAGACAGAAAGAGAGATTGAGATTTATTCTGTTTGGCTTTGGGGTCAAGAAGCCTCACACAGTGTGTTGATCAGGACCCCAACCCCGCATTTTTTTTTTTCCGGCAAAACAGTTTTATGCTCACCAGCATGGGGCGCTTTTGATTAAATTTCAAGGGTTCAGTCAATTAACATTTTTTTATCCAGGTATAATTTTTAACAGTTACGTTTTTTTTTTTGAGAGGGCATCTCTCATATTTATTGATCAAATGGTTGTTAACAACAATAAAATTCTGTATAGGGGAGTCAATGCTCAATGCACAATCATTAATCCATCTCAAGCCTAATTGTCGTCAGTCTCCAATCTTCTGAAGCATAACGAACAAGTTCTTACATGGTGAACAAATTCTTACATAGTGAATAAGTTCTTACATGGTGAACAGTACAAGGGCAGTCATCACAGAAACTTTCGGTTTTGATCACGCATTATGAACTATAAACAATCAGGTCAAATATGAATATTCGTTTGATTTTTATACTTGATTTATATGTGGATACCACATTTCTCCCTTTATTATTATTATTATTTTTATTTTTAATAAAATGCTGAAGTGGTAGGTAGATGCAAGATAAAGGTAGAAAACATAGTTTAGTGTTGTAAGAGAGCAATTGTAGATGATCAGGTGTGTGCCTGTAGACTATGTGTTAATCCAAGCTAGACAAGGGCATTAAAACATCCACGGATGCAGAAGATTTCTCTCAAAACAGGGGTGGTGAGGTTTTAAGCTTCACCACTGTTGATCCCCAATTTCTCACCTGATGGCCCCCCTGCGACTGTGCCTGTCTTAGGTTGTTCCTTCCTTGAGGAATCTTACCCGTCTCTGGCTAACAAGTCATCTTCCGGGGCCATACAGGGAGATGTAAAGTTGGTAAGTGAGAGAGAAGCCATATTGTTTGAAAAGGTTAGCTTTTTACTTCTTTGAAGATTTATGCCCTGTGGCTTCTATGCCCAGCATTTGTCTTGAGGTATCTTTACCACTTGGAGGAATTATGATACTCGGTAAATTCGATATGAGGCACAAATTCTATTTAAGGGTTGTAATTAGGAAGGAAGAAGAAAAGCTATAGAGGTAGCAGATGGAAGAAAACATGGGAGGATTGATTATTTCTTTGACATATCTTCTTGTAGAGTAATTTAAGCATGTATAGGTTTTAAATTACTAACTAAATTGTGCACACACATTAACATAATAGGAATACAGTTACATAACCAAAGCAGATCTATAATTACCAGCCATCTCCAGTGAAGCCAAGAAAACCAGTTAGGCACCCAAGGCATTTGTGAAAATTTGTCTATGATATGATGGATATTGTCCAACTGTACTTGAACAGTCTGAGAGAAATCAGACAAATTAAGACAACTCATTCCTGGGAACTGTTCACATCCCATATGTTCTTTTAATGTAGATAGTCTGTAGTCGTAAGATTTTGGAGCGCTACAACTTGCACTTCTCCTAATTCTTGGTTGAGTTCCAACATTATAGATCCAGTCAAATTTGTTGTTTTACTGTATGCACAGGCCAGCTTAGATATCTCCTTCTTCATTCCAATGGCAAGTCCAGGAAATGGTGGGATGGATGCCCCTACAACTGCAGCATCGCCTGGCTCTTTGTGGAGGTTTTTTGATGATCATCTTCTGGTATGAGTCTTCCAGAGAGTGCTGATGTTGGAAGTTCTTCTTCATATCATATCTTAGTTCATTTTCTGGGTAGCCAAATTAGGCTTTGATCTTCTGTATAAACACAAACAGACCCTTTGCCCACACTTTGATATGCCCTTTATACCATTGTGTAGAACTCTCTGGAGGTCACCACACAGGAACTGCTTTTTTTTTTTTTAAGAGAGAGGAATATTATCAAAAAAGTGGACCTCCATAGCCGATCATCTGACACCCTTTAAGTGATCAAAATTAAGGATATTTAAAGCATGCGTTAATCGTTGATTTACCATTAGTTTTATCCTATCAAGGAGTAATCCCCCTTTTCTTTCTTTCTTTTTTTTTTTAAAATCTTTAATCTACACTTACAAGAAGAATATTATGTTTACTAGGCTCTCCCCTATACCAGGTCCCCCCTATAAACCACTTTACAGTCATTGCCCATCAGCATAGCAAAATGTTGTAGAATCACTACTTGTCTTCTCTGTGTTGTACAGCCTTCCCCTTTCTCCCTCCCCCGCCATGCATGCTAATCTTAATACCCCCTTTCTTCTTCCCCCCGTTTATCCCTCCCTACCCACCCATCCTCCCCAGTCCCTTTCCCTTTGGTACCTGTTAGTCCATTTTTGGGTTCTGTAATTCCACTGCTGTTTTGTTCCTTCAGTTTTTCCTTTGTTCTTATACTCCACAGATGAGTGAAATCATTTGGTATTTCTCTTTCTCTGCTTGGCTTATTTCACTGAGCATAATGCCCTCCAGCTCCATCCATGTTGCTGCAAATGGTAGGACTTTTCCCTCTTCTTATGGCTGAGTAGTATTCCATTGTGTATATGTACCACATCCTCTTTATCCATTCATCTACTGATGGACATTTAGGTTGCTTCCAATTCTTGGCTATTGTAAAGAGTGCTGCGATAAACATAGGGGTGCATCTATCTTTCTCAAACTTGATTGCTGCGTTCTTAGGGTAAATTCCTAGGAGTGGAATTCCTGGGTCAAATGGCAGGTCTGTTTTGAACATTTTGATGAACCTCCATACTGCTTTCCACAATGGTTGAACTAATTTACATTCCCACCAGCAGTGTAGGAGGGTTCCCGTTTCTCCACAGCCTCACCAACATTGTTGTTGTTTGTCTTTTGGATGGCAGCCATCCTTACTGGTATGAGGTGATATCTCATTGTAGTTTTAATTTACATTTCTCTGATAATTAGCGATGTGGAGCATCTTTTCATGTGTCTGTTGGCCATCTGTATTTCTTTTTTGGAGAACTGTCTGTTCAGTTCCTCTGCCCATTTTTTAATTGGATTATTTGTTTTTTGTTTGTTGAGGCGTGTGAGCTCTTTATATATTTTGGACGTCAAGTCTTTATCGGATCTGTCATTTACAAATATATTCTCCCATACTGTAGGGTTCCTTTTTGTTCTACTGATGGTGTCTTTTGCTGTACAGAAGCTTTTCAGCTTAATATAGTCCCACTTGTTCATTTTTGCTGTTGTTTTCCTTGCCCGGGGAGATATGTTCAAGAAGAGGTCACTCATGTTTATGTCTAAAAGGTTTTTGCCTATATTTTTTTCTAAGAGTTTTATGGTTTCATGACTTACATTCAGGTCTTTGATCCATTTTGAATTTACTTTTGTGTATGGGGTTAGACAATGGTCCAGTTTCATTCTCCTGCATGTAGCTGTCCAGTTTTGCCAGCACCATCTGTTGAAGAGACTGTCATTTCGCCATTGTATGTCCATGGCTCCTTTATCAAATACTAATTGACCATATATGTTTGGGTTAATTTCTGGAGTCTCTAGTCTGTTCCACTGGTCTGTGGCTCTGTTCTTGTGCCAGTACCAAATTGTCTTGATTACTATGGCTTTGTAGTAGAGCTTGAAGTTGGGGAGTGAGATCCCCCCTAGTTTATTCTTCTTTTTCAGGATTGCTTTGGCTATTCAGGGTCTTTGGTGTTTCCATATGAATTTTTGAATTATTTGCTCCAGTTCATTGAAGAATGTTGCTGGTAATTTGAGAGGGATTGCATCAAATCTGTATATTACTTTGGGCAGGATGGCCATTTTGACGATATTAATTCTTCCTAGCCATGAGCATGGGATGAGTTTCCATTTATTAGTGTCCCCTTTAATTTCTCTTAAGAGTGACTTGTAGTTTTCAGGGTATAGGTCTTTCACTTCTTTGGTTAGGTTTATTCCTAGGTATTTTATTATTTTTGATGCAATTGTGAATGGAATTGTTTTCCTGATTTCTCTTTCTATTGGTTCATTGTTAGTGTATAGGAAAGCTATAGATTTCTGTGTGTTAATTTTGTATCCTGCCACTTTGCTGTATTCTGATATCAGTTCTAGTAGTTTTGGAGTGGAGTCTTTAGGGTTTTTTATGTACAATATCATATCATCTGCAAATAGTGACAGTTTAACTTCTTCTTTACCAATCTGGATTCCTTGTATTTCTTTGTTATGTTTGATTGCCGTGGGTAGGACATCTAGTACTATGTTAAATAACAGTGGGGAGAGTGGGCATCCCTGTCTAGTTCCCGATCTCAGAGGAAATGCTTTCAGCTTCTCGCTGTTCAGTATAATGTTGGCTGTGGGTTTATCATATATGGCCTTTACTATGTTGAGGTACTTGCCCTCTATTCCCATTTTGCTGAGAGTTTTTATCATGAATGGATGTTGAATTTTGTCAAATGCTTTTTCAGCGTCTATGGAGATGATCATGTGGTTTTTGTCTTTCTTTTTGTTGATGTGTTGAATGATGTTGATGGATTTTCGAATGTTGTACCATCCTTGCATCCCTGGGATGAATCCCACTTGGTCATGGTGTATGATCCTTTTGATACACTGTTGAATTCTGTTTGCTAATATTATATTGAGTATTTTTGCATCTACATTCATCAGGGATATTGGTCTGTAGTTTTCTTTTTTGGTGGGGTCTTTGCCTGGTTTTGGTATTAGGGTGATGTTGGCTTCATAGAATGAGTTTGGGAGTATTCCCTCCTCTTCTACTTTTTGGAACACTTTAAGGAGAATGGGTATTATGTCTTCTCTGTGTGTCTGATAAAATTCCGAGGTAAATCCGTCCAGCCCCAGGGTTTTGTTCTTGGGTAGTTTTTTGATTACCGTTTCAATTTCTTTGCTCGTAATTGGTTTAACTTTTGTGTTTCTTCTTTGGTCAGTCTTGGGAGGTTGTATTTTTCTAGGAAGTTGTCCATTTCTTCTAGGTTTTCCAGCTTCTTGGCATATAGGTTTTCATAGTAGTCTTTAATAATTCTTTGTATTTCTGTGGAGTCTGTCGTGATTTTTCATTCTCATTTCTGATTCTGTTGATTTGTGTTGATTCTCTTTTTCTCTTAATAAGTTTGGCTAGAGGCTTATCTATTTTGTTTATTTTCTCCAAGAACCAGCTCTTGGTTTCGTTGATTTTTGCTATTGTTTTATTCTTCTCAATTTTGTTTATTTCTTCTCTGATCTTTATTATGTCCCTCCTTCTGCTGACTTTAGGCCTCATTTGTTCTTCTTTTTCCAGCTTCGATAATTGTGATGTTAGACTATTCATTTGGGATTGTTCTTCCTTCTTCAAGTGTGCCTGGATTGCTATATACTTTCCTCTTAAGACTGCTTTCGCTGCATCCCACAGAAGTTGGGGCTTTGTGTTGTTGTTGTCATTTGTTTCTATATATTCCTTGATCTCTATTTTGATTTGTTCATTGATCCATTGATTATTTAGAAGCATGTTGTTAAGCCTCCATGTGTTTGTGAGCCTTTTTGTTTTCTTTGTAGAATTTATTTCTAGTTTTATACCTTTGTGGTCTGAAAAATTGGTTGGTAGAATTTCAATATTTTGGAATTTACGGAGGCTCTTTTTGTGAGCTAGTATGTGGTCTATTCTGGAGAATGTTCCATGTGTACTTGAGAAGAATGTATATCCTGTTGCTTTTGGATGTAGAGTTCTATAGATGCCTATTAGGTCCATCTGTTCTAGTGTGTTGTTCAGTGCCTGTGTGTCCTTACTTATTTTCTGCGCAGTGGATCTATCCTTTGGGGTGAGTGGTGTGTTGAAGTCTCCTAAAATGAATGCATTGCAGTCTATTTCCCTCTTTAGTTCTGTTAGTATTTGTTTCACATATGCTGGTGCTCCTGTGTTGGGTGCATATATATTTAGAATGGTTATATCCTCTTGTTGGACTGAGCCCTTTATCATTATGTAGTGTCCTTCTTTATCTCTTGTTACTTTCTTTGTTTTGAAGTCTATTTTGTCTGATATTAGTACTGCAACCCTTGCTTTTTTCTCACTGTTGTTTGCCTGAAATATGTTTTTCCATCCCTTGACTTTTAGTCTGTGCATGTCTTTGGGTTTGAGGTGAGTTTCTTGTAAGCATCATATAGATGGGTCTTGCTTTTTTATCCATTCTATTACTCTGTGTCTTTTGATTGGTGCATTAAGTCCATTTAATTTAGGGTGACTATTGAGAGATATGTACTTATTGCCATTGCAGGCTTTAGATTCGTGGTTACCAAAGGTTCAAGGTTAGCCTCTTTAGCATCTTACTGCCTAACTTAGCTCGCTTATTGAGCTGTTATATACACTGTCTGGAGATTCTTTTCTTCTCTCCCTTCTTATTCCTCCTCCTCCATTCTTCATATGTTATGTGTTTTGTTCTGTGCTCTTCTTAGGAGTGCTCCCATCTAGAGCAGTCCCTGTAAGATGCCCTGTAGAGGTGGTTTGTGGGAAGCAAATTCCCTCAGTTTTTGCTTGTCTGGGAATTGTTTAATCCCACCATCATATTTAAATGATAGTCGTGCTGGACACAGTATCCTTGGTTCAAGGCCCTTCTGTTTCATTGCATGAAATATATAATGCCATTCTCTTCTGGCCTGAAGGGTTTCTGTCAAGAAGTCTGATGTTAGCCTAATGGGTTTTCCTTTATAGGTGACCTTTTTCTCTCTAGCTGCCTTTAAAACTCTTTCCTTGTCCTTGATCCTTGCCATTTTAATTATTATGTGTCTTGGTGTTGTCCTCCTTGGATCCTTTCTGTTGGTGGTTCTGTGTATTTCCGTTGTCTGTTTGATTATTTCCTCCCCCAGTTTGGGGAAGTTTTCAGCAATTATTTCTTCAAAGAGACTTTCTATCCCTTTTCCTCTCTCTTCTTCTTCTGGTACCCCTATAATACAGATATTGTTCCTTTTGAATTGGTCACAGAGTTCTCTTAGTATTGTTTTGTTCCTGGAGATCCTTTTATCTCTCTCTATGTCAGCTCCTATACGTTCCTGTTCTCTGCTTTCTATTCCTTCAATGGCCTCTTGCATCTTATCCATTCTGCTTATAAATCCTTCCAGGGTTTGTTTCACTTCTGTGATATCCTTCCTGACATCTGTGTTCTCCCTCCAGACTTCATACCACTGCTCTTGCATTTTTCTCTGCATCTCCATCAGCATGTTCATGATTTTTATTTTGAATTCTTTTTCAGGAGGACTGGTTAGGTCTGTGTCCTTCTCAGGTGTTGTCTCTGTGATCTTTGTCTGCCTGTAGTTTTGCCTTTTCATGGTGATAGAGATAGTTTGCAGAGCTGGTATGAGTGACAGCTGGAAGAGCTTTCCTTCTTGTTGGTTTGTGGCCTTCCTCTCCTGGGAGAATAGCGACCTCTAGTGGCTTGTGCTGGGCAGCTGTGCGCAGACAGGGCTTCTGCTTCCTGCCAGGCTGCTATGGAGTTTATCTCCACTGTCGCTGTGGCCGTGACCTGGCTCCGGCCACTGCTCCAAAATGGTGGAGCCCCATTGGATGGGGAGCAGCTGGGAGGCTATTTATCTTCGTAAGGGGCCTCTGTGCTCCCTGCTGCCCAGAGATCCCCAGATTCTCTGCCTCTGGACTAAGTGTCTTGCCCTGCCCCTTTAAGACTTCCAAAAAGCACTCTCCAAACCAAAACAACAACAGCAACAACAAAAGACCAAAAAAAAAAATTAAATAAATAATTAGAAAAAGAAAAGAAAAACACGATTTTCTTTGTCCTCAGGCGCTGATCTCAGGCACCTGTTCACCGGTCTTGCTTCCCTGTTTCCCTAGTATTAGGGTCCCTGTCCCTTTAAGACTTCCAAAAAGCACTTGCCAAAAAAAAAAAAAGCTGGTCCTGTTTCTTTGTTCTCTGGTGTCGGCCTCAGGAACCCGCTCACTGGTCCTGCTGCCCTGTTTCCCTAGTATCCGGGACCCCACGCATGCACTCTGTCTGCGCTCTGGTCTGGATGGCTGTGGCTGAGTGTTCAGCAGTCCTGGGCTCTTTCTCCCTCCCTGCTGACTCCTCTCCACCAGCCAGGAGCTGGGGGGAGGGGCATTTGGGTCCTGCCGGGCCGGGGCTTGTATCTTACCCACTTCGTGAGTTGCTGGGTTCTCGCAGGTGTGGATGTGGTCTGGATGTTGTCCTGTGTCCTCTGGTCTCTATTTTAGGAAGAGTTGTCTTTGTTATATTTTCATAGATAATTGTGGTTTTGGGAGGAGATTTCTGCTGTTCTACTCACACTGCCATCTTGGTTCTGCCTCCCCCGCCTTTTTTTTTTAAGAGACGGAAGTTCAACTCAAACTAGCCCAAAAGGAAAAGCAGGAATGGATTAGCTCATGTAACTGATATGAACAGAATGGAAATGGCTTGAGGAACAACTGGACACAGAAACACCAACAGTGTCACTGGGGCTCTATTCTTCTGCTTCAGCCTCATTCCCTCATAGTGGACCTGTATGTGGAATATGGGAGGCTGATACTGTAGGCTTGTATGACCCCAACTACTGACCTGAGAGTAAAGAAAGGCCTTCTGTTTTCTGTTACCTGTATGTGAAATACCTGTTAAGGAGCTGATGACCCAGGTTAAGTCAGGCTCCCTCCTTGGACTGACCACTATAGCCAGAAGGGCAAGGACAGTGTGATTTCCTAAAAGCCAGTTGGCCTCCTACAGGTTCTTGTTCTCCCTGGAACTCCAGAATTCCACTGTGACTCAGCCTGCCTGGGCTCAGCCCATTGGCTCCTGGACACTCACTTATACTTTGGTAAATGATTCTGGAAGCAGGGCTTTGAGCAGGAGCCTTTAATTCTCCCATTGGTTGATATGTTCACTGGGGCTGGAAACCTTGGCTCACGGGGACCGCTGGAGCCAGAGGAGGTCAATTCATGGAGGAAATGTTCTTCCCCTGGTGCACTGCCTCTGGCTCAGGCATTAGACCCGGAGGATCCCAGACTGAGCTGACTTCTGTCCCATGGGGGGTCTTTAACCCTTCTAGTAGCAATTATTATCTCCTCTCTGTATTGACTCCTGTCACCCCCAAGTCTTAAGCAAAGTTTTGTCAAATGCTAACAACAATAGAAAGACATTAGAGGTCAGAGACCTGCAGGCAAACCCTGCCTTCAAAAATGAGACACGGGAGACATCAGGATTACTTCACAACTCCAGTTGTCTCTCAAACAAGTCTATTCAGACATCCTCAAATATGCATTTTAGCCCTTCTCTGTCAGAGTGTTGACACTCAGGCTGGCTTTCTGAGGGCTGAGTGATGCCTTGGCGGGTCTATGGAGCACTTTCCCGGGCTGGGAGGTGCAGGTATCACCAAGAGGCGGGAGAGCAAGCCAGAGGAGCATTCCTGCATTTCAATCAGTACCTTTTCTATTTGCAAATCTCTCAGCACAAACCACTTATCCATGTGGACGAATCGTCCAGACTCAAAAGATACAATTTTGAGGGGGGTGAGGAAAGAGGAAGGACTGTCTTCTCTACACCCTTGGCCATCACTTCCTATTCCCCATCTCTCAGCTCTAGCCTGGAAGATTCTGAGAGTGTATGCAACGGCAGAAGCTTGGGGATCTCAGTGAAGCCAGATAATGGCTAAGGACCTTGACCTTGGGTCTTACTGGTAGCCTGGCATTGCGCTGCTTTTGGACCCACTGTCCTGCAAAGGTGCAAACTAACATCTAAATTTGCCAGGTTGTGTTAATTCAGTAACAACCTTTTATTTCAAAAACAAAAAAAAAAGACCTACAGAAGTTAAAAGAATATAATAAATTCCTAAACATTCTTTACCAAGATTCATTGATAACTTATATTTTACTACATTTGCTTTATTCTCTTTCTTGCACACACACACAGACTTTAATTATTTTAGCATAATTTTTTTCTGATCTATTTGAGGATAAGCTTCAGACATCATAACCCATCATCCCTAAATACTTTAACACTCATCTCTTAAAAGCAAGGACATTTTCTTACATATCCTTAGGACAACTACCAAATTAAGGAAATGTCACTGATGCACACTA